>NC_056530.1:1683241-1895871 GCF_019175285.1 Sceloporus undulatus
CTGCAGATCGAGGGTCTGTGTGTTGTTGTAGTTAATTAGTGGCAGCCACAAGTAGATTCAAATCAGCCCTGAGCTTCACTGGATGATCATAACACCAGCCACTGTGTCACTTGGCTTAGCCTACCCCATAGGGTTGTTGTGAAGTAAGAAAGTAAGTGTGATTAACAAACTGTGCAGGCACCCTAAGCTCCCTGACTTTTAAAATAAAGACATGACTTTGTCCAATCATCTAAGACTCACGGAAAATATTAGACTTGTACAGTCACCCATGTAACAATGAATCAATAACTTCATTTATACCCCACTTAAAGGGAAAAGGGGGGGAAAACTCTCTGAACAAATCTTGCCAAGAAAGCCATGATAGGGTCACCGTAGGTTGAAACTTGGAAATGACTTGAAGGCACACAACAACAACATTAACATTTTAACAAACACAGCCACAATCAATTAAGGTAGGGGACCATTAACTTCTCCAGATGTTCTGAACTCCAAATCCCATAATTCCTTACCACTGGCTGTGCTGGCTGGTGTTTCTGGGAATTGGAAGTCCACAACATTTTAATTTTTGTAAGCTTTTAATTGTACTGTGTTTTTTTTAATATTGTAAGCCAACCCGAGTCCCAATTTTGGGAACAGGGAGGGATATAAATATATAAATAAATAAATAATATAATAATAACACCTGAAGGGTCAAAACGTTCCCAAATCTATGGAAAGAGGACAGGCTTCTCTGACACTTTCAGAGTTCAGTTATATTCAGTTATGGACAAAGGATGAATTCTAATTCATGTTGATAATTCTGAACCAAAGCAGTAATTCCTACAGAAACTAGCGCAAAATAAAAGTCACAACCTTCAGTGGAAATATCTACTCATCTTCTCATGGGCCCTAGGAAGCATCCTACAGTGAGTTCAAATCAAATCAGCACAACACAAAGCCCAAGGTTAGCTATCAGCTTTGTAGTTCATTTATTAAGAGGACACACTCAAAAGATGGAAGAGGTCACATTAGGAACAAAACTGCTTAAAAATCCACAGCCGCTGCTGATAAACAGGAGCCATTGTCAGAGCAGCAATTAGTTATATAACCAGGTCAATAGGACAGCAGGGTGTCTGCTCTTCCCTTCCCAGACCTCTGCCTGAACTCCGATTGCGGCCAAAGAGGATGGGGAGAAAGTGGCTTTTCTACAGAAAAAAGAAAGGGGGAAAAATAGCCTTAGCTCTCATCTCTGCCGAAAACCACCCGCTGGGTTTTATGCTCCAGTTCTAAACGCAGGTCTGTGAAATAGTGATGTTTGAAGGTACGCGCCATGTCCAGTTGGGCCGAGAGCTCTTATTGTATTTCTTCTTCTCAACTGGATTCTTCCATCTCATCAAGGGGTTGCGTATGGACTTCGACCTTCTTGGGAGGAATGTATGACCCCATCCCGGCTGCTCTCTCAGCTTCCTCCTGGGTGTACGGCTCTTCCCTCAGCTGTTTCAACCTGAAACAAAACTCATTCAAGTCAAAAGAGCTTTCATACTCTGATGTTCCACTGCAACTGAGATGCTCTAGAAACAGTTGCACTGCATCAGCTGCATCTGATGAGTGGACTGGAGTCCAGGAAAGCTGGTAAGGATTAGTCTCAAAGGAACTATACGATTCCTTTATACCTCTTTATGGGAAATTTTAAGTCACAATTGAGACCCTATGGTCACCCACCTGTACTCCAACACATTTCCCAGCCCTGGTTTAAGTACAAACAGAAATCCACCTCAGCCACCACTTCTGCTCTGTTACTAATCCATGATCTGGCAACTGCAGTAGTGAGCCATTTAGAAGTGACAGCATGGACATGGCATGGCTCCATAAAGGTGATGAATTAACTTAATGTAAACAATGCATTTTAAACTGTGCAATAGGGACTGATACAACATTAATCACATTGTACCTTAAAATCCACCAGCCAAGGACTGGTGCAAAAGGCATACACATCTCTCTTTTTAAAACCCAGGAATCTGCTTGGAAGGATAGGAGCCAATCCAAAAGGAGCTCACAGCAGCTGTTATCCTCAAGCTGTTTTCCTTTCAGAGATGTAATTTAGAGCACAAGAGTGCAGTTGTAAATTTTGTTGCTATTATTATATAACTATAGTAATAAATCCTTGATGATCTATTACAAATCACTCAGAGATCTAGCAATAGACTCAAATCTACTTTCTGCCTGCCCTGGTTTATAGGAAGTCTCTGTTACTGAGCTGTCTTGTCTTATGGAACCTAGAAATACACTAATAAAAATGATTTTCAAGTACTGTTTACAATTTCCATGAATGCAATATGTAAGTCACATGGCAAGCTTGAGCTTCGATACAGCTAAAGCAAACCTTTGGCTTTATGACAAGTTCATCCCCTAGAGACCACTATAGGATTACTACCCAGAAGTCATGTTACCTCTTTTTGTGAACCTTAGACCGAAAGTGATCCTTCATGCTTTTTAGATCGACAAAATATCGCCTGTTGAGAGAAGAGAAAAACAGACAAACTCAAGTTAGTAGAGCAAGGTGATGCTTGCAAAGGCTAGTCCACAAAAGGCAAGGCACTTAAATGTTGGAGTGGGTTCAGAGAAGGGTGACAAGGCTGATAGGAGGTATCATATGAGGAAAAGTTGCCACAGCTATGCACATTCACCTTGGTGTAGAGAAGACTGAGGAGTAACATGACTGCATTCTTTAAATTTCTCAAGGAAGATGGGCAGATCTACTCTCTGCTGCCACAGAGAATAGCACCTGGTCTAATGGTTTGTTTTAATATTTTATTTATAACCTTTATAACATACAAATAAAACATAGCTAATGGTATTATTTACATACTAATCATTTCTGGTAATTAGTTATGTTTGTGAGGATGAAAACCTTCCACATTCATAATGGTTGGGAACCAATTTCTTCCTTTTAACTCTTAACTTTGTTGTTTTCTTTTTACCTTGCGTGACATTTACATCACATCGTTCACAGCAATCTTTACTATTTCAAGGAGTTTTCCACAGACCTGCCTCTTACAAAAGTTACTATAAAGTCAGTCAAAGTGACTCTTACAGCGTCACTAAAATTTCAAAATGGAAGTATAACAATCAAAGAGAAGATTTTCTTAAAAACAACAACCATGATAAAAAAAAATCAAACCATGTTTTTATTGAGTTTACAGTCTTCTTGCGAATGTTCATTCGCCATTCATTGCAAGACACTGTATAATCAAACCATGCCAATCTTTTCTCCAAGCTTTTATCACTGGTATCCAAACCTTTTCTACTTCTCTTATTGACTTGTTATTCAATCTGCATGCAAATTTACCTAATTTAATCATGTCCAGTAGTTTTTTTAGCCACTCTTCAGTTGATGTTCAACAGAGTTGAAAACTATATTGTTCAGGAAAGCGTTCCCAGGCATTGTGTGATTGTTTATCTGACTGTTATCTGAGATGTGATATTTGATTTGATATTTGATCCTTTTAATTTGTTGTCTGCTTTTTCATCTAATTCTATCTTGTACTGTCATCTATTGTTTTATATGTATGTTGTTGACTGTACGCCATTGGCAGGTTTCATTTTTATTGACTTGTTTGTGTGTACAGCGCTGTGTAAATCTAAGAGTAACTTTGACTGACTATATAAATAAAGTATAATAATAATAACACTAATAACATTATTATCCCTTTCCAATATTTAACTAAGAGAATGTGTGCGGATGCCACCATAGATAGAATTAGTTTCCAATGCTCTTTTTGAGTTGCTTTGTCTAGTTGTTAAGAAGAAATAATCCAGGTCTCATAGGGATACACATGTCCCTATAATTTGTGACACTTTGGAGCGTATGGTCTGATGGTTTTAAGTTACAGGAGAGTAGATTTCGACTCAACATTGGACTGAACCTCTGAGGAAGCAGACTCAAGTCTATGAACGCGGCTGAAGAAGAATTGCATTCACAATTTTTAATTGTGTTACTGTTCTTTTAATATAGTTGAGCTGCTCTGAGTCTCCATTCTGGGAAAAGAGCGGGATACAAATAAACATAATGATAATAATAATAATAATAATAACAAAAAGCTCAACAACAAAGAAACAAACAAAACAAGAGATTAAATATTCTAGACTTTTTGTTATCTCTATGCAAAAACCTAATACAAAGACACAAACAAATGGATAAAACTACTTATTATTATTATTATTATTATTATTATTATTATTATTTATTTAAAGCCCATCACAAAGAAACAAACAATGAATTGGATGCTCTACTTTTTCTTATCTCTAAGAAGAAACCCAGTCATAAAGAAACAATGGACTGAATGCTCTAGATTTTTTATATCTCTATGAAAAAAAGCCCATCACAAAGAAACAAACCATGGATTGGATGCTCTACTCTTTTTCATATCTCTATGAAAACACGCCAGCCAACCGCCTTCTTTTGGCGCAGGCGCAGTAAGCTGAGACGACGCTTCTGACGCAAAGGAAACCTGGCCCCGCCCCCTCCTCCTCTTCTGCCCCCCCGCCCTGTACGCACGCGCAGTGGAGGCAGTAGTGCTGGGCGCTGCCAGGCATGTCCGCATCCGGGTCTTGGCGGAGCAGCTTGGCCGAGTTCTCCGGCCTCATATCTTGGTTGATCTGGTCCAGATCCCGGCGCCGCCGCTTCGTCTTCCATTGCCGGGCCAAAGAATGGGTCTTGTGGGCTCCCGTACGGCGAGAGCTCTTGGGAGCCATTTCCGACTGCAAAACACGCCGCCAGCGGAAGGGCACTTCCGCTTCCGGCGCTCGCGCGTGACGTCATCAAAACGGCGCCGCACAGTCCTGTTGCCATGGAGACTTTGAAACCTTTTAAAATAAATACAATAAAACCATTTTGAAAACAGACTGGGACTTTTATTTTACTGTATATATTTTTATTGTTTTACATATTTCACAAAGCTTGCAGAAATCACCTCAAAGCCCTTTCTGTGACAAATACAAATGCCCTAATAATAAATAACAACATGTAAACAAATAATATGTGATAAATAAATACATATAATAAATAAATAATAAATGATAACATACAAAATATCCATCCATTTTTGTTTTCCAAACCTACATATTTACAATGGACTTCATCCCATCTTCATCCAGTTTGTATAAACCTTTGCTGGTTAAATCTTTATTTTCTTCAGTTCAGAAATAAAAGTTTTTAAAAAAACAAAACAATTATTCTGTGTATTTAGCATCTGGCTTAATTTAATTCATTTTAACATTATGTTTCTTTGAATAAAATTTCAAAATTATTAATTCATTTAATTTAAATTTTCTTTTACTTCATTTATTTCATTACTTCGTTTAATTTACTTTGAATAAAATTTCAAAATTATTAATTTCTCATCTTGCTTCCCATCATGTCCTCCTGACATCAAGACCCTTCGGATCGTTCTATAAATTACAATTTTTGTCATATTCTTTCCTTTTTAAAATAAAACATTTTGAAAACAGGCCTGTTTTTCTTTTAAAAAAACTTGTTGTGCCCCTTCTTACTGAATTTATTAATACAACAACAATAAAATAATACAACAATGGGGACCACCTGGGGTAGTTTTATTCTTCATATAGGATGCATCTACACTGTAGGTAGATATCACTTTAACTGCTATGGCTCCATTTTACATAATCCTGGGATTTGTAATCTACATATTTACAATTCATTCAGATTGTTATTACTGAAATATATAATGTAACAACTTTAAATTATTTTATGATGGGGGGGGTTTGTATCTTGTATTATGTTTTATCCTTATCCCGTTGGAATCCACTTTGATTCCTTGCGAAAAAGCGGAATATAAATAAATTGTATTATTATTATTATTATTATTATTAAATAAGTCTGAAGGTAGTAAAAGTGGATCAGTGTATTTATTTATTTGTTTGTTTATTTACGGTATTAATACCCCACCCTTCAGCCCTAAAGGCTCTCAGAGCGGCATACAATTATTATTATTTTTAATTAGACTTTTTACCATCTAAAAATGTATGTAATTTAGCTGGATATAACTTGAAGGCACACAACAAAACAAGGATAGCATGCACACAATAGTATTGTGCCTCTTCATTATCCTTTCAGTTGTTACAAATTCACCTGTAAACCAATCCCTTAAGTACAGAGCTGCAGGGCATTTCTCTATAGCTTGACCAGGGCAAGAGGACAGTGCAGGCAGAATATTGTTTCCTTTCTTAGAAGGCTTAAGGTACAAGCCAGTGCACACTAATTGCATGCTGAGTGTGTATAGGATTCTACCGATAAGAATGAGAAACACACACAAAAAAATGTAATGTTGAGATGGTAGAAGGTACCATTCAAGGACGGCAAATGGTAAATGATTTATATTTTAACGCCACTGAATGGTTAACAAGAGATTTGAACCTGGGTCTCCCTAGTTCTAGTGTGACACTGTAATATTTACACTACAAACTGGTTGGGAAGGCCTACAACAGCGAGTGCCTTTAGATATCAAGTAAAACACCCAGTCCTTTAAGGTCTTTGGCGTTAGCTCACTACCAGGTTTCTTTTTGGTCATTGTCTCCTAAAGATCTGCAGTGGGCA
Organism: Sceloporus undulatus; assembly: GCF_019175285.1. NCBI lineage: Eukaryota > Metazoa > Chordata > Lepidosauria > Squamata > Phrynosomatidae > Sceloporus > Sceloporus undulatus. The sequence continues at coordinate 1,689,837 of NC_056530.1, forward strand.
TTTCATTAAAAAAAAACACACCACAAAAACCCCACAATTATTCTATCTTGCTACTGTGCCCATTCTAGTATTAATTTTTGTAGATGATGATTATTAGTTTAATTCTGTTGCAAGCCACGCTAAATTAGTTATAGGAGAAAACTGAATGTTTTACTGTTTTATTGCCACTTTATTATGCTATTATTTAATTTTATTGTATTTTCTAGGTAATGTTATACACCCGTCCCTCCACATTCGCTGGAGTTAGGGGCACAGGACCGCCATGAATGTGGAAGAACTGCAAATAACAAAATATACTATGTTTTTACCTTAGAGAACACCTCTCTAGGAATCTCTAGGTCCTCCAGTGCAACTCTGTGGCCAATATCTGCCAGACATTGACCATAGAGTTACGCTGGAGGAGCTACAAATGCCTAGCGGAGGGTTCTCTCTAGTAATATCTAGGTCCTTCAATGCAACTTTTTGTCAAAGTTGATCATAGAGTAGCGCTGGAGGAGCTAGAGATTCCTAGAGAGAACATATTAATCAAATCCACAAAAGTTAAAGCTGGAAATGTAGAGGGACGAAAGTGAAAAGAAATATAAAAAGTCTTAGTAACAATAATATGGATTTAAAAAATATTAGTCATGTTCTGTGGACTTCCTGATCTGATGTTGGATCCACGGTTCTTTCAAAACAAAACCATTCTTTCCACTACTCCTCAGCTTTTCATCCTTCCTTGGAATTCCACTTTTAAGCCTTTGAGATGAAAGTGAGTGGAATGTAATTCCATCAGGAGATTGTGTTGCAGCTCACAACTGATTAATGTCCATTCAGTGTAAAAGGATGACTCTTTGACCCTTGTTAACTGTTGTTCCTGGTGTTCAGCTAATCCTCCATGAAGGAAATCTAAGCCCCCAAAGCCTGGTCATCAAAAGATCGTATAGGGCTCTTTGCAAGCAAAGGGCGATAACCCCTGTGTCCTCCCAGGTTTCAGTTTGGGTCATTAGATTCTGCTGACCTAAATTTCCCCTGTGGTCTGAATTAGATACGGTAGTCTTTTTCTCCCTGTTGTACAACTGTTCCCATTTATATATGTGTGTGTGTTATTTCCTAATCAAAAGAGGAGAATAATAGTCCCTCCAGGAAAGATTTCAGAACGACAGTGGCATGGAAAGTGGGATGCATTCTGTTTGGATGGAAGGAAAGTGAAATGGCGTTCATTTGGATATGAGCACAAAAGCCTCCTGGAAGACTAAAAGAGTAAGAACTGACAACAAGGCAATTTTACAAGGCCCTGTTGATTCTATCCCTTCCTTGGCCTTTTCCTTCCTCCAACAAGATAAATCCGTACTCAGGCCCAACCAAGACCAGGGGAAACAAAAGCAAATAATAACTGCCACAACTAGTTGCTCCTCTCTCCAATGATGAACATCTGTTCCTATCTAGGGGTGGTACTAAGTACAATCTTATCTTCTACCAAGAAGTACTGACACCCACTCTGTTACCCAATGAAGCCATCCTCTAGGACTGATTTCTGCAGAGACCGACATGCTTGCTCCTTATTGTTATAAGTTTGGGATTTATGGCATTATCACACGGGTCTCTGTCCCACTGGAATTGTGTTAGTAAAAGAGAATGGAAACATAATGGTTTGGGAGCATTCAATTAACGCACGCCTCCTGCAGTGGTGCAACAGTACTGTTTTTGCCATCAAAGCATTTAAAGCGGTGTCAAACTGCATTATTTCTCCAGAGTAGATGCACCCTCAGTTTGTGTTAATTCAACATTTTATAATTATAAGTGGAAATGTATTTCATTAAAAAAAACATTGCTAATACTTCAGCAAGAGGTTCTGACCAAAAGAAACCAACCAGCTGTAACTTCTCAATGCTAGGAAATGAGGGGAGCATGTCACATTATGTACTCCACCATCCACAATGCTTTTGTTCTGAGTGATTCCCGAAAGGCAAGAACTCCTTGCATCACCGCATTGCCCTGTTTACCACCATCTCCAGCCAAAATCAGCTCAAGGAAAGACAGAGGCACATGGCAAAGCAATGCTAGCAGCGTGCAGCAGAGCAAATATGGATCCACAAATGTCGGGTGTCAAGAGCAGGACAAAGCAACAGCCCTCCATCAGTTAACTACTCGTGATCACATTACTGTGCCAGCCCAGGAATCAATAATACGTTTACAGACATGTAAAGGCAGCAGACAGGCATCTGCCATTAGCCAAGGGGAGAGGGGCTGGGCTGAAGCAAGGTGGGTGATGGGAAGATAAGCCTCCTTCCTTCTCTCCTACAACCACTCACTGCATGATCTGGGGTACAACGGACAAAGCAAGCTACTTCTTAAGAGGGATAAAAAGAAACGAAGAATCAACCCTTCTTGCTTGCAGTTTGCAAGAAGCCATTCAGGGTGGTGGGGAGAAGCTTTCTGTCTAGGACAGAAACTAAATCCACGAAGGAGAAGAACAGAGGCCTGAGAGGCTATCAACCCTACGAAATAATTTAGCTGCCAGGCACTATTTTGAGCCTGTTGCTGAGCTACCACGTTCCAAAGCCATTCTTGCAAGAGATCAGTTACAGAGTGCAGACAATGGCGTGTAACGTAAGAGTGTAGCAATGCAGGAATGAGGCTTTCCTAAGAACTCCAAAGGAGGGGAGAAAAGTCTGGTTGGGGTGAATAGGAGGAGGGGGGGTCTATGTGAAGAATTCCCTTTTCTGATGATGAGGTTGCGCTGCATGGAGAGAGGGTCCAGCTTCCAAGTATGAAGATGTGAAGGGGCCACTAAAGAATGTCCCAACTACCAGATGGAGACGACAACTCAGGGAGTTTCTGAAGAACCAATTTGGAGACTGGATGCATGAAGTGGGAAAGGAGACTCAGACAGCTCCCATCAGTTCCAGGGCCCTTCATTGAAGGGATCCACTGGCATTCTGGGTCAGCCATGGATCCGATTCCTTTTTGTTCTTCGAGATGTACATGGGAGGCTTCTGAAATTTTAATGAAGACACCAGATCTGAGAAGGAGGCCGCCCATGACAGGTGTGAATTTGCAGGACGCGCCAGCATCTGTTTGAGCGCCTGGTTCCCTGCAGAGCCTCCAAAGCAGCTGGACGCAGAGGCGGGATGGCCACCGGCACCTAGCCCACCGAGGATCGGAGGAAAAGCTATAGCAGACCCTGGGGTCTGCAAGAACTAAAGCTGTCAAACTATCTGAGATCCTACCAGGTTGCTTTGTGTGACCCTGCTGCTTCTGAAAGAAGGACCCGAGAAAGCTGAGCAGATTATTGCCAGGATGACTCAGGCATTCTGGAAGGTCTACAAGTCCAAAGTACTGCAGACCCTTGGTGGAGAGTCACAAGAGGATGATCTCCAAGATGAGGTAGAGGTGATCCCTGCTGGCATCCCTTTTGCTCCCTTATTGAGCCTCGGTTGTTAGTATGTTACAAGTTTATGTGTCTGCTTATGAGAGAAGGAGCTTTTCATCTAGAGAAGCCTTCCTCAGCCTATCACACAAGAAAAGAAAACAGAAGTTCAGCCAGATAGTAGCGCAGTTCTACATGCCTTATCAGATGATGATGTACTTCTTCAGTTCTCTTCCTTCAGGAGATGGTTGTAAAAGCAAGTCTTTTGTCAAATGGATTTTTCCAAGCTACAAACAGACTCACTTTTATAGCTGTCTCTCATGGGAAGAGAACCAAAGAACCACAACGTCATGCAGCAAGGCATATAAAAAGGCTGTACTATTCAGCTGAACTTCCACTTTCTTTCTTCATGCAATAAGGCTCCTAAGTGTCCTTCAGAGATGTTGGGCCAGGACCCCATTAGCAACAGCCAACATTGGCTGTGATGGTTGAGAATGATAGCAGTTGTAGCACAGTACAATTTGAAACTACTAGAGTAGGTCAGAGGAGAGTCATAACTCTCCATACAAGATATCTTAGTAGATTGATCATAATGGCTTACGTTCAAACACTGATCTGTTTAACTCTGACCAAATTTGCATGTGAAAGAAAACAATACAGTAGTTCTAAAGAAAGAAGAACATGAATTTTTTTCTTTGTCAGTGTTGTACCTCTGAGTATGTGTTGCACCTGTTCTAGAAGAAGTTGTTTTCTTTTGTCTCTCACACCCCCCTCCCAGGAAATGGCTCTATGGAGATGCCCCTTGGCACCTGAAGTTTTCATAAGATTGCATGAAAAGAATGAAGCAGTTAAACTAATTTTGCTGGATGGTTCACAACTGGTGGTACTTGGGTGGATAAAAATGTTTTAAGCAATGGGTCTGATTGGTGTGCAGCTCACTGAAAAAGAAATATGTCTGGGGGAAGCCAGTAAAACTCTAATAACTCTTTCAGACAAAATTAGGAATCAGTGGATAGTCCCACAGATGGGGCAGGGCAGGGAAAACAGAATTAACTGTTTTTAATCCCTGATTTTCACCTCTCTCTCTCAGGAAGCCTTAAGACTTAAAGGTGTTATGTCCATTACCTGTTTTATAATAAGGTGTATTACTTGACTGATTCTGGCGCTCTGCACTCAAGTCCTAAACTGAAGACACCATAGTTGGAGAAAAAAAGGTGCCTTGTAACAAGTCAAAATATGTATCTAGCTATCTCAGGGGTGGGCAAAGTGTGCCCTCCAGGTAGGGTTGCCATAACTCAGGACCTCCAAACCGGGAAAAGTGTAGGACAAAATTATGAAATGTAGGACACGTTTTTTTAATGGAGCCTCCATTTAAAAAAAAAGTGTCCTACATTTCATAATGCAATCGCTGGTGGCCCCACATGCTCCTTCCTGGCCTCTGCGGAGGCCTCGGTCTCCTCGGAGGCCGGGGAAGAGGGCGCGGGGCCGCAGGGAGGCGGGGAGGGTGGTGCGGCTGCGCGCAGGAGGCACCGCCTCCCCCTTCGCCTCCTCCGCCCAAGGCCTCGCTGTCCTCCTCTTCCTCCGCGTGGCCATGCGAGGTGGAAGAGGAGGAGGGCAGCGAGGCCCCACGGGTTGCAGTGCAACCCCGCTGCAACTGGGCTTTTCCCGGTTTTTGGCGGCACCCGTGACGTGAGTGGGCAGGTGCCGCCAAAACCGGGAAAAGCCCGGTTGCAGCCGGGTTATGGCAACCCTACCTCCAGGCCACACACAATCCCACAGCCATTAAAAAATAATAATGTTTTTGCCCTGAAATGCTGTAAAATGTCCACTGGGAATGTGGGGTATATTTTCACTGCATTTTGCAGGCCCATGGGTCAATTTAGGTCCAGAAGAAGCCTTTTTTTGAAACCTAAAACATGGTGGAAATGCCTCCATACGTCTTGGAAGTATTAGGGTGCAAAATATTTTTTATTTTATTTTGGTTGAAGCAGGTGCTGCCCTCCAAGGTCTCCTAGGGAACTAATGCAGCCCCCTAGCCTTCCGAAGTTACTCATCCCTGTTCTAGCCCTGTGTGTTGGCGTCCTTCCTCTCTCATTCCTGAAGCTGAATTCTTTTTTCAGAGAGAGAATCCTGAACTGATGGAAACAACAGATTCAACGCTGCTGACAGAGGAAGGATCTAACCCCGTTTCTCAGCTGGCACGGCGGGTAAGGACATGACGTTATTGCTATCCAGAACCAAATTTGGTTTTGCGCCTTTGGAGCTACACCAGAAATTGGCATTAGTTGATATCCAAGTGGGTTTGCCCAACATTCGACATGCCAGGCTGAACACAACCCAATAACTATGCATTGCAGTCAGAGACAGATTACACACCGCAGAAATAATCCTCCCTATAAGAATTCTGCCACTCAAATATACATTTTCCTTCAGTCCCCAGATTTCTAGCATTGCAAAGACATCATGCATTTAAAAGCGAGACACAAAAATTGTTCACATCTGCAACTCTTCTGATTGCTGTGTTCACATTCCCTGAGTAACTGTGCATGCTCTTTTACTTTGGGTGCCTAAACTGTATTTGTAAATGCTCCACAGAAGTGTCAAAGATGTCAGTAATGCTATAAATCTGGAGACTGTAGGAGAATTACATGGGGGTGCAGAATTCTTATGGGGGGTTCTGTACTTAGCATTGCGCATCATGTGGTACAAAGCTTTTGAGCACAGTTTGGAATGAAACTTGAAGACATGTGAATACAATGATATGGTGAAGCCTTTGGTCATTGAACAGTGAAGGAGCTAAGAGCATCCTCCTTCTGTTTGGTCATGGATGGCTTCAGTATGCCATAATTATGTCAAATGTGCCAAAATACATGTAACTTGACAAACTGCTTTTGAGGTAGGCTTGCTTTCTTCATGGTCTTTCCAGAGAGGCTGCCACATTCTCTAGAATTCAAAGACATAGCCATGTTAGTATAGAAAATCAGTATGGGAAGGGATCGTGTATCACTTTTGAGATTAACTGAAAGAAATAAGTTGGTAGCATGAGCTTTTGTAGACTTGAGCCTACTTCCTCAGATGCATGTTTTCAGTCTACAAAAGCTCATGCTACCAATTTCTTTCTTACAGTTAGCCTCGAAGGTGCTAGCAGAGTGATCATTCTCTAGAGTCCTTGGGTTTTCCAGAGATGCTTCAGCCTCTGGGGAGTCTCTCCCAGTTCCTGGACCCTGCTGGATCCAACCTGCTTTCTTCCAGCTCAAAATTAATTCTATGGGTTTGGCCAGACCCCACCACAAAAAAACAAACAGAAACAAAACAAAACAATAAAAGAAAAACCACCTTCCCAACAATTGACCAAAAGTGACTTCTGGTCATCATGTGTAGTTGCTGCTGATTTTGTCAGTACAAGCTGCTAAGTGCTGAAAGATAATGAAAATGGTCCTTCAACCCTTGGCAGGTGCCCACTGAATTCCAAAAATCAAGCCTTGATTTTGTCATTTTATATAAGGGACACAATTTTACTATGCCATTGTATTTAATGGGACTTGACCGTCTGTGGATTTTGGTATCCACAGGGGGTCCTGAAACCAAACCCCAACAGATATCAAGGGCCCACTCTCCTTAGATGAAGTTGTATGAAACCTTAAGTGTATGAAACTTCACTAAACCACAACCTGTCCATTAAATCATGGCCTAGTAAAATAGTTCCAATCCCATGCTGATTCCTGGGAGTGTTCCTAGGGCTGTATTCAGAAATATGGTTATATGATGCTAGCAATAGTAGATACTGTTGTTGTTGTTGTTGTTGTTGTTGTTGTTGTTGTTGTTGTTGTTGTGTGCCTTCAAGTGGTTTCTGACTTATGGCGAACCTATCATGGTATATGGGGCTAAATATTGGGTTGGGAGGCTGTCAGAAGAAAACTGAAAAACCTTACATATCAGATGCATAATCAGAATCCACCAGAGCCTTGTCAGTCACCCCAGTTGAACAGTCAGAACAGCAGATTCGCCTCAGGCTGCATCCTCACTGCAGAAATAATCCAGTTTGATCCCACTTTAACTGCCATGGAATTCTGGGAATTGTCATTTTGTGAGACATTTAGCCCTCTCTGTCAGAGAGCTCTGGTGCTACAGCAAATTATGGGATGGAGCCGTGGCAGTTAAAATGGTGACAAACTGGATTATTTCTGCAGTGCGAATGCATTGCTAAGCCATTTGGGTTGAATACTCCCTGCATACTGTACCTTACAGTTTTCTTGGGTGAAAGGAACCAGAGAGCTTATGTTTTTAAATGGGGAAGGTTAGGGTTGCCATAATTGTCCATTTTTAGGTGCTGTGCCACCTACTACTTAGTGCTGCTGACAATATGATTTCCCTCCCTTTTCTCCTCTTGTTCTGTAGGTCCAAGGAGCTGGAGTCAAAAGCTGGAGGACTGTGTCATCTTTGTTCAGCCGGGAGGACGAACATAAACTGCTGGCCTCTGAGCCGTGTGCTGACCAGTAAGAGAAACCTTTTCTTCATCCTCTCCCATGCACATTTCTGTCTAGAGGACCAATAAGTCCATATGGCTTATTGTTTATTGTGTAATAATGGTATAGCTCTCAAATGATATATAGTGGACCCTTGTTATCTGCTGGGGTTTGGTTCCAAGATCCCCCGTGTCGTGGATAACAAAATCCATGTATGCTCAAGTTCCATTAAATAATGACACAGCAAAATGGGGTCCCTTATAAAAAATGGAAAATCAATGTTTGATAATTGAAATGTATACTTTTTTTTGAACATTTTCGAACCATGGATGCTTGAATCTCAGTATAAAAAAATCAGTGTACTGTATAAGAAGGGCCGACTGAACTGTACTGTGTGAACGGAGACATAAGCTGATGCGATTGCTGCAAGAATGGGGCTCATGTGTAATCTCCTGAACCCACATTTGTTTCTTGGAGGTGCAAACAGAATAATCTCTCATTAAAACGTGAATATTTAATCTAGCCGTATACCGTATGGTATATCCGCCAGCTTCCAAAGGCTATTAATTCTAGACTGATGGTCATTTGTATTGCCTCTGTGACAATATAATCAATCTTCTGCTGAGCAGCTAGCATAGCTAGTGAAACATTTCTCATGAAAAAGGGTCATTGTTCAGTAGAAGAGTTCAGGCTCTGCATGTGAAGGATCCCAGGTCAATCAGTAACCTCTCTACACTGGACTAAGGGGTTATGCAGATGGTGAAAATAGAATGTGGGTTGAATCTGTGTTGTTCACATAAATTTCAAATGCATCTGGTTAAATTTTTCCAGGGCTGCCAAAAACCTCATTTTACCCAGGATAATTGATCTTGGGTTGTGTGTGTGGTTCTTCCCCCCTGAAAGATTCATGTTGCTGGCTGTGTGAATAACCGGTGCGGATAGACCTGGGATAAACCAGGATAAAACTTGAATGTGTTTTGAATACATCTGCATCATTGTCTCCATCTTTATTTGCAGTGCTGACATGTGTGAGCAACAAAACTTGCAGAGATGCACACAGATGCAGTTTTGATTTTATTAAAAAAAGCAGTGTGAACAACAAATTGGAAATGTGTGAGTGAAATTATTCGCATAGTCACACTGCACTACTTTAAACCTGTAATGGATTCGAGGGGTGGGGTGGGGGAAGGTGTCCTGGTCCCTAACCATGGTGGATACCAAGGGCCCATTGTAATGTGACTGGGATTATTATTATTATTATATCCCACCTTTCTCCCAACACAGGGACTAGGTTCTATGTACCTTGATTTGTTTGAATTGAGGGGAGCAAGATTGGGGTCATGTCCATTTGCTCCTCCAACTCAGGCAGCGAAATGTCTTGGGCCACAAAAAATGTCTATTTTGCTCCTCTTTCCATTCAATGTTTCTTCTCTTGCTTCCAGTCCTCTAGCAGCAAAACCAGAGGAGGAGTCTGCCTCGGAGAAAAAGACATCTGGCCTTTGGGACGTCTTTGCTACCAAGTGGCAGCACACTTCAGCTATGGAGAAGATGGCCGATGCCAGAGAGCAACCAGCCGAGGGCAGCTCAGGGTCCTCCGGGGAAACAGCAGCCAAGGAGGAAGCCAGCAACGCCGGCCAGGAGAACGACCTCCGAGAAGCTGAAGGGGTGGCCTTCAAGTGGAGTTTCCTCACCAACAAACTGGCTGAGATGAAGAACAAAAGCGGCCTCAAGAGCAACTAGGACAGACACAGAAGCGAGAGACTTCTGATGCTATCTATGATGTCTTTCCAGCAGGGGAGAAGGGCTTTATCTTGTTCCAATAACTCTTCAAGAGAAGAACTGAGTGTGATGTGAAGGGTCTGACCATACACTGGTGTTGTTAACCAACACAACTTTAGGATGTTGTCCTCCTGTCCACCCCATTCTCCATGCGTGTCTCATGTTTCAAATGGTATCCATTCCATTTCTCCCTGTCCTCCCCTTCTTTTTCCCAAGACTGTTCTTAAGATAAAAATATTTGGTTCAGAACAGGTCCGTTGGCAAGTAAGGTTAATCCTGGCAGAGAGAAGAGCAGGGCAATTTTCTTACCACTTTTTGTGCCTAGATGATCTTTCTGCATACACTATGCCTAGGTCAGCCCAAGACATTTTACTGCCACAAGCAAGATCAATGGGTATGTTGTTATTATTTGCCGTCAAGTCAGCATTCGCTTTTGGTGACCCTATGAATGAGAGACCTCCATGAGCCTCAATCATCAACAGCCCTGTTCAGGTCTTACAAGGCTGTGGCTTCCTTGGTCAGATTAATCCATCTGTTATGTAGTCTTCCTCTTGTTCTACTGACTTCCAGTTTACCAAGCATTATCATCTTTTCCAGTTGGTCATGTCAACATGATCTGTCCAAAATACGATAGTCTCAGTTTGGTTATTTTGGCTTCTAGGGAGTGTACAGGCTTCATTGTTGCTGTTGCTGTTGTTTTGTCAGTCCATGCTATCCATAAAATTCTTCTCCATCACCACATTTAAAATCAGTTGATTTATTCCCATCAGCTTTCTTCACTTCAGGTTGTCTCTCTTATCTAAAATGCTTGGGAACCAGGATTTCATATTGTTTTGGATTTTGGAACACCTATATTTGCATATGCATACATATATTTCATGTATACCTTATAGCCTGAAGGTACTTTTGTGCAATTTTTTTGAATCATCAAAACGCAAGTGTCACTTATCTCAGACATACCTGGAAAATGTTTGGTTTTTTTTTTTAAAGTATCTCAGATTTTAAAATTCCAGATAAGGGAGATTCAAACTGTATCTAGCTTTCACAGCCATACGTAGAAAGTAAAAATGGTCCCCTCCTTCCATTTCATGTACTTCAGCTCTGGTAAAGACAATGTTCTCTATCCCACCTGGGGGTATCAGGTCAAGATCTACAGAATATTACTTTTACAACACTGCAGCCATTATTAAGAAATGCTACCATATACCCATGGGCCACATGCCACCCCAAGGTAAAAAAATAAAATAAAATTGCAAAACATTTGTTTGCTCCAAAATGCCTCGGTGACCTCTGAGATGTGGAGGGCACCACATCTGCATGCCCAATTGGGGGCCCCAGTGGTCAAAACAATGGCAAAATTATTTTGCAAATTAAAAAAAAATGTTTTGTCCCAAAATGACCTCTAAGGGAAGGGCATTTCCATCACATTTCCCCCTTCTTATGCCAATTTATGTCCTAGAGAGGCCTTTTTTGAAAAGGAAATGAAAAGGGAGTTACTTCTGCACACTTCTTGTTGTTAAAAGGGCCACACCTCATCTTAAAATTGCACAGGAAATCCCCAGCACTTGGTGAGAAAGCCCCCCATATCCCCTAGATGGGATTTGGAGGCAAACTATATTTTTCTTGCCAGGGGTGGGTGCAATGCAAGGGAATGCATCCTTCCAAGGTCTCTTGGTGGGCTAATGCTGACTCCTAGCCTTGCACAGTTGCCCACCCTGGCTGTTCACACTGTGAAGTACAGAGCCCCATTTGCAAAATATTTCTGTCAAGCCCCTCACAGGAAAGAGTTCCTTTGGATTCAGGACTCCATTGTTTCACTGTTTTGTCACCTTAAGACTGCATGAGTGTAGACGGTTCAACAATTGCGTCTCGAACTTCCAAGCCAGAAGTAGACCAGATAAGACACCCTTAGCTTCCCATTTCATGGTGATGCTCCCATTTGCAATTTCTCTGGGTCTTCAGTAGCAACAACAGATTTTTAAAAACACACCATTCAAATCCGCTCTGCACCCTTTTCTTCACTACTTCCTAAGAGATTCATCACTCCATCCCCTCTAGTCTTCAGCCACAACTCATGCTGTTGCAAAAAGGTGTGCTGGAAATTACTTATTTTTATATCCTGAAATAGCCTTGGAATCATCATTACCATGTGTGCCTTCAAGTTGCCTGTTGACATAATGATCCCATTAACTTCACTGGTTTTCCTAGGCAAGGAATACTCGGAGGTGGTTTTGCCAGTTCTTTCCTCTGAAATTCTGGTGCGTTACAGACCGCCCCTTTGGGGCAGCCTGTAGGCGCACCTTTCCCCGCCGGATCGGGGCCTCAGTGGCCAGAGCGGCAGCCGCTGAGGCCCCGATCCGCCGCTTTCCGGGCTGCGGGGAAGCGGCAAAAGGCCCCTTCCCCGCAGCCTGGAAAGGGGTGTCCTTGGGGCTTCAAGCTCCAAGGACACCCCGCTGCGGCGGAGAGGAGGAGAAAGGGGCCATTTGGCCCTTTTCTCCTTTGGTCCGTTGGGCGCAGCCTTCAGACGGCTGAGCCCAGCGGACCAAACCAGGAAGGAGCTCCGAAACGGAGCTCCTTTTGGGGTTGCGAAAAGGGCGCCCTAGGCGCCCTGCCGTGACCCCAATACGTCACAACCGTGCCGCCTCATTTGGAGGCGGCGCGGCCGTGACGTATCGATGACAGCGGCCGTGTGGAACAGCCACTGCCATTTTGTGTGCGCAGAGCGCGCACTAGGGCCCGTCTTAACCCTAGTACGCACTCCGCGCATATTTTTAAGCCCGTGTGTAACAGGCCATAGCCTACAGCTCCTGGTATTCATTAGTCGTCTCCCATCCAAGTAGTAACAAGGGCTGACTCTGTTTAGCTTCCAAGACCAGACGGGAATCTGGTGCCTTTTGTGTATTTTAGAATCCTACAATTTTGCCTCTTCTTCATAACTTCATTCTGCTTTTGTGACTCATAGTAGAGGACATGTACTTAGGCTGAACACTGGAAACACTATTTAGCAAATACTTTTGGCTTCTGCAATGTAGAATGTTCACATGTTTTCAAACACATTTCTTCAGTCGTCAGAGTTGCGCTTTTTGTTTGTTCACTTGCTTTTGACTGGTATTAATGGGAAGGTGGACTAGAACAGATTGCCGCTTGTCCCTCTATAGCAAAGATAAATAGCACGATTTTCACTTCAGTGTCTGTAATCCTAACCACTGGCCATTTTGACTATGCTGGATGGGAGATGTAGTAAAAAGCATCTGGAGGGTAGAAGGTTGCTGCTCACTCTATAGGTGTTGTTTGTTGTTGTTGTGTGCCTTCAAGTCGTTTCTGATTTACGGTGAACATAAGGCAGGGTTTTCTTGGCAAGATTTGTTCAGAGATGGTTTGCCATTTCCTTCCTCTGAGGCTGAGAGAGTGTGACTTGGCCCAGGTCACCAGTGCATTTTCATGACCGAGCGGGGAATCAAATCTTGGGGTTGCTTGCTTAAGGAGAAAGCAGGTTTCGTCTTGGCATCAGATGGTTATCCTGCATTCCTTAGAGCTACCACAAGATGACAGTGTATGTGCAGTTTGAGAATGGGAAAGGATGGACCATTTTACTTTTTTCATCTTTCTTGCATGTTCTACCTGCTACCCCTAGTTTGACATGCAGCATTACTTAGTCCTGATCTTTAGCTTATTGCATGTACATGCAACTCCACTGTGTCTTCCCACAATGCGTATAACTAGGTCAGTTAGCATGTTGCAGGCTGATGACTGAATAATATTACATATCCAGTGAGAGTTTGATATAGCATTCAAAGGTGCATTTCAGAAACTGAAGCCAATGTGGTGTCTGAGATTTCCCAGCTCCTATATATACCATACCATGAACAGACTGGGCCTTGATATGCTTTATTTTCTCCTACAAACCTGAGATACGTCATCAGCCAGAGCCTGGTGCAAAAGGTATGTATATGCATTTACCATTAAAAAAATCTGTTCCCTTCCCAGGAATTTGTTTAGACTATCAGCAGCCAACCACAAACCTTCCACACACAAAAACACTGCTCCAGGTTACTCCCAGTTTTCTGCAACAATATAATTTAGAAAGTGTGTGGGGGGTTTTAAAAAAGAAATTTGCTCCCAGTTGCTTGTTATCAAAGGCCTGTTACAGACTGCCAAAATAAAGCTGCTTCGGTTCTCTTTGGAGGTATGCTGTTTAAATGATGCATGCATCCTAAGAATCCGGAAGCTGCACCAAAGCTGCACTCCAGTGCTTAGGAATGGAGTGTGGCTTTGGCGCAACCTCCAGACTCTTAGGACCCATGCATCATTTAAATAGCATACCTCCAAAGAGACCTGAAGCAGCTTTATTTTGGCAGTCTGTAAAAGGCCAAAGTGAAGTGCTACTTCTTGCGCACCAGTCTTCTAGCATAAGGTTAAACTTTTTGGTTATTTTCATTTTCATGTTTACAAAAATACAGTTTAAAAATAGAAATCTGGCCAACCCAGCCCCTGGCTACCTAAAATGTTTCACAAGTACAGTGAGCTCTAGGTATCTGCTGGAGTTTGGTTCTAGGGCCCCACAATGGATCCCAAAATCCATGGATGCTCAAGTCCCATTATAGAATGGTGTAGTAAAATGGTGTCCCTTATATAAAAGAAGGTTTGCTTTTGGGAATTTATTTTACCTCCTGAATATTTTCAAGCCATGGATGTTTAAATGCAGAATCCATGTATACACAGGTCCTCCTGTATTGAGTAGACACCCCCCCCCACACACAAAGTAATGACATTATAGGTCTTTTTTTAATGCCCTTGTTACCCAAAGAAATAACACATCACTGATAGTGTTATTACATGTAGTATGTTACTTTTGAGCTCTGAATTTAAGGCAGGGAGGGGGAAATTATCTTGTTGCTGCTCTTTTTAAACAATTAGGAATCAGAAATCTTTTCTACTTACGCATCAGTACTTGGGAGAATTAGGCAGGTTTTATATCCAGCTTGTGTTCCCACCAGATGTACCTGCGAAGGTGGAGGGATCCCAGAAAATCCTCACTATCCCAGAGCAGTCCATAATTTGAGCATTGCAATTCCTCCTCCTTCTTTTTATTATGAACAATACATGAAAACACAATCTTCCGGCAGCACTGCAAACCGGTTTTTGCAAACTTCCACATGCTCAGACCCATGTACAGAAAAGATGGAACAAACTTGGATCCATCTACAGTGGGACTGACACCCATCAGTCAAGTATCAAAGAGAAAACTGGAATATAGATACTTTCAGGATACCCACCAACACCACCCAGCAACCAGCTGATCATCATTCCCTTCTGGGGTAAACTCTAGCAGTTTTGAGACTAACTGAGAGAAGACGTTGTCGCATCTAACTGGATGCAAAACGTTTTAGCATACTCTTTTGTGGGTTTTTCAAGCTATGTGTTATGGAAGAGTTTATTCCTGATGTTTTGCCAGCATCTATGCCTGGCATCTTCAGAGATGCTGCCAGCCACAGATGCTAGTGAAATGTCAGGCATAAACTCTTCCAGAATATGGCCCCATAGCCTGGGTTGAAAAAACACAAAAAACTATGGATGCTGGCTGTGAAAGCCTTTGATTTCACATTTTAGCATAAGCTTTTCTAGACTTGGGCTGAATCCTCAGTGTAGAAATAATCCAGTTTGATACTGCTTTAACTGCCAAGGCTAAATACTATGGAATTCTAGGATTTGAAGCTTGTTGTGTCACCAGAGCGCTCTGACAGAGAAGGCTAAATGTTGCACAAAAGTACAAACTCCAGAACTCCATAGCATTGAGCAATGGCAATTAAAGCGGTTTCAAACTGGATTATTTCTGCAGTGCAGATTCAGCCATAGTCTACTACCTCAGATGTGTGGAGTATATTTGTGCCCAGGAAAGATCTTTATAATCAGACTGTATGACCTCAGCACAGTGGTCCTTGAACAAAAAAACTAAAAGATGGAAAAGAGAAACAGCTAAATTAGAATATATCCACATATCCAGTCCATCAACAGTGAGATGACCAGAAATAATGGCTTCCTGGCACACTACACATATTAAAACATTGGGCGCTCTTTGCTAGTTTATCATATCTCCTTTCTTGTTCCTAGCCTGTACACACTACATCCCAAAATTCATGTGGTCACCCTGGCCTTAGGCAACATCTTTCGTCTTGCATTCGTCTTTGGAGATCATAGTTAAAACCAAACTTGTCACTCCATCACCACACCCTCAAGTTTTGCATTTCTATGGCTATTGATACAGTTTGATCATAAAGGTCCTTCCTGAGCACCCCTTCACTCCATGCATCTAAAGAAGGAGATTAAGACTTCAAAAGCTTATGCAATGACATTTTCCACTCAATTAGTCTCAAAGGTTCTACAAGATCCTTTTGCATACTGATTTTCTGGACCAACATGGATATGTTCTCGGTTCTACAGAGAGTCTATGCCTCAGAACTTATTTGTAATGTTAATAATGATCTCATCCTCACAGTTGTATCATATCCTTCCTCCAGGAAATGGAGGGTGGGAGGTTATGGGGATGGTCTGATTGTATTTTCATAAGTTGCAACCCAGTGAAGCCAGCTAGGCAAAATGTGTGTAAAAGGCCCAATATCCCCCAGAGTCTCTGGGCCAGAGAGCTAAGTGGGGATTGAAACCAAGTTTTCCTGGTGCAAGTCCAACACAGTCGCCACATTGTCTCTCAGTAAGTGCAGAAGAGAAAGACACCCTGACTATTATGTGGCCTACAATATGTAGTAAATTCCTTATGGACTGATGAATAATTATTCTGGGAGCCAGGGATTTAGAAATGAAATCCCTTGTCACAAACCCCAAGCTGCCTTCACAATTTAAGCCTTAGTTGATCCGGATACGTATATTCCCATATACTGTACTCTACAATTCTGCAATTTATTACCAATATGAAGTCAACACAGAACTGTTGGGGACCAATTCCCTCCTACAGAGATGATCCATTTACCCCCCACACTGACAGGGACACTTGGCTTCAGGCATCATGTCTCTATCTGTTCATCTCACCAAAATGGTAGCATTGCGATTGTTGTTGTTGTTGTTGTGTGCCTGCAAGTCATTCCCGACTTATTCTATTATGGCTTTTTTTTTTTTTTTTTTGCAAGATTTGTTCAGGGAAGGTTTGCCATTGCCTTCTCCTGAGGCTGAGAGTATATGACTTGCCCAGGGCCACTCAGTGTGTTTCATGGCCAAGCTGAGAATCTAACCACAGCTCCAGAATCATAGTTCAACACTCAAACTACAACACCGCACTGGCTCTCAGCATTGCCATTACCCTCAACTGATATCTGGGGTCCCATGTAGGTGAACCTGGTCCATGCAAGTTTAAGGATCAGAGCTGCCTTTGATGCCAGGTCTTGGCTCACACTGTGGACTCCTTAGTCTGGGCCTGCTGGCAGCTGTACAACCATTTAATGACCCGGGCATTTCTCTCAACAACGGAGACAGAGGCAGGCAGCTTCTCGCTCATCTCTTCGGCAGGTTCTTCCTCTTCATTGTGGGAAGGACTGCCACCATGCACAGAACTGGCTGAACCCAGACTCCCCAAGAGCAGGCAGGAAGAACCTGCCTCCCAGCTGCCTGGTTTGAACCGCTCAGCTCCCAACACATCCACCAAGTTCCGGTCCAAGCCACAATAGTTAAAGAAGCACTCTTTCTCTGAGAGAGGAAGAGAAGAACTTGGACCAAGCTTTGTCTTGGAGTTTGTTGAGCCAGGGCTCACAGAAAGAGGGATAGGGTTCACATCCAGTTGAGGGCTGGCCTGAGATTGATCCCTATTTTCCAAAGGATAACCCGTGGAACTGGTTAGCATGCCTACTGAATGCACCGTTTTTGCTTCCTCCCTTTCTGTCGTCACCCAAACCATGGTCTCCTCTTGTGTTGCTTGCAGGTGACCGTCCCCCAGTACGCTTCTTGAGGACAAGTGGCTGCTATGTCCATCCCTCAGGGGACTCTGAAACAGCCGTCTCACTAGGCCATAGCCCTTGGTGTTCTCCTTGTTGATAGCCAAGCAGTCCCGTTTCTGCCGGTAGATGACAAGCGAGTCCGGCCTCAGCATTCGCCTCCCACCCCCTCTCCGTGCTATGGGTGACTGAGGAGAAGAAGGAGGAGGTGGCAGTTTCTTGGGTCCAGGGCCATCTTGACCAACAGCTAAGCTCTGGGAGAACTCACCTCCGTGCTGGTGGAGGACGAGGGGTCTTCTGCAGCAAGGCAAAGACTGGGAGCTATAACAGAGCAACACTGGTTCTTGGCGACTGTTGATCACTTGCTGAGATTTGACGTATTTGACTTTGTCAGCCTCCAATCTTTCGACAGCACTTGGGGTCCGAACCCCACTGCTCCCCTCCAGCTGCTTACGCAGGTGGTCTGGCCTTTGATTCAGTAGCCCAAGAGGGGAAAGTCCATCTTCTGGATGGAGAGGTCGCATTTTATATCCGCCTTGTGGGATATTGTGCAATTTTCAGAACCAAAAGTGCTTTAGGAAGGACAGTTGCATCCAATGGGGAGATCATGTGAAGTCAAAAGGATCACTAGTAGTCCAGAGCAGGCCAGAGGTTTGTCCTTAATGAGGCATTGGGTAGACCTTCTATGGTTTTATCATTCAAGGTTCTGGCTTGCTGTTTGGAATTCACAGCAGAATAACTTTGGCAGGTCTGGAAAACGGTTCTCCACTTTGTGTCATCGAAATACGGCCACAAGTGCTTGGATGAGCAAAAACATCCTATTCCATTAAATGGAGAATAGCTTGGGTGATGAGACCCCAACTCTAGAAACAGAAACAGTAATTGATTAATGATCAAATATAAACCCAGAATGGTATCTGTCACAGCAAATGAATCCTGAAACATGGCCATATAGACAACATCAGTGGTATAGTATAGGGAATCCTGGGATCTGCAGTTTAGAGAGCGGCAAGGAGAACTCTCAGCTTTCAGCCTCACCAAACTACATCCCCCAGAATTCCACAGAACTGACATTAAAAAAAAATCTTTAAATTTTTTATTTAAAAACAGTAGGAGCGTTTTAACTTTTATACTTCCTTATTGAAAGACTTGACATTTGAAAACTAGGTTAATATATGACAAATTAACACATTTGATTTAAAATGGGCCAATGAATAGATTTAAGACAGAGTGGCAAGTAACGTTAGCCTATCTGAGGTTGAATTGGAGACCTACGGCAATATCTGAAATGCTTCAAATGTAAGAATAAGATATCAAGGTTTATAAAATGGAGCACATACAGTGAGAGTAAAGATATGAAGTATAAATTAAGGACAAATGTATCCAAGAGTAGAGATTAGGAAGTCTTTTTATTCTTGTTTTTCTGTTATTGTTGTCATTGTTTCCTTTTATTGTTATTGCTTTTGTTGTTGTTTTATTCTGTGTGCATGTTTGTTTTTGATGGTTTTAAGATATAACTGTTAATAAAAATTAATTTTTTAAAAAAGGGAAATGATGTTAATACTGTATACAGCACCTACTACTCCAGGATGCAATTGGGGACTGAAATAGACTCCAGACAGTGGGAATGGTCAAACCAGGATTAGGAAACACTTCTGGGCACGTTATCAAATGGACTCAAGTATTTTGTGTGGGCCTACATTCGAAAAGGAAGCAAGGCAGGAAAAAAATAGGAGCCGCTATCCTTATCTTTATGGGCCCAGCCATCCCTAGAACAAAGCCAACTCCACCAGCAAAACACTCCTCCTCTGCATCCACCGCAGGCGGTCAGTTGTAAGAGGGAAGCAACAGAACCACACTAAGGAAGCCAAGCCTGGGTGAGGAGGAAGGAGATGACAAGAGGTTGGAAAAGTCACAGCAGGTGTCATATGGGCTCCCTTTCCCTTCCATGAAGCTCAGAATAAATCTCAGCTTCTAAAAGACTTGCATCCTGGGCTGGATTACATTGTTGGCTTCTTTTTGTTAAAAGAAAGCCAAGAACTTGGGAGTATTTGTGATCAGAAATGTCAGCTTTTTCAGCTCAGAGCCAGGCAGTGGAGCCTGAGGAAATCTGGTTCGGATCCAGGGGAAGGGCAGGGAAGAAAAAAAATAGATCACCAGCAGACATGGAGAGGCACGTCTGGGCAAATCCAACCATGTGGCAAACTTTGGAGGTGACTGGGATTCCCGATCTCCCAGGGCTGCTAGTCAGGGGCCTAGTCAGCATAGTGAATGAAGTGGGCTACCTAGAACCAAATGGGTAACTTTGGCTCTGTGTGCAACGCTCCATGCAGAGAGCTGGAGATAGAGGATTTAAGCTGGTTTCACTGCACATATCCCACTCCCAATGAAGGCAAGACTACTTACGCTACTTAATCTTGGATAGATGATGAGTAAATGGAACAGTAATGTGATAAGATGCATCAGCAACCTGATTTTGAATCATCGCCTTCACAGCAAAATACAGGAATACGTCAGTTAACAAAGACCCTCTAACAAAGAGGCTTTTTGCAAAGTTTTTGCACACCCAGCCTCTTTTCCTTCTTTGCTCTGTGCCTGGATGGGCTTTTTTTAAAGCAGGATGGCGAAGAAGGGCTTAAAAAACACAGACTTGGGTTGCTGCAGCATTTTGCAGTAAACAGTGCAATAAAGCCTGAACCAGGGGAGTCAGTAGGTGGGTGCAGGAGATGAGGATCACACCAGGTGACACCTCAGAGGAAATGTTTTCAAGTCATGGATAAAGACTGTGAATAAAGAATTCGTGGATGTGGCTGGCCGAATGTATCTCCACAGTATTGCATTCGAGAAAGTATTATTATACCCATCATGTAAAAACTATATTTCCTATGGCCGATGGCCCTAACATGTAGCTTGCTTAGCTGGTGTGTAAATCTGGCGCTGGATGGTAGAGATCTTGAAGTGGTACGCATGGCTTCATATTTGTTTGGATTAGTCTTGATTTTTCTGTTAGGGTCATGAAACCTGAGCCACAAGGACCTCTTCTCTTCAGCTTTTTCCTGTTCTTTCCCAGACCATTTCCCTTCATTCATTTTGGTGTGTCTATACAAGCAAAAAACAAAACTCCATACCAAACCAACCAAGCTTGTAACCAGTGAGAGTTCCCCTTAGTTTTGCCTAGTTAATAATTCACTACGGTGGGAATCGGTGGGAATCAGTCGCAGCAATAGACCAAATTGTAATTTCCCCCCCACTTTACTCTCGCCACAAGCAATTGATCTTCTTTTCAGTAAGGAGGAGAAGGGACATGTCCTAAAGCATGGGTGGGAATGGGCAGAATAGTGGGTCAGACAATGACCGCCTGTGTGAAAAGGCATTTGAGTCCAACACAGAGGTGGGAAACAGTTCCCTCACCCCCTTCCTTTCCCTTCAAAGAAAACACAGCTGGCTACTTATTATAGTAGGAGAAAAGACACAAATGGTCACCTAATCGCACTGGAAGGATGGTCAGAAGTCAGCAGAGCACTAAAATAAGATTCACGCCAAACATTTGGCACATACTAAGTAGAGTTACACACTCTCAACCCCAGAAAACCCTGTGATAGGTTTGCCTTAAGGTCACCACAAGTGACTTGAAGGCACACTAAAACTTAAAGCAGAGCTGAGAAAAGTTCATTCTTTTTGACCCCAGGCAGCATGGCTTGGAGGCAGGATGGCCGGTAGTGATTTTTAAAAAGAACTTTTTAAATCCATATGGATTAGCAAAGAAACAGCAGTTGGATTTCAAGAACTTTCAGTCAGAGTTTAGTGGAGAATAATAACTTCTGAGCTCTAATCCAGAACCGCTTGTCTCTGGGAAATGCAACTAGTGTTTCTTGGCTAATCCATATGAATCATTTTTAAAAGTTCTTTCCAAAACATCTTTTGAAAAATGAGTTCCTATTAAAACAAATATTACAACTTGGATTGTATCTGTACTGCAGAAATAATGCAGTTTGATACCACTTCAACTGCCATGACTCAATGATATGGAATTCTCAATGATATGGAATTTAGCTTGATTTCAGGCTTGATCGGCTCCAGGACCCACTTGTTTGTCTTTTTGGCCGTCCAGGGTATCCTTAGCATTCTCTTTTGCACTACATCTCAAATGAGTTGATTTTTTGGGTGCTATTGATGGGTGACCTCAAGGTTCTCTTCTTTGTTACGGTTTCTTATCTTAAACTCTTGAACTGAACAGCCCATCAAACAGAGGACTATCCTCTGGAAAGTAGGGCAGATGGCCACCTTTGGTTTCAAGTAGTGATGTGCACAACATTGAGAAACTGTTTAGCAACTTGAAATACCCATTGTGTGGATAACTTTTCAGTTCTCCTTGCCCAGTTGTGTTTGTTTGCCTTCCCACAAAATACTGGCCCTGTCACCAAGAGGAGAGGAAACCGCACACTGTCCCTATTGCTATGTCTCTTTTAGGAAACCAAGCAGCCATTTCCTGAACTGTCTGCTGCCCAGCAACTGCCTCTCCCTTTCTTCCTTAAATTGTGTTTTGCTTACTGTCTGCAAAGAGTTTGGTGTTAAAAAAAGATAAAAAGATTATAATTTTAGTTAAATGCGGCTTTTAAAGCGAAGAAAAATGATAGGTCCTAGGAAAGATCCCAATCCCCATGTATGAGTTAAAACCTTTCATTCACCTCATTATTTTTTCTTGGGCCTCCTCTCTTTTCAAAAGGTGAAGGATGACTGGGAAAAATGACTACCAGTATTTGCATATTTTAGCTTCAATGAATGTGCAGATCTTGAAAGTTCATACACACTGAACATGCCCTCCAACTGTCCCAGTTTGACAGGGATAATCCCAATTGATCCTCCATCTTTCCACTTTTTCAGCTGCTTTTAAAATGTCCCAGTTTTGCTCTCCTCCTCCCACTTTCATCTTTGTCACCAGCTTACTTCAGTTGTTGCTAACTATGGACTTTATCATGCTGGAAAAGTGGGATTTAAACAGGATAAAAGTGTCTTTGGCTGGTCTTTATCACACGACGTGTCCATCCCACTGCTGCCTCGCTTTCCATTTGTTTCTTTTCATTGATGGGCAAAACCTGTCAATAGGCTCCCAGTCCTGTGATAGGTCACTTCCCCGCTTGCAGCAATTGTGGATGCCAACACCTTCCAGAAGCCGGCTGCTGTGTGCATGTTAACATAGCAGCCAGCTTCAAGAGGCAGTTGGCAATTGTGATCAAGTGTCCCCCCCCCCTTTCCTTCTAGAAAGTGGCAATTTTATGTACATTATCTTCTTTCGGACCGCAAGGAACTGGTAACTATAAAAGTTGCCAAGTTCTTTGCAGCTGCAATTATCTGCCGTAAAAACCTTTTAATACAGATGAAGTAAGAATGCTTTAGAGTTTGGCCATAACAAGCCATCATCTTGCTGTTTTTACATATTTTATCTTTATACCATTTTAAATAAAATGTCACAGATATGGCATTGAAAAAGTGTGTTGATAACTGTATAACTATGTCAATGTTTTAATTTTTTTTCTTCTTTTCCTAAATCTTGAAAAGGTTTTGTGGAATGAGGATGCGGTATCCAATTGTTGACTGTGCCAATGTCTTATAACAATGTGTGAATTTTGTGATGCTATGGAGGATGGGACTGTGGGCATTCTCCCCTTCTACTTGGATATATAGAAAACACACATCTTCGTTCGGAGTAGAATGTTGATATATTTGTGCTATGGCAGTATACCTGATGTTACATGTTTTGTATTTTTGCTATATTTTGGTGCTGCCCATGTGCCGTAATAAATTCATTCATTCAGAAAGTGGCATCTGGCAGTACAGAAAAAAGATGATGTGATCATGGATTGCCACAGTGCTATCATGGGGAAAAATGTGATAAGAAATTATGCCAAAATGGTCTTATTCCATTCTTAAACTAGCATGATTGTGGCAAAACAGTAGACTGGTGTGAGAAAGTGCTGAGTTCAAATGTAAAAGTAGGATGGAGAGGAGAGGTGGGTGGCAGAGTCCTGCCCTTCCCAGTAGGCTCAGGCAAAAGCAAACTGCTACAGTCTTTCCTAGCTTGTCTGTTCTTCCTCATTAATAGCTTTTCCCATCTTGATCACATTCTCATGTTTCCTGACCGCATGTGTCCCAGTTTTCCTCTGTGAAATGCTGGTGAGGAATTGGCTTCCATATCCCAACTAATTCTGTCCTGGTTTTGTATGTCCCCCCCCCCCAAACAGACAATTCTGGTGAAGTTTGTGTCCATGTTGATGTATGTATTAGCTAGACATGTGTGCATGTATGTGCTTTTTTTCCACATATGCACTCATTTACTGTAGCATATTTGTGTAAACTTTATAAACGTTTGCAGTCTTCTCTGCATGTTTTTCATAGATGTACATGTTGTTGGATGCATTTTCCTTCTTTGGTAGATTGGACTGCAAGCTTCAACATGTGCAGATCTCCAGTTACAGATTGCATCCAGTTCTCTGGTTGAAGCCAAGTGGTGTGAATTACGTAAATCCATAAAGCAAGGTAAAGAAGCACATTTCTCACTCCAACTAATCCCTAGTTAGCTCTTTCATGCACACAGACTTAAAGGGGCTCAGTTGCCCACAATATAGATCTAACTGAATAAATCCCTCTCTCTATCCATTAAATTCTATGTCTGTTTCCCTCCTGAAGCAAATCACAACCATCTTCCCTACCCAAATTCGATATCCTGGCAAAGAATTTTTTTGACTGTATCTTCCAGCCTGCACAATCAAGGCAGCTGGGGTTTCTGTGCTTTGTAGTCCAAAATTAACCTTTCTGGCCAATTCATATGTAAATGGCTATGCTGGACCATAGCAATAATGTCAGCACTAAACTTTCCCTTTTATATATATTCCCCATATATATATATATATATATATATATATATATATATATATATATATATCGACAGCCCTGAACTTCTCCATTAATATGTATTTTTGGTGATATCAGCCCTGAACTGCACCATAAATATATGTATAATATATATCTTTTTCTTGCCCGCTGCACCAGGTGTGATGTGAAAGCTTGGACAAGTTGTGCTGCCTAGGAGCTTCTGAGAATTGTACTCCAAAAAAGGAACTTGCCCAAACTTGGGATAGTTGCATTCAGTTTCCCATGATGACCATGATCTAGTGCCACACTGGGGCATTCTGGGAAATCAAAAGAGTGAGTGGACATAACCATCTAGCAGTGCCTGGGGAATTGCCACTGTAGCCATGAAGCAATCTTGCCAGGAGCCCCTAACAAGTAAGGGTGCCCATCAGATGGCATTTGGGTTCAACCCTGTCCCCAAATCTGGCTTCGTATGTTCATAGGAAGACACCTTGAGAATTATAAAAAGCATACATTTAAAAGTACAATGTATGAACCAGGTGAACACATGTTAAGACATGTTCCTGCTCTTTCGGTTTCCCATATGTTTTGGATTTCCGTTCCCAGCATCCTTGGCCATTGGCCAAGCTGGTTGGGGCTTCTGAGAGCTGAAGTCCAAAAACAGCTGGTGGAGGATCAGAGTTTGAGAGCCACTATGTTCGGAGATACAGATCTCAAATATGGCTCTTCAGAGAGGCCTGAGTTGCTGCAGCTCCCATCTGCTGCATGTTGAGTGGTCCATTTTGAACCACAGCTTGGAAAATTGTACTTATTTGGGCCACAGTTTCCAGTATTCACCAGCAAGGGTGGCCAATGGCTGGGGATTGTAGTCCAAAAATTAAAAATCAAACAAACCAGCACCCAGTGATGTCTCAGAACGAAATCTTTCTGCCACATCAATGTGTGGAAATGACTTTTGAAAGAGAGGCATGGCCTGGTCCTCACAAGGACCAGACAGCTGTCCTTATGGAAAAGATTCTGCAGGATACCAAACAAGCCACCAATTACTGTTGAACTTTTGCCTCTTGAATCCACAGCTATAAATAAGCCTGCCTGGAGCAAGCCATCGCCCTCCTGCCTGGGTCACACCCTCCAAAGAGGGAACTTAACTACAGGGCAGCTGTGACCAAATGGGACACCTACGTGCAGAAGCCAGGCACCCCACGAGCCGGAGGAGACTTCCCAAAGCCACATCCCAGTTTGCAGGCTGCAAATGCAGGGCAGCTCAGGGGACGGTCTGTAGTGTTGGATTCTAGAAGGGCAGCAAAACCAAACCAGGGTTAATATATGGGGTTTTGATACTGCATGACACCATACAGAACCTATAACACAGACTGGTAGAGAAATTTGGATGAGTTCAAGTCCTCTTCTGCTATGTGTGTAAAATTAAAGCCTCAGGTTACATGAAGTGGGATCCAGTCCCTAAAAGCTGATGCCACAATAGGTCTCGTAGTCTTTATTATAGCCTCCCTATTCCAAGACATGTTGGACCACAGCTCCCATCACCACTGCCAACCTGGCTAGGGGATAATGGGAACCAGAGTCCAACACTTCCGGAAGGGGTAATTACGTAGAGAGATCTTACTGAAAGACAGAAGTTGGTAGCATGGGCTTTTGTAGACTTTAGTCTACTTCCTCAGATTCTTTTAGAAGAGGTCAAGTTGAGGAAGATCACTTTGCGGTACAGGTTGAGTTATCCGAAATTCCAAAATCCAAAATTATCCACATAGATGGCTGAGCTATCGACACTTTTGCTTTCTGATGGTTCAGTGTACACAAATTTTGTTTCATGCAAGAAATTCTTTAAAATATTGCATATAAAAGTATCTTCAAGCTGTAAGGTGTATATACATCATCAATGAATTTCATGTTTAGTCTTGTCCATCTCCTAGATGTCCTAGATATGTATATGCAAGTACTCCAAACCCCCTCCCCCCAAAATCCAAAACCCAAAACCTGTACCACAAAATAGTTAAGAGCTGGAAAATGTGTAGCCCATCCAAATTCACAAAGCATCACATGGGCACACACTGACAAAAATGCTCCCGAATTAGCAGAAAATTTCCACCATCCCTTCAATTTGGATAGAGAGGGATGTGAGGGGAGTAGATGGTAAGCTGTCTCTAAAAGCAGTGTTTCCTAACCTGGTACACCCCAGATGCATCAGACTCAAGGCAAGCATGTCCGAAAAGTGATGCCACAATAGCCCCCCTCTCCCAAAAGCACTCACCTTCCAACTCTGGAAAAAAGTGTGACAACACAATTGTACGTTCAAGCCCCACCAGCAACTTCTCCTGATCCAAAAAAAAAGGCTCTCAGACGCAAAGTGAACTCAGCACCTCCTGCAGAGGTCTGGCAAATATATATGCAGGCTGTCAAGGCAGGAAGACACACTCCTGCTCCCTCGCCTCCCTTAACCCCTTCTCATCCAGGCTGCCCTCTCTGCTGCCAGCCTTAAGACCTTCTGTGTGTTTGGCATTTGACCAGCTCCCCTCCAAAATACAAAAACAAAACCCTTCTCCATGGTTTCCCCATCTTAACTCTTTGCTACCATGCTCTTTTGAGCTCCATTATTGCAACACAGACCACAAAGTGGGTTTTCTGGGGTCAAATTTCCAGTACATGTGTTAGGTCTCCCTGATCTGGAATTCCATGATCCATAATATTCCAAAAAAGCAACACTTTTTTCATGGGTGGTTGAGATCGTGATGCCTTTGCCTTCTGATGTTGCAATGTGCACCAATATTGTTTCAAAATTATTTTAAAATATTGTCTAAAATTACCTTCAGGCTATGTGCATAATAAGGTGTATATGGACTTTTTCACACAGGCCTCACCTGGAATACTGTGTCCAGTTCTGGGCACCACAATTAAAAAAGGACATTGAGAAACTGGAGCGTGTTCAAAGGAGGGCGACTAGGATGGTGAAAGGTCTGGAAACCATGCCTATGAGAAAAGACTTAGGGGGCTTTCAGCCTGGAGAAGAGAAGGTTAAGAGGTGATATGATAGCCCTGTTTAAATATCTGAAGGGATGTCATGTTGAGAAGGGAGCAAGCTTGTTTTCAGCTGCTCCAGAGACTAGAACACGGAGCAATGGATGCATACTGCAGGAAAAGAGATTCCACCTCAACATTAGGAGGAACTTCCTGACAGTAAGGGCTGTTCAACAGTGGAACAAACTCCCTCAGAGTGTGGTGGAGTCTCCTTCCTTAGAGGTCTTTAAACAGAGGCTGGATGGCCATCTGTTGGGGATGCTTTGATTTAGATTTCCTGTATGGCAGAATGAGGTTGGACTGGATGGCCCTTGCAGTCTCCTCCAACTCTACGATTGAACCTAGTCTTTAATTGTTGGATACAGCTCTTTGTTATATTTAATCCACGAGTCGAGCTCATATATCTCCAAGTATAGAACCATAGAATCTATGACCACAAGGGCCATCCAGTCCAACACTGTTCTGCCATGCAGGAACTCTCAATCAAAGCATCCCCAACAGATGGCCACCCAGCCTCTGTTTAAAGACCTCAAGGGAAGGAGACTCCACTACACTCCGAGGGACCAAGAGAAGTACCATGACCTCTGTTTCAGTGACTTATACTATCATGTTTAATCTCCAGCATCTCCAGCTCAGGCTTGCAAATATCTGTTTGAAACCCTAGAAGGCTAAGCAACTTCTTATTTAGAGGACTTTAGACCTGCTGCCCATCCATTTAAATAATACAGAGATAGTTTTATGAGGTCCTTTTAGCTTCTCTGCCAAACTACAAATCCCAGGATTCCATAGGATGGGGCCAGGCAAGGCAGACTCATCTTTGCTGTGTCTTTAGGTTTTGGGGTGCCCCAGAGAGAAGGAATTTCTACATTTCCCCTGTTTGCTCAAGTTTTGAACCTGAAGGTGATAACGTCAGGAGTGCTGTCTCCATTATTTAGGATAATGATGGCGCTCCTGTGATCGGAGGGGAGTGGGTTTCTCCCCAATTGAGTTGGAAAGCCTGGATTTTGCAAAGGTCACTCTGTCTATGGCTGTGTTTCCTAAAGTGGGCTTGGGAGATAGGTTGTCTATAAGTCATGGTCACTTCTTCAGCTGTTTGTGCCAATTTGATTTGCATAGAAATTTGGAAATTTTTCCTCCTTGAATTACAGCACCCAGATTCCTGAGCCACAAAACTTGCCATTCGGAGAGTTGTAGTTCAGGCTCTTCCCTTCTGTGTGTGTGTGTGTGTGTGTTGTTTTGGACTTTGCAAAGGGAGAGAGAGGTCATTTTGGAAGTCCTCCTGGACAGAGGGAGGACATGCCTTGGAAAAGGAGGGCATGGAATCAGGCAGGCTTATTTGTTTGTCTCCTTTTGATAGCCAAATCCACAATGGGCCCACTTTAATGTGCTTTTAACCCCTTATTGTGCTCTCTGTGATAACCAATAGCGAATGGGCTGGCTTTTCTGGGATGCCACCACTTTAACCTGTTTGGGATGGAAGCATAGAGGACTTACATGTGATAACATCCCTTGTCTGCACATGCTCCAAACTGTCATTTCCACAAGTGGATTACTTTTTCTTTCTTTCCTCCTCCTCCTCCTACTTCTTCTTTTCATGTAATTCAGTTTTTAATTTAGTGTAGGGAGACAAAGAGAACAAGCAATTGAAACATAAAACAGTTTTCATTTCAAACTAGAAACAAGGCACACCCCTGAACAGATTGTAAAAGTAGCTGCAGATTTCCACCACGTAAGGTTTCAGATCAACCTCAAGGCTTTGGTTTTTTAAAAAATGCTGTAATCAGAGTACTGTTTCCTAGGTGGATCTGTAACTAAAGCAAGCCAGTTAAACTGAGGTCCAAAACACACTGCAGAAATATAATCCAGTTTGAGACCACTTTAACTGCCTTGGCTCAATGTTAGGGAATCCTGGGAATTGTAGTTTATTGTGGCACCACAAGTCTCTGACCAAGAAGGCTCAATGTCTCACATTTGAGGAAGCAGACTGAAGTCTATGAAAGCTCACACTGCCAGGTTCTTTATTTCATTTAGTCTCAAAGGCGCTACAAGATCTCTGTACATACTATCACCCTATTTGTTCAATTGCATGCAGACAGGGACGTAGCCAGGATTTTAGGAAGGGGGGGTCCAGACTAAGTGCCACCATTATAATGGGGCTTGGGCGCAGCGGTGCAGCAGCACGCACCATTCATTTTTCTAATGGAAGGGGGGGTCTGGACCCCAAGAACCCCCCCCCTTGGCTACGTCCCTCATGCAGAAAATATCAGAAGATGAGCATATCATAAGAAGACGCAAAAAAAGCAGGAGTGAAGACAGGAGGAAGGAACATCAACAGTTAGATATGCGGACGACACCGTACTACTAGCAGAAAACATCACAGATGTGAAACAATTACTTAGAAAGGTCAAAGATGAAAATGCAAAGGAAGGCTTAATGCTGAACATAAAGAACACAAAAATAATGACCACAGGAAAAAATGTTTTTTTTTAAAAAATGGAGTGAGATAGGGAAGAATCTAGCAGCACTTTTGCAATTAACGGATTTGTTTTTGAATGAGTTCTTGCAGCGTTCAGTCCACTTGTCAGAGGTCTTGGCGGATTACCAAATTAATGCCACACAGGTATTTCAGCAATTCCATTGTTGTGGATGTGGGAGCGGAATATAATGGGATACAGAAAGGTGCAAATTGTGGCACTCGATATAAAGCTTCAAAGAACTATGATATGAGTTTCTCAAGTAGTGGGTCTGTTAGTCTTGTCCAAAAATGCAAGGATGGAATTATGGCCAAGCACCAAGAGGGTTAAACAGCTGGAAACTGCTTCTCTCCTTCTCAGTCAAGAGAGGAAGTTTTGGTTGTATGTTTTCTTTCCTGGGGAGATTTAAATTGCAGGAAGCCACAGCAGAACCTCTGCCGCAGTGCCAAAGGTTATTTTTGTGACTGATCTTTGAACTCTTCAATATATGGCTTCTTTTTTTAGGGGAATGGAAAGGATGCTCCTCCATCCCCCATTGCCACCCACATGCAACAACACTGTTCATACAATAGAAAGGGCTTGCTAGCCTGGGATGGGGATGCAAAAGAGCAAGGCAGGTTTAGGAAAGAACACAACAGTTGCTGCAAATCAGTTTCTCCATAATCACTCCACAATTGCCATTTTACATTATTATTATTACAGTTGTACTTTGAGAGGCAGAGTGACATAGTGGTTTGAGTGTTGAACTATCTCTGGAGAGCAGGGTTCAATTCCCAGCTCAGCCATAAAACCCACTGGGTGACCTTAGGCAAGTCACACTTTCTCAGCCTCAGGGGAAGGCAATGGCAAACCTCCTTTGAAAAATTCTTGCCAAGGAAAACCCATGATAGGGTCACTTTAGGGTCGCCATAAGTCGGAAATGAGTTGATGACATACAGCAACAACAAATCTTCCATTTTCTCCAGATTGTTAAAGGATATGGTCCTCCTCCCCATTATTATCTTCACAACAATCTTGTAAGGTAAGGTTGGGCTATGAAATAACGATTGTCGCAAGGACCCTCAGTCAAGGCGCGGATCTGAACCCACACCTCTCCAGTCTTACATACCCTCCAACTGTCCCAATTTGTCAAGGATGATCTCAATTAATTCTCTGTCATCACATTTTTTTCCAGCTGACTTAAAAATATTCCAGTTTCTCCTTCCGCGTCCTCCTTTCCCCCTTTTTCTTTGGTTTATGTCAATTTCTACAAACTGAATTCAAAGTGCAAAAGTAGTTGCAGTGCTATGGAAGTCCACAATTCTGACAGCTACTCTTGGAAATTATTGAGCTGGAAGAGGAATTCAAGTCCAAAATAAATGCTGGAATTACGTAATTTTGGTAAATATATACAGTAGCTGGAATTGGGGGGGCCTTTTTGGTGTCTGATCCGAACTGTCTTCTGAGGGACTAATCCCCCCCCCTTTGTCTTTCCACTAGTAGGCAAAGATCTTTTTATTCAAGCAAAATCTGGGCAATGGCTGGCTGCTGAAACTTTGTACTTTTTAAACTCTGTATTTTTTTAAAATTTAAGATGCTTTTCAATTGCTTCTAATCCAAATACAATTAATCTAGGTTATTAAATTGTGTTTCACTGTTATAACATTCTCTGTTGGGTTTTTTTGGGGGGGGTTGGGCAGGGGTTGGGGAGTTGGTCGTTTGGGGAGAAATTTAGGATAGAAATATAATAAACAATAAAAATAATTAAAATCTGTCTGCTAAAAATTGAGACATCAGAAATGTGGTTTAGAAAGTTACAAAATCTGGGGTTCAGGAGCAGAACCTGGAAAATTTACCCTTTTGGACCATAATCCACCCCTCAGCATGGCCAATGGATGTGGAGGATTCTGGGACCTCTATTCCCCAAATTCTGTGTTCCCAGTTAAGGAGCCAACCTTTAGCTAAATGCAGAAAGATGAATGATGTTCAGCAAAGTAATAATAATATATATTTTTTCATGGGATTAGTAAGCATGAAGAGACTGGCGTCTTGCAGCCAAAGATGTATAACGTAGATCAACATCCCAGCAACCTCTTCATTTTATCTCCAGAGTGGAAGATCCTCCAAAGCCCATCTGAAAGAATAGCAGGACAGATAGTGTGGGAGGTCTTGGTCGGTACAAAGAAACCATTGCAAATGCACCAGGAGTGACAGATGCAGATGTCAGCTCATCTTCAGCTCTCCAGATAACAAGGCCAAAGGGAAGGGAAAATAATGACAGCCATCCGGAAGGATGCCCAGGCAAATCTGTGGGAAGCGTTAGAGGAGAGATCAAAAGCTATTCATATTATTAGCCTCCTATGGGATAGCCAAAGTCTTGATCCAGTGGGAGAAGACTATTCTGGGCCTCACCACCAACTCACTTGTAGAAATAGGAACTCATGTAGCAAGTTATGAGAATGTGGTTGTAAATCACACTCCCGAGCCTTGAAAGACTTGCACAAATGGCTACTAGGCAAAGTTTTGCAACACTACTTTTTGGGGATTATAGCTTCCAGCAGGGACGTAGCTAGGATTTTAGGAAGGGGGGGGTCCAGACTAAGTGCCACCATTATAATGGGGCTTGGGTGCGGCGGTGCAGCCGCACACATCATTCATTTTTCTAATGGAAGGGGGGGTGTCCGGACCCCAAGACCCCCCCCCCCCTTGGCTACATCCCTGCTTCCAGAATTGTCCAGCCAGCTTGGCATAGGCATGCTGGATGGCAAATAAGACGAGTTATATTCCACATTATTAGGAACGGTGCAAACAGATTTGCAAATGCTCCTAGAGAGCATCTTACTGGAGCCTGAGGAAGTTCCTTTTTTGGATGACAGAATCTCTCTGCCAAGGAACCCTGAGTATGCAATACCTGAGCAGGGATGCTGATGACACGGTGACTTGGAGGTCTCTCATTCATAGGGTCTCCATAAGATGGTCGGCAGGTAACAATATTAATAAAGTTAAACCATTACCGCCACAACCATTGTGCTGCGTGGGAGATTCCAGAAGTTGCTGTCCTAAAAAGCAGGTTTTCTAGGTTCTGGCAAGAATGAACTAGGCACAAGACTGTAATTTCCAGTAAACATTTTCACACCTAAATTTTCTTCCAAGGGTTATTTCCTCACTGCGGGGGCCATTGGAGAAAAAACAACAACCCTGGAGGAAGAAAGTCACAGAGAGGGAAATGAGGCATTCTGGAGAGTGAAGCAAACAAGTTTGGCAGGCCTGGCTTTTGGGAAATGAGATGCTCTGTGTTGGAAAGGGAAGAATGAACAAAAATTTAAAATATCCTGACTCTGCTGCCGGCTTCAGTGTGAATCACTCAATCCCCAATGCTGATACTGTTTTGTTTTCAGCATAGCGAACGCTCACAAAGGCAGAAGTGAGTAACAGGCATATCTGAGTGGATGAGTTTCCCGAAATGAAGAGCAAACAGGGCTTGCGCTAGAGGCCAGAGTCAATCTAACAGGCTCCTATGGGGATAGGAAATTCTGTACAACTCTTCTGGAATTTAACACAAACTAATAAACAATTACAGATGATGATAATGATATACCAAACTACCTTTCATAGGACATTATCACATGTGCCTGCTGTCCTGCCATAATCATGAAATAACGGAAGCATACCAGTTTTGTACTAATCTTTATCACACGATGTCTGCATTAACGCTTTAGCACTGCTTTGGTGATCCATGGTTGTGTGGTCTGATTTCCAAGGTAGGCAGCAAGACATGAAAAAAGGAAAAGATAAGGAAGGACACTACCGTTGTACTACACCCTAGAATAACACAATCCATTCTGTAACGGCCTTTGCACTAGCAGAAGAGTATACCATCATGGTATAATGGTTTGGGTGTTGGATTAGGACTCTGGTGACATGGGTTCGAATCTTCTCTCAGCCTATTAATCCTACCATCAAGCCTGAAAATAAATTTGCTTAGAGGTAATGATGGTCCAAAGTCACAAGGTAAATTCCATGACCAAGCAGGAATTCAAAAACTGCAGCACTTTAGAAATTACTCTATACTGGTTTCCCCAAAACAGAGTTGTAAAAATAATACCAATGCTGAAAGGGGGGGGGGGGAATGCAACAACTAGTGTGCTAAAACTGCATAATCATGATACAAATCAGAACAACATCTATAACTTTGTGTAATACATTGTGTAATATGTGGTGCAAAACACAATGCACATGTTTTGCATATTTGTGAATATCAAACCCAGATTTGTGGGACTGGAATATGGCAACCCTACAGATGTTCCAATCCTCCAGCCAAAATGGCCAATGCTTGCATTGCAACCCCAAATAAGCCATGGGCTTCCTTTCCCTGGTTAACTGATTCTGTATTTGTTATCATGACATGAACCTGTATGTTAATTCCTAAAAATAGCTTTTCTCTGAAGATGCCAGCCACAGATGCTGGCGAAACGTCAGAAAGAAACTCTTCTAGAACATGGCCACATAGCCCAAAAAAACCACACACACACAAAAAAAAAACACCCTATGGATGCCAGCCATGAAAGCCTTTGACTCCACAACTTTTCCAAGCTCTGTTCCTGGAACAAGAGAGTATATGTAGCCCAACTGATAAAGCTGGACTTGGAATTTTGGGACCAACTTGTGCCAGAAGGCACAGGGCCAATCTTCTTTGAGCCTAGTAAGTGTAAACCAGGGAGCTTGTCTTCCGGCTTTTGTGTCTGTGGACAGTGTTGGAGACGAATGGCATCACTACCTACTTTTTCCCTAGTGGATTTTTCAAAAACGGTACCCGTAAGTGGGCTGTCAACCGGCACCGTCCCATTTCCTCCTTTTCCTTCCGAGCCACTTTTTCCCACCAAAGAGAGAGACAAAACCAAACCAGTGGTCCATCTGGGCTCATCTCATGGCCTGTTCTCACACTTGTGTAAAGTTACCCCAGGATCAACAGTGGCTGATAGAGAGGCAAATCCACTTCAGCTCCTAGTTTAAAATTTAAAGGTGCTGAATCCAAGGTGTTGAGCCCTATCTCCAAAAGAAGGCCAACACTTTGGTAGTTCCTTTCAAGTTTTTACTAAAACCTTGAGCAGAAACTGGGACATTTTAAAATCAAAGGAGAAAGTGGGATAATAGAGGATTGATCAGGAGTGTCCCTGCCAATTTGGGACAGTTGAAAAGTATATACAATGATGGGGTGAAAACTTCATACTCAGTGATGGGATGATCACTGATCCGTTTGTTTATATCCCAAAGGACAGGTCACCTAAAACAGTCTTCCACAATGTGATGTCCTTCAGAGGTTCTGAATTTCAGCTCCCAGAATCCACTGCAGATTTCCCATGGACACTGGGTTGGGAAAAGTTACTTCAGAAGTCTTTTAATCTAAATGTAACTGACCAAGAATGTTTTATATCCAGTTTTTGTTGTTGTGTGCCTTCTAGTTGTTTCCTACTTAAAGAGACCCTAAGGCAAACCTATCATGGGGTTTTCTTGGCAAGATTTATTCAGAGGTGGTTTATAACAATAGCAGTAGCAAATATATATATGGTTTGCCATTGCCTTCCTCTGAGGCTGAGAGAGTGTGTCATAAACCACATCAAATATAAAAGTTCTGCTAAAACCGGGTACTATTATAACAGTTTTTAAAAGTTCGTTATTTAGAGTCTCTATATCAGGGGTAGGCAACCTTTTTGAGCCAGGGCCCGGGTTGCTGTCCCTCAGACAACTGGGGGGCCGAAGCCAAAAAATAAATAATTAAATAATTTTTTTAAAAAAAAATTAATTAAATAAATAAACCGGGACAAATGTAGGACAAAATTTTCAAATGGAGGAGACATTTTTTTTAAAATGGAGGGCACGCAAAAAAATTTGCTGATTTTTAAAAAATGTTAATATAAATGCATGTTTCGGAGGCTTCTATAGACAATTGCCCCCCTTGCCCGCCGCTTGCCCCCCTTGCCTGCCACTTGTCCCCCCTTGCCCACCTCCTCCTGATAGGCCAAAGGCTCAGGCGGCAATCGGCGGCATGACCAGGCTGGGGCCGGTCCCAAGGCCTTGCCGAGCCGCATCCGGCCCGCGGGCCGCAGGTTGCCTACCCCTGCTCTATATTATCGAAGACCGTAAACTATAGTTTACTTAGTATATAAATACCCCCTCCCATTATGACATTAGTTTAAAAGCTTGTCACATATCTACAGACAGACTGAGCCTTCCTTATTGGGAATTGTGAAATCCAAAATACTCCAAAATCATCCACATGGGTGGCCGAGATAGTGATACTTTTGCTTCCTGACGGTTCAATGTACACAGACTTTTTTCATGCATAAAACTATTAAAAGTATTGTATATAAAATTACCTTCAGACTTTAAGGTGTATTGATGTTGTTGTGCACCTTTGAGTCGTTTCTGATTTACAGCAACCCCAAGGTGAACCTATCCCAGGGTTTTCTTGGCAAGTTTCTTCAGAGGGGTTTTGCCATTGCCTCCCTCCGAGAGTGTGACTTGCCCAAAGTCACCCAGTGGGTTTACATGGTCGAGCCAGGATTTGAACTCTGTTCTCCAGAGTTACAGTCCAACATTCCAACCACTATACCACACTGGCTACAAAACATAAATGAGGTTCATGTTTAGAGTTGGGTCACATCTCCAAGATATCTCCTGATTTCTATGCAAATATTCCAGAATCCAAAGCACTTCTAGTCCTAAGCATTTTGCATAAGGGCAACTCAGCCTGTATTGCATGCAAAGATGTTGAGCCTGGAGAATTTAAAAGCAAATTTGAGGGAAATCCTCCCTCATGTGGCAACAACTGTGTACTGCTGCTGTTTCCCACAAGACTTACACACCTTCAGATTATGAACGTATCATTCATCATCTCTCCTCCTTATGTATGGTTGAGGAGTATCATATACTTGTGTATAGGCTGACCTCATGTGTAAGTTGAGAGCAGGTTTTGGGGCCAAAATTATGGATGTTGATATAACCTTTGACTAAGTTGAGAGTAAAACATAGGGGCATGTAACCAAGGTTGTAAAGAATGAAGCAAAGGAAAACAGAGCCAAAGAGTGCGGCTGTTCTTTGGCCCAGGCTTTCAGAAAGGCCAAAAACGATGCAGAGATGGAGAGAGTAGAGGGATTGGCATTTCTTTTAGGTTCTTTCAGGTTTAAATTTGACAGCTGATATATGCTGTCTGAATTTAAAACGGCCATAAAAATTAGTTTCTTCCAGCAGGCCTATCCAGATGACTTTTAAATTATAAATTCTAAACAATGAATTTAAAATGTGGGTTGTTTTAATATGTATGTGTCTTGTTTGTTCTTTTAAAGTGATGTGTTTTTAACTGATGTTGTGTATTTGTTGGTCTGTTGTTGTTCCCTGCCTTGATCCATGAGGAGACAGACATTTTTAGCACGACGATGCAAATCATCTGACTCTTGCATTCTGGGTTTGTTATTCACACTACGGAACCGCATCAATATACATTTCTGCGAGTTTGGTTGTGCACACATGCAAGCATTTGAATAAAGATGGAGGCAACAATGTGAATGCATTTGGAACAGGTTCAAAGCATGCTGCATTTTATCCTGGGTCTATTCACATCGATTATTCACACTACCGACAATGTGGATCTTTTTAAAAAGACATGGGGGAAACCTGATATTGATTATCCTGGATTAAGTGGATTTTTGGGCAGCCCTTCCCAAAAACCTAATCGGATGCATTCGAGATGCATGTGAACAATGGATAATCAAGCCAGATTTATCCTGGAATTATTTTCACAGTGTGAATAACCCCATGGATAAGAAATAAATTGTTGTCATTATTATTATTACTATTATTGTTATCTGAGATTCACCTGCATAATATAGTTAAAGCATTTTTTTAAAAAAACCACAAGAGCATTTAAACTGTTAAGAGCTCGATCCTGTTTTTCCTTGGTTTGAAGTATTATCCTGCAGTTATTTTTTTAAGAACGTGATCAGATAGCCTGTAAAGCCAAGCTGGGGGAGCAAGATATGACTTCAGTATTAAAGTCTAAAGACTTTAAAGTCTACTGGGCTACAGACTCCCAGAAGTCATGCTATTCATTTCTAGAATGAGGAAGAGAAACAAATATTGGAAAGGGATTTGAGACTGAAGCTAGAAGTATTGTTTTAAAACCAATGTTGAAGAGAGAGAGGGATTAACAGGCCAGAGAGACTTCAGGTCACTGGTTAAAATTGCTGGCCAGGTCTGGCTCAGTGCATCCTTTGTTAAGTAAAGAAGAGGCAAAATGTTGTCAAGGGAATGGAATAAAGTAGGCAGTTGCTTCCACAGGACCATAGTGAGGATTCTTCAGAATAAACTATCCTGCAAGCTCAGGATGTTGAAATGTAGATATTACGAAAGAAGACTGCAGTTTGAGGCTGAGTTTCGAGAGCTGGAAGCCTCTAGAAGTGTTGTCTGTCTCCTTGGAGATCTCATCAGAGCCACTAGGATTTTGCGAGCTGTAGTCCAAAAAAGTTAATTGTCTAAGCTCTGTCTCTGGCTGTGGATTGTTGCTGTCTGTCAGAATGCTTACTGGGTGTGATTTATGCTATACAAGTATATTTGAAAATGAATGCAGATATTCAAAGACAACAACTGTGGAGCAATTTCTTTCCAAAACGAACCAAACCTTGGTAAGCACAGCTCTCCAGTACTTCTCGTCTCTTGGAGAACTGGGTGTGCAAAACAATATTCATATCCAGTGAATAAACTTGGTAAGAGGCTTGGATAGTTGCATGTGTGTGCCTTCAAGGTGCCTGGTGGCATATGTGACCCCATGAATTTCATAGGGTTTTCTCAGGCAAAGAATACTCAGAGAGTATTTAAAAAGGAACCATCTCCTGGTGAAAGGCAAGACTGTCCTGAAAGACCTGATCTCACTCTTATCCATTCGTCCACACAGCCTTTAGGATGAGCAGTTATACCTGCTGGAATTTGTACATTCTTTCGCATTTTTTCTTCTTGCTTTGTCAACTAGATCCTTCACTACATGCCCTTAAGTTTTACCCCCAACTTATCCATCGATCATATCAAAATCCATAATTTTGGCCCCAAAACCTGCCCTCGACTTATATGTGAGCCTGACGTATACTCGAATATATATGGTGTATGTGAAGAAAAGAGAGAGATTTATATATGCCTAGGGTCAGGGCTTTTGATTTGTTCCTTCCTCCTCTCTACCTGCTCACAAATAATTATTTAAAAATCTAATAAATAAATAAATGGCTCAAAGCACAAGTTAATACATGCACCACGGCATCTTGTGAGTTTGGCAAATCTAAAAGCAAATATGTTTGCACAGATTTTGAACCAAACAGTGCCGAGGACCACGGTGTAACTTCTTAGTAAGGCAGCGTTCCAAAGGTGTGGCCTCTGCTCCTGAACTTCCCTCTTCAGACAAAGTTTATCTGGTTAACCACACAAAGTAACCGTCTTGCATTACTCTGCAGTTTCAGAGCGAACGGCGGATTGGCTGACACAGGCGGAAGAGCGCCATTTGAAACAGACTGAAAGCAAACACAATCAAAACAAGGCGCAGGAGGGAAAAACAGGTTCTCAGCCCCAGCGGCACAAAGCCCACAGGCTCACACAGAATACACAAAAGGGAAGGAAAACAAGTGCAGGCTGGGTATGTTTGTGTATGTCAAGTCTCGACCTCTGATCAACGCAGCAATTGATTTTAGCTGAACTGGAGGTAGTTTCATCACACTTCTATTTTACAAGTGCTAGTCAACTGACATACAAGACTGCTGTAGTTAATATAGGTCAGAAGGGAAAGCATAACTATCATACCATAACATCTATAATCCACAAAACAGTCATACTTTCATTGGCCAACCAAAATGCACAAAATATGTGTTGCAAGCTTTTGAAGTTCCACTCTGCAGTATGTATCATACAGTAAATGGTAACAGCAGTCAATGTTGTGTATGCACAACAATGGAAAGACTTGGTTGTTCCTTCTCCAGAAGACTGGCTTGTAAAGCTGGATGAATTTGCAGAACTGGATCAAGTTGACTCATAAGAGAAGGAACAATAGAGTCTTTTAAATGTGAATGGAGATTGGTGATTGACTGGAAGAAGAAATAGAGATAGGTTAGGACTTGCAGAACGGTAGCAATCATATTTTTAAGTAGTGTATCATTTACCAATATTCAATATTATAAATAAAAATTTAGATCAATCTCTTTTTTATGTTTTTCTTATTAAGATAATGAGGAAGTAGAATTAACCATTAGTTTGACACCATGAACTGTCAAGTTGGAAGTGTTTTGCTAACCTGTTTTTATAAGTTAGTATTGTGGTAGTAGTGTGTAGCTTTTGGAGATCTAGAAATATAGTCCCCCCCCTTTCCCTCCTTTTATTTGTAACGTTTGTACTATTTGTAGGGTTACAACCTTGTATGTGTGCTTCATATTAATGGAGAAAATTGTGTATGAATAAAAATATTTTTAAAGAAGCTGAAGCACAACTCCTGAGCTCAAGAGCTCTCTCAAATCATTTTGTTGCCTGACACTGAACAGCAAATGGCTCTTCATTTGCACAGCAGCCAAGTTATTTTGGTACACAAATTAGAAAATCCCATTAAGCACCCATATGGTTATTTGCTACCTCCTTACACTTATAGCCAGCCCTCAAAAGCAATATTCACGTTGACCACAGGAAGGTTATGGAACTAAAAAGATCTGTCTTCCTAAGACTCATAAAAAGGCTGTTCATTATGATAAAAGTATATGGGGAAATGTGCTCCTTGCACTAAACCCACATGAACATCTACACCAAAACCATGGCATAATTGCCGAACCCACATATTATAAATTACAAATAAGACTAATTTGTAATGAGGGAAAGAATGAAAAATTGGCTGTAAATAAAGCAACAAAAAAGACTTTTCCTTAAACTCAAGGATTTCTTTCAAGTCAGACTTTATTCTTTTTTAAAAAGTCATGAACGCAATAAATTACACAATCATCCCCCCCTTTAATAAATTCTTCACAAAATAGAGTTTACAATTTGTAAGGAAAAGCTTTGAAAGTTTGCTTCCTTTCTGAAGTGCTGATGAGTTTCTCAACTTTTGTTACGCTGGTGGATTGTATTGTAGCTGCTACAACAGTGTTGATTTCAGAGATTTTACAGGAACCCAAAGAAAACACAACCAACAACCAAAATCACACACACATACAGAGATCTCAGGGACAATTATTCAATGAATAATTAATGGGATAATTAAGTTAGCATTCAATGCCAATGGGCTAAGCACCATGAACAGAGGTGACCTGGGGAGGCCTCCCCAAATTTAAAAAAGAAACCAGTGCACTTTCGGCATTAATTTTTTTTTACTGTGCATCTCATTAAATACTCCTAGCTTCTACACTGTATTTAAGAAGAACATGCAACAATGTACCCAAATCTTAATTTGCTATGGACCCGCAAATTGCAAGAAATTGCACAGAGTAATCAAGATTAGATAGGTCTTACATATGAGAGTTCCTGCTTTTTATTTTGAATCGTCAATGACTGCCAATCTCCTACAGCTCATACGCTTTTGTTTGACATGCGTATTACGGTAATGTTCAGCTGCTGGATGCCAGGATATCCTTATGAGTGCCTTTCTACTCACTATATAATCTTGTCTCCAAAGGCACAGTGGTGCTTGAAAGAGTAAGGAGAATTTAATCCCCCCAAAGAGTAAGGATCATTTAATCCCCCCAGAATATTTACGTTGTCTTACCTCTGCAGTCAAAGGACAAGACATTAATTGGGTCCTCAGCTAACCCAATATAGCATTACACTGGGAAGCCCGACAGACAGAGATACACCAGTTGATAGCAGTTCAAATTCTCAGAAAGTATGCCTCAGTGGAATTACAGGTTGTTAGTCGCAGCTCCCTGAATCTTATTTTCAACAAGAATTTCAATCTGAAAATTTTCCAAATAAATAGTTAACATTGCAATCCTAAACATCTTTATTACTTGAAAGTCCCATTGAAACCTGTAAGACTTGCTTCCAAGTCAGCAGGTTTAGGATTGGACTGCATAAGCGATAACTGTATTTGGAGCAAAGGGATATGTGTTCTATCAAGTCAAAGAAGCATCTTCATTTGAAAGGCATCTTGTTCAACACGGATATTCCTATTAGGAATAAAATCAACACACTTTCTCATTGTACTTTTCAGATCCTTGCTATATCATTTAAGGATGACGGTGTATAGTGAGTTCCAGTGCATTTGATGAGAAAACAAAGGTCAGTTCACTTTCTGATTTGAAGGTTGTAGTTAACGGCATCGGAATTATTTTAACCCAAACAATAAATCCATTTTCAACACTACAATGAACAAACATATTCTGCATTCTCTATTTACTCCAGAATCAGAGTTTCACTCCTGTCTGCAGTCAAACAGAAACAAACCAAAAAGTGCAACTCCTTTTACCCCAGGCACACGCAAAGTACAAAATGGCAACAGCCTGCACACCAGCAACCTGGAGGAGGAGACTTCTTAGTGCTTCAGAGTAAAATTCAGGAAACAGGAGGCATGGTGAACAGAGAAAACAATAATGGTATGGGCAGAAAAATGGCATGGTGGATAAGAAGAGGACACACTGGCCTGTGGCCCAATCAACTGTGCTTTGAGTAGCAGAATTGTGCTAAGTGTTCTGTATCTTCTGCCAACATAAAAGTCAGAGCAAAACAATAAGTGCAATTATTTTGGGCAGAAACACAACCACCCACTCAAATTGGCAATATTTTTTAACAGTAAAGAATCTGGAGAGTTCGATAATACACAAAGCTTTCAGAGTGTGTCTCCTTCCCAAAGGAAACAAGACAAGTATTCTGTCATGAAAACCATCACTAACAAGTGACTGAAAGAACCTCTGTTAAAAGGGAGGGCAACAATTAACATGACTAGCTCCTATGCCAGGTCAACAAATAAGGTGGGGGCATACTTGCAAAGGTTTCCACAGAACACTGAAGGTTTTTTTTTCTTCTTTCCTATGATTTACATTAGAAAAAACCATCAAATAGGTATTTTGAGTTAAATAATGCTGGCGCTCAAATGCAAGGGACAGTGGTAGTTGGAGGTCATTCCATTACCCCAGAAAAAAATGAAGCTAAACGGATAAAGACTTAACCAAGGTGCTGGCACCCAACAGCTGGATATACCATCAGATTACCTGCTGCAGCCTTCCAGTCTAAGAGGTTCTCTCCACAGTAACTCAGTGTCTGAATCAGAGGCTCCTTTTGCATCACATTTGTTTACCACATTTTATGTGATCGCGTTTTTTCTTGATGAAAAAAGCAGAGACTGGTGA
Organism: Sceloporus undulatus; assembly: GCF_019175285.1. Classification (NCBI taxonomy): domain Eukaryota; kingdom Metazoa; phylum Chordata; class Lepidosauria; order Squamata; family Phrynosomatidae; genus Sceloporus; species Sceloporus undulatus. The sequence goes on from NC_056530.1 coordinate 1,733,091, forward strand.
TATACTGGGGTTTTACAGATGAGCCACAGTCACCCAAATTCTACACGAGACAATATAAATAACGGGCATACTTTGTTCATATGGAAGAGGGAGGGAGTCAGGTCACCCATACCGACATAAATATATACACGTTTACAAAGCCAAATGATTTGCACTGCCAGCATGCAAATCTTTTCTTCCACAAGCATCCCAAATTCTGCAATAGGAAACTGGAATGTATGAAATATTCCATAACGTATTCCTAAAAAGCAGTCAACTAACCTGCCAGTTTTCCACTCCAGGTAGATAGCATAACAGCTATAGCCTGGAAATAATACATACGTGGGTAATAAAACAAGGATTGCAACCTTAAGCTTAGTTTACAAAAATCAAGAGAAATGCAATAGAAAAGAAAAAAACATGGAACCCTGACACTTTGAATTTGGGTTAGTCTGTTTTTTTGCTTCCATAAATTGCTGCACCATTGTTACAGATATAAGTCTGCCATGACAGTACACCGAAGGTCACGTGTCCCAACTGCTGTCTTTAAAAGCAATGTTGACTAATCGGAGCTCTAGTTCAAAAGCATCTGGGCGGTCTTGTGGGTTAGCAGCAAGCATTTCCTTAATCAGCTGTTTCATACGAGCATTCATTGTCTTTTTCTTAACAGGAATGAGCAGTTCCATTTTCGGATTTTCTAGCAATGCTTCTCCGACAGGCACAATCTCAGTCCCTTGTTTGACGTAACTCCCCAACAACTCTTTCTTCGTCTCTGTGTCTATGAAAGTGATCCTTTCCAACATTGCCCAGATTATAATCCCCAAGGCAAAGATGTCTGCTTTGGCCGTGTAATGGCCTTCCCAAACTTCAGGAGCCATATAGAAGTCTGTGCCACAAGCCGTAGAAAGAAAACATTTGTTTACATTGACAGGCTCTTCAGGGTTTTGTCCCGAAGCAGAACAAACCTTGCTCAGTCCAAAATCAGCAACTTTCAAAGTAGGTTCTAAGTCACTAGCATCCATCCTGCTCTGAGAGATCAAAATGTTGTCAGGTTTGAGGTCACGGTGGATTATCTGATTTTTGTGCAGGAAAGCCAGGGCACTGCTGAGCTGAAGCATAAAGCTGGTATTGGTCTTTCGGCTAGGCTTTCGGGACAAGAGGTATTCATTCATATCACCTCCATCACAGAAATCCATCACAAACCAAAGGTAATAGGCGCTTCTGGGATCAAAGGCAATTTCACCTTTCAGAGAGGTCTCCACAAGCTATAATGTAAAGACATTGGATGGATATGTTTCAGTAAGAATGACTCAATAAAGTAGCTAAATTAAAAAAAAAATACTCCACACTTTTAATGTACATATTGGCCTGTTACAGACTGCCAAAATAAAGCTGCTTTGGGTCTCTTTGGAGGTATGCTGTTTAAATGATGCATGCATCCTAAGAATCCAGAAGCTGCACCAAAAGCTGCACTCTGGTGCTTAGGGATGGAGTGTGGCTTTGGTGCGAACTCCGGACTCTTAGGACCCATGCATCATTTAAATAGCATACCTCCAAAGAGACCCGAAGCAGCTTTATTTTGGCAGTCCGTAACAGGCCATTGTAACTATTCCTGCTGTACTCATTCTCCTAATTGCTTCTTTAAGTGGTATTTTCAAGAGACATTCACTGATAGTATGGCTCAATCAATCAAAATGCTCAACAGCAGAAAATGTGAGGCTCTAGCTTTTATGCTCAAAAGTTATACTGAAGTGTTCCCCATTTAGCATGTTTTTAACTGACAATGCATAATATATAGATCACCAAGCAGCTATTTTCAAATGCTTGAGAAAATTATGCAGCACACTCAGGTTTCTATTTTTGTCTGCTCCACAAAAAATTAAACAAATGAATCAAAATCAAAATTTTCTTCACCATGTCAAAATGAAGAGCGGCTATTAAAGGATACATTTCAGTATTAATTTGAAATACAGATTTTTTAAAAAGTTATGATTAGGAAGAAGTTTTAATTTATAATTTTACTAGCTATTTATTTTTGTTTTTCAAGTGCTTTTACACAACCACATCTTTTAAAGTAATGAACCCTACATTCTAAGAGCAAAATAACAAATTTTATTAGTACCAATGTGTTTATATGACGTCCTTGTATAGTTATGACCTTCCCCTACAAAATCTCTTAAAAGGGTCACTGATATTAGTTTTCCCAGGACGGGCTTCATAGTACCCCTTTTTTTAGTGCCCTCCCTCCATGGCAACAACTGCCATCTCCCATCATGGAGGGAGAGAAGGGGCGGGCCCAATGACATCGGGACCGCCCTTAAGAGACTGAGCCCTCCCTCCATGGCAACAACTGCCATCTCCCATCATGGAGGGAGAGAAGAGGCGGGCCCAATGACATCGGGACCGCCCTTAAGAGACTGAGCCCTTCCCTCCATGGCAACAACTGCCATCTCCCATCATGGAGGAGAGAAGGGGCGGGCCCCCATGACAATCGGGACCGCCCTTAGAGACTGCCCTCCCTCCATGGCAACAACTGCCATCTCCCATCATGGAGGGAGAAAGGGGCGGGCCCAATGACATCGGGACCGCTTAAGAGACTGAGCCCTCCCTCCATGGCAACAAACTGCCATCTCCCATCATGGACGAGAGAAGGGCGGGCCCAATGACATCGGACCGCCCTTAAGAGACTGAGCCCTCCCTCCATGGCAACAACTGCCATCTCCCATCATGGAGGAGAGAAGGCGGCCCAATGACATCGGGACCGCCCTTAAGAGACTGAGCCCTCCCTCATGGCAACAACTGCCATCTCCCTCATGGAGGGAGAGAAGGGGCGGGCCCAATGACATCGGACGCCCTTAAGAGACTGAGCCCTCCCTCCATGGCAACAACTGCCATCTCCCATCATGGACGGAGAGAAGGGCGGGCCCAATGACATCGGGACCGCCCTTAAGAGACTGAGCCCTCCCTCCATGGCAACAACTGCCACTCCCATCATGGACGGAGAGAAGGGGCGGGCCCAATGACATCGGGACCGCCCTTAAGAAGACTGAGCCCTCCCTCCATGGCAACAACTGCCATCTCCCATCATGGACGGAGAGAGGGGGATTGGGGATTGGAAAGGGGCTAATGTTGAATTTTTTAATTGTATTCTGTATACACTTTTATTCCTGTAACCCTCCTGGATTCTTTGTGATTGGGCAGGCTATAAATAAATAATTTATTATTATTATTATTACTACTACTACAATTCAGTAATGTTCTTGCCATGTAAAATGTCTGGGCAAGCTGCAGTGGCACAGCGGTTGGTACTTCCCAGCCTTTGGTGCAGAGCTGGTTTTGAATGGCAGCATAGCTTTTAGCAGTGGCTTCCCATACTGTACCTAGCTCCTCTGTTTAAGCACAGCTACGTTTAGAGGGGAAAATTCAAACTTAGGTCCAAAAAACACTGCAGAAATAATCCAGTTTGAGATCACTTTAACTGCTCTGGCTCAGTGTTAGGGAATCCTGGGACTTACAGTTTATTGTGACAGAAGAGCTCTCTGACAGAGAAGGTGAAATGGCTCACAAAAATACAGTTCCCAGAAATCCCTAGCGCTGAGCCTGAGCAGTTAATGCAGATTATTTCTGCAGTGTGTTTTGGACCTAAGCTATATTTCTGATTTTACACATGTCAAAATGACTTTGTTGAAACCAGGCACCTCTATTACCATTCTTTTACTTGTTTTTCCTGAAGAGTTTCTAAAACTGTAGCAAAACAGAAAAGCAACATACTTCTTCCTTATATCTAAGCAACACTCTGAAGCAGGTAAACCTCTAACCTCCTTTTCTCAGCTTTATAAATGAAACGCTGATCCTCTTCCTCTACCCATTTATTTCTAACTCATTGTGCCTCTTCCACTTGTTTCAGTCCCATTTACCTGTAAATAAAGTGAGGAGCTGGAACCGTGGGACATCTTTTGCACCATGCCGTCTTTTTGCAAGATGCATTCCTCTAGATGAATGACATTTGGGTGTTGACTCTTGATGCTGCTAAGCGCCCAGAACTCACGCAGGGCTAGTTCGACATTCTCTGGAGCATGGCACCGAATCTTCTTCACTGCAACGCGTGCAGAGGTTTTCCTCACTACTGCTTCATACACCACACCATAGCTGCCACGACCAACCTCCCGTATTAGATCGTACTTTGGCTGGCTACTCACCATCTTCAAGGTCAAGGTGTCTGAAAGAAAAGAAACAAAGCCCCAATACAAAAAAGATTGATTTGTGTAGCATCACCAACCCAACTGATACGATGTTCATTACAACGCTATCTTGCATGAGCTGGGACCAGGTTAAAGAATACGTATACGAAGCTGCCCAAACTGAGGCTGTTCCCATGTGCCTTTTGGTAAGATCCATCAAGGTGGCACATAAAAAGCAAATCCTTTATAGTAGAAATGTCATTACTGTGGACCCCCCCAAAAAAAGAAAGCTCATCATACTCCTTGTCCTACTGACTTTGAAACAAGTTGCCCAAATCTGTTTTTTATTGACTGGTACTGGAATACAGCTGAAGAAGATTCATGCGTGTACTATTTTAGTATCAACGCAACTGCTCATATTCCTAGTATCTCGCTTTTCCATTTATTACATGTTTTTAATTTTGCACAATACCGCGAGGCAGCTTTCTGCTAAGAGAAGATAGCAAAGGAAACAGAATAAAAGCTAAACATACTGTATTGGCCTTAAATGCTGCAAATGGGCACTATGCTCTTTGTCTGTGGCAACCACTGGGCATGCTTTTTTCTCACAACAGACGCTGCAGAACATGTAGTAATTTCAGATTACATTACTCAGGAATACTTAGATATCTATATATTACATAAAAATTAACACAGTTTCTGATGGTTTTGCTACAACCATTTATCAGCTCCCTTTCAAGAACAAAATGTTTGGATATTAAAGCCAAGCGTGTAAACGAAGCTACAAAACAGAGGTTTAAAAATACCTATCTCCCATACAAGCCTATACAAGTGCTGGAATAAAGACAATGGCCTGTTCCAGACTGCCAAAATAAAGCTGCTTCGGGTCTCTTTGGAGGTATGCTATTCAAATGATGCATAGGTCCTAAGAGTCCGGAAGTCGCACCAAAGCCACACTCCATTCCTAAGCACTGGAGGGCAGCTTTTGGTGCAGCTTCTGGATTCTTAGGATGCATGCATCATTTAAACAGCAGACCTCCAAAGAGACCCGAAGCAGCTTTATTTTGGCAGTCTGGAACAGACCAATGCCTTTTCTATGGTTCAGACAAGAATGAATACAGTACATTTAATCTATATGAAGATACCTTTTAGCCTCCATACTGGGAAAAGCTTGCTTTGTGACCTGTGTACAGCAATCAATCAAGCCAGCAAGGGATGCTGCTGGATTTAAGGAAAGCAGACACAAAGCAGCTGTCAAATATGGTAGAGAACAGGTGACTGTATTACTGTATATACTTATCCATGGGTCAATGTAAGTACCGTATCTTTCCTTATTTGAAAGAAGGAACCATCTCTTGATGAAAAGCAAGAGTATAATACGTGAAGCACCGACCCCCCTCTACTCTCTCATCCATCCAATCTTAAGAGTAAACACAAAGAGTTATGGCAGCTGGAATTTTATAGGTTCTTTGACATTGTTTTGCTTTGCTTCATTCCGTAGATCCTTTGCCATATGCTCCTAAATTTTACCCTCGACATATCCATGGGTCATAGTGAAGTCCCTAATTCTGGCCCCAAAACTTGCCCATGAGGTCGACTTATAGTTGAGTATATACAGTAGATCGCTCATATGTAAACCTGACTAGCAAGCTTTATTGGACAAGCTATAAATAAATGATCCTTGGAAATCTGTAATGTACTAAAGTTCAGTGAAAGATCACATTTTTGGTATACAAGTGAGCTGGCAACTGCTGGAGTGGGATTCCAACTTTGCTCACACTTACTTAACCTCTTTTTCTCCCATCTCCCTTGGTTTGAACTTTGGACTCCGACTCTGGAGTCCGGGGTTCGATTCCCACTTAGCCATGAAACGCACTGGTGACCCTGAGCAAGTCAATGCTCTCAGCCTCAAGGGAAGGCAATGGCAAACCTCCGCTGGCCAAGAAAACTCCAGGATAGAGTCGCCATTAAGTCGGAAACAACTTGAAGGCACACAACACACACTTCTCCCTCTACACTATGAAGATGCAACACTGCTTACTGAGTATGTATGCCATGAACTGCTGTATATTTGGTCTGTGTTTAACAGTAAAGGATATTCACCTATTTATCCTATTCTAGAAATTCAAGCATAAGTTAGCAAAACTTTACTTTTACTGTGTTATCCTAAAGACAACAAACCATGTTTTCTAGGCGTTCAATGTATACTTTGACATGACCCAACGTAACGCTATGTCAGCTGGTGTGTTTTCACTCCTCGTTCTAGTACTCCTGTAAGGAACATATAATCAGAGCACATACTCCCTAAAGTTTATTTAAGAAAATCAATGGCCTGTTACAGACTGCCAAAATAAGACTGCTTCGGGTCTCTTTGGAGGTATGCTCTTTAAATGATGCATGGGTCCTAAGAGTCCGGAGGTCGCGCCAAAGCCACACTCCATCCCTAAGCACCGGAGTGCAGCTTTGGTCCAGCTTCCGGATTCTTAGGATGCATGCATCATTTAAATAGCATACCTCCAGAGACCTGAAACAGCTTTATTTTGGCAGTCTGTAACAGACCAATGAAAATAAGGGAAGAGCACAGAGCTATCCTATATTGACTAGTTTTGCATAAGGAGGACTGCCAAAGGTATATCCAGTCTCAAACTGGATTCCTTTTGCAGTATGTTTTGGAGCGTTGTCCGCTGCCACACTGCCCAATTAATACAGTTTGACACTGCTTTAACTACCTTGGCTCAATGCTATGGAATCCTAGGCGGGATACAGACCGCCCAAAAAGGGTGGTCTCCCGCCGCCCTCGTTTGTTGCGTGAGGGAGCAGCAGCGGACAAACTGCGCGGCTCCCTTGCGCAACAAAAAGAAGCTGCAAAAAGCGGCTTCTTTCTGTGGCACCATTATGACGCCACAAGGTGCCAATGGCGCACTTGCGTCATCATGAATGCGGATGCTAGGCGTCCGTCATGTCAAAATGGTGGCACCCATATGTACAGGGTGCCGACATTTTGACGTCCTGGCGCCATACTAGGCTTAGGGAGCGTCTAAAAACTACGCTCCCGGGCAACCCTAGTGCGTTGTCAGGACATACTAAAAGGCCCATTTAAATCGGGCCCTAGTTTGTAATTTTGTGAGATAGGTCCAAAACACATTGTAGAAATAATCCAGTTTGAGAGCGCTTTCACTGCCCTGGGGGATTATGGGAGCTGTAGTTTATTGTGGCACCAGGGCTCTCTGACAGAGAAGGCTAAATGTCTTGCAAAACTACACTTCCCAGAATTCCCTAGCACTGAGCCGGGGAACTTAAAGCGGCCTCAAACTGGATTACTTCTGCGGTGTGTTTTGGACCATAGTTAGCCTTCGAACTAAAAATCCCAGGATCCGATCGGACGGAGCCAGGGCAGTTAAAGCGTTGTCAGTGTGGTTGCAGCCTACTTGTCTCCCTTAGGTTAAGGATACACAAGAGTAAAGCCTCCAAATCCACCTTTCAAGACGCAAACGGCACAAAACAACTGACAGCAGAGATCGTAATAATCAGAAAATCAGGACTAGCTGCAGGTCCTACTGATAAGACCAGAAGACGGAAAACACCCAGCCTGGCACTCTCCCTTGTTGTGCCTTTTAACTGAAGCTCTGAAGAAATCAGCAGGCAGAGTTTTCCAGTGTATGGATGACAGATACAGGCCAAGCTTTGGGCGAAGACAACTGTCATGGCTCCATGTGACAGGAGCCTGGGATGTGTAGCATTCAAAGCCACAGCCGTGTGAGTCTGGGAAATGGGGATGCAAAGGGATCTTGCAGCACCTTGGAGACTAAAGTCCAAAAGACACTGCAGAAACAGCTTGGTTTGAACCTGCTTTAACTGCCCTGGATCAGTGCTGTGGGATTCTGGGAACTGTAGTTTGTGGTGGTCCTGGAGCGGAGCAAACAACAACAACAACAACAACAACAATAATAATTGAACTATGATTCTGGAGACTATGGTTCTATTCCCAACTCAGCCATGAGAGCCACTGGGTGCCTTGGGCCAGAGGTCACGCTCTCTCAGCCTCAGAAGAAGGCAACGGCAAGCCTCCTCTGAAGAAACCTTGTCTAGAAAGCCCTGAAGTTTGCCTTAGGGTTGCCATAGAAAGCACACAAACACACACACATCCCTCTCCCGGCCTCAGAGGAAGCCAACAGCAAACGCTCCATAAAGAAACCTTGCCAAGAAAACCCCAGGATGATCGGTTTACCTTTGGGCCAACGTCAGTCAGAAATGACTGGAAGGCGCACAACACACACTGAGGCATACGCTCCCATACAGACAGGCCACAATAAAGCTGCTTCGGGTCACTTTGGAGGCATGCTGTTTAAATGATGCATGCGCCCTAAGAGTCCGGAAGCTGCGCCAAAGCTGTGCCTGACTCTATGGGGCAACACACAAACACACGTGTCACACTCTCTCAGCCTAAATAAAAGACAACCTGAAGCTACACAAACACACACACACACAAAGGTCACACTCTCTCAGCCTCAGAAGAGGGCCGTGGCAAACCTCCTCTGAACCAAGGCTGACCTTAGGTCTCCATAAGTCGGGAGTGGTTTTAAGGCACACAAACACACACACAACACACACGTCACACTCGCCCAGCCCCTCAGCCCAAGTCAGAAGCGACCAGAAGCTGCACAAACACACAAAGACACCCATCACACTCTCTCAGCCTCTCAAGTCAGAAGCGACCTAAAGCCACACAAAGACACAAAAGACACGCGTCACACTCTCTCAGCCTCTCATCCTAAATCAGAAGCGGCCTGAAGCTGCACAAAGACACACATGACACACTCTCTCAAGTCAGAAGCGACCTAAAGACACACAAAGACACCCGTCACGCTCTCTCAGCCTGAACTGGAAAGGCCCCGAAGGCACGGCAGATCCCCGAAGGCACTTCCCCCTCACAGAAGCCGGGCCTCCCTCCCTTCCTCCCTCCCTGAGGCTCCGAGAGCCGGCCTCCTTTCCCCCAGAAGCGGAGGAGGCCCGAGGCCGGTCTCCCTTCCTTCCGCCCCCGGAGCCTCCTCCACTCTCCCGAAGGCCTGCGCTTCCTTCCTACCTCAGAGCCTCCGCGGCGCTGCTTCCTCCTGGCCGCCATTATCAGTCTGACTGACTCCGTTCTCCCGGGCTCCCGACACACCCCCTTCTGGACAGCAAGGCTACGGAGCGCGCATGAGCACTTAATTCCTCCAAGTGCGCACGCGCGCACCAGGCAAACACCCCCCCCTCCCCCCCCCCCTCTTCCCCCCCCCGATTGGCTGCTTCAAGGAAACAAGGGGGCGGGGCCTACGCTCTCCCGACGCTCTCATTCGCTGCGGCGCTCCACCGAAGCTGGTGTCTCTCTCGCGCCCCCTACTGGCTGCAGGGCTCAGGTGAGCTTGGCATTGCATTGCAAAGCCATAGTCCTGCACAGGGTCGCTTTGTGGCAGGGGGTGCTTACTATTAATAATAAATAAATGAATGAATGAATAAATAAATAAATAAATAATAGGCAGGGAAATGTCTAATTAACAATTAATAAGCCGCTCTGAGAGCATTTCTAAAGCGCAGGGGTAAAATACAATTATTATAAATAAATATTTTTATTATTAATAAAATTTATTATTATTATTATTATTATTATTATTATTATTATTATTATTATTATTATTATTATTATTATTATTATTATTATTTATACCCTGCTCTTTAGAAATAACTGCTACAACAAAACAAGAACAACAACAATAAGAAGAAATTATTATTAATAAAGAGAGTGGTATAAATACAATCAATAATAATAATAATAGTAGTAGGGAATAATAATAATAATAATAATAATAGGCAGAAAAATGTCTAATTAACAATTTCTAAGCCTCTCAGAGCATTTCTAAAGCATCGGGTAAAAATACAATTAATATTATTATTAACTATTTATACCCTGCTCTTTAGAAATAATAATAATAGGGAATTATTATTATTACAACCACTAAAGAGAGTGATAATAATAATAATAGGGAATAATAATAAAAATTGGCAGAAAGATGTCTAATTAACAATTTGAAGGCCACTCTGAGAATATTTCTAAAGCATGGGGTAAAAATGCAATTATTATTGTTATTATTAACTGTATTTATACTCTGCTCTTTAGAAATAATAATAATAATGATAATAATAATAATAGGAACATCACATGATTGTTATCCTACATTTTTTTTTGCTGTTTGCTATATTTTATTATTTAAATGTCAATATGTATTAATATGTATTATGTTTAATTACTTTTGTAGAACGTACACCATAGGTTTGTTTTATTTTATTCTATTCTGTTTTTTAACCGATCGTATGTACATCGCTGTGTAAATTTACAGTGCTTTATAAATAAAGCTTAATAATAATCATAATAATAATATTGATTATTTTTGATAATTTTTGTAAACCACTGTGTAAACCCTACGGCCACTTATAAAAGAAATGTAATAATAATAATATAATAATAATAATTCAACAATGCATAAAGGATAAAGCTTAATAATAATAATAATAATAATTTTTATTATTTTTGATAAATTTTGTAAAGCTGTAGGCGTTACACAGCGCTTTACAAAAATTATCAAAAATAATAAAAAATTATTATTATTATTATTATTATTAAGCTTTATCCTTTGTGCATTGTTGATTATTATTATTATTATTAAAACAAATGTAATAATGATGATGATGATGATGATGATAATAATAATAATAATAATAATCCAACAGTGCAATAGGATAAAGCTTATAAAGCTTAATAATAATAATATTTGATTATTATTATTATAATTTTTGTAAAGTGTTTTGTAAAGCCTTGGGTGCCCTGTAAAATAAGTGTGGTAATAAATAATAATAATAATAATAATCCCACAGTGTAATAGGATAAAGCTTAATAACAATAATTTTTATGGGATGCAGAGGAGGGCACAAGGAAAAAGCATCTGGACCTTTCCTTGCCAAATCTGCAAGGTGGCAGGGCTTGTGTGTGGACACACCGCTTCTGAGGCGGGTCCAAACAGGGGGCGGGGATGCAAACCCTGAAGACCATTTGCTGCTCTAACCAATAGGCCTCCCTCTCCCTTCCCTCCATCCTCTCGTCCTGCCCTCTGCTTGTGCCTTTGTATTTCCCCTTCTGCAAAGCATCCCTGCTTATTCTTACCTTGCTTTGTCACCCAGAGGTCTTCCTGCGGGTGGATCCAGGAGCATCCTTCATCTTTGCTCTTTATCTTTCTTCCTCCTTCTTGCAATTAAATCTTAGGCATTTTTCTTTTTGCTGTTCAAAAAATGGAATCTGTGGGTTTGTCTGCCTTTTCTTCCAGAAAGCCAGGAGAGGAGAGGAGAGCCCTTGCTGCCAAAACTGCATGGAGGTGTGATCTACCTGAGAATGGTCCAGGACACCTTTGTTAGCATCCTTTTTAGCCCTCCAGGCATGGGGAAAGGTGGCTTTGTGGTTCCTGCAGAGAAACCAGGGTTGAGATCGGATGGTAAGATCTCTGCCACCCCTCTCCTGCCAAGGATAAAGGGCTGTTGGTATCTTCCCTTAAAGAGACACCGTCTTCCCATTTTTCTCTTTATTAGGAGAGAATGGGTGCAATTTATTTATAGGGAGCCATTGGGAGCCTTTGGGGTTTGGTTCCAGGATCCACCCTGGGTACCAAAATCTGAGGATGATCAAGTCCCATTATACCCAATGGTGCTACAGAATGGTGTTCCCTATGGGAGAAAAAAAATCAAAGCTTGCTTTTGGGGTTTTAATTCAAGCTATGGATAGTGGAATCCATGGATACAGAGGGCTGACTGGACAGTCGTCCCTCCATGTCCACTGATTCTTTATCCACGGATTCAACTATCCACAGATTGGAAATAGTCCAAGAATATGGTGGGTCCTTGGTATCCGCTGGGGTTTGGTTCCAGGACTCCCCATGAATATTAAAATCCATGGATGCTCAAGCCCCATTATATATAGTGGTGGAGTAAAATGGTGTCCCTCATATAAAATGGCAAAATCAAAGCTTGCTTTTGGGAGCTTTGAAAACATATTTTCAAGTTATGGATGGTGGAATCTGTGGATGCAGAATCAATGGATACAGAGGGCTGACTAGACAGTTGTCCCTTCATATCCGCTGATTCTTTATCCATGGATCCAACTATCCACAGCTTGGAAATAGTCCAAGAATATGGCAGGTCCTTGATATCTGCTGGTGTTTGGTTCCAGGACTCCGCATGCATATTAAAATCAGTAGACCCTGAGGTCCCATTGAATATACTGTATGTACTTGACTATAAGTCAACCTCATGTATAAGTCAAAGGCATGTTTTGGGGCCAAAATTATGGATTTTGATATGGCCCATGGATAAATCAAGGGTAAAACTTAGGGACGTGTAGCAAAAGATGAAGCAAAGGAAAATGATGCCAAAGAACTACAAAATCCCAGCAGACATAATTCTTTGTGCTCACTCTTAAGGCTGGGTGGATGAGAGAGTAGAGGGGGTCATTGCTTCCAGGAAAGATTATACTCTTGCCTTTTATCAGGGAACGGTTCTTTCTTTTAAATAAGAGTTAAGATACAGCCTTTACATTGACCCATGGATAAGTCAACTCAGGTTTTTGGAGTCAATTTTTTAACCTAAATTTCTAGACTTAGTATCTGTATATATATGAGTATATGCAGTAGTTGCATAGTAAAATGGTGTCCCTTATAGGAAATGGCAAAATCACTGGAAAAAGTCTTTTTGGAATATATATATATATATATATACACACACACACACACACACACACACACACACACACATATATATGAATATTTTCATGCTGTGGATGGTTGAATCCGTCGATGAAGAATCTGTGAATATGGAGGGAGGGCCGTCTATACATTCCAAAAAGCAAAGCTTAATTTTGCTCTTTCATATGAGGGACACTATTTTACTGTGCTGTTGTATATAATGGGACTTGAGCATCCACAGACGTTGGTATACATGGGGGGGGGGGGGTTGGGTCATGAAACCAAACTCCAGAAGATGCCAAGACCCCTCTGTATATGGCACTTAGAGTGTGCTGGTGGGGGAGACAAGCAGTCTGATGTTCAGAGAAGGAGGAGGATATAAGATTGATAAAGGGATCTGTGGTAAGAGCCGAGTTTCACAGGACTTTTTTCCTGAGAAAATGTCTTATTCCCCCCTCCTCGTCTTCTTCCTCCCCCTAAGGACATTTGCAACCTCTTTCAAAATATTCTCCATCTTTATTTTATGGGAGTTGCTATATCTCCTCCTCCCTTCCCCATTGATGCAGAAGTGTGCAAGGCTGGGCCACTACCCCAAACATGCTCAGGTGCTCATCATTTGCCATCAAGTCAACTTTGACTTATGGCAATCCTATCACCAGCCAGTGATCCTGGTGGTCTCTCATTCATAGTATTGCCATATGTCAAAGTTGACTTGATGGTTCTTGCTATCCCTTAACAACACTAGGATTTTTCACATTGTGAAAATAATCCAGGATGAATTCAGGTTGAATTCAGCGGTTCATTTTTCTTTGCTGGAGGACAGAGCTATGTGTCCTCTGCTGTACCATCTGATCCTCCAAAAGGGTGGATGTAGGCTCCTGCTTGCCCTTTGCTCCAGGAAGCAAAATGCCTTGGGTCAGCCTTGTTCTCAGAAGCAAACCAAATAGTAGTTTAAATGCTGGATTACAACTGCAGACAGGATTAGATTCCCAGCTCGGTCATGAAACCCACTGAGTGATGTTGGGCAAGTCACACTCTCTCAGCATCAAATCCCCCCTGAAGAAACTTGCTAAGAAAACCTCATGATGGGTTCACTTAGGGTGCCATAATTCAGGATCAACTTGAAGACACACAACAACAACAGAATAGTTTGGGATGGGGAGCAGACCAGAGATGATGACTGACATATTTGTGTGTGCTTTCGTTATAAATATTTGGGCATTAAACATTGTGTTGTAATTTATTTTAGAAATTATATGTATTATACAGTATTGTTTCTTGTAAAATCTGTTACTACAACATTTGCAATATATGCCTGGTAGTATTTTAGACTTATTTTTCTGGCAGGCATCCTCCTTTTGATATGTTTTGGCTGATCTGTTTATTTTAGCTGTTTAGAAGATTGCTTACTGTGAAGTGTCATTATTTCTTGTAAGTTTAATGTAGTTTTATTGCTTGTTTTCGCTTCTCCTGTGTGTAAACTGCCCCAAGGGCATCGCTAGTTGTTTGACATAAAGCATTCAAAATAATTGAAAAATGCTGCTCGGTTTCTTTCTGCTTTGCAGTAGATTGGCTTAGATTCCTGACTCCTGGTTGTTTAATCACAGCAGACACAGAATGAACCCCATTATTTTGACCAACTGTGCTGTAGAAATGAAGAAAGCTTGGCCTTTGCCATGGAAGTAGGACTGTGACATTCTCTTTTATTCTAGAACTCAGAACAAATTCTTCATCTTCGAAGTCTCAAATTCGAAGCCTGGATCTTTGGCTCAGGTTCTGACTGATGAATCTTCAGGTTCTAGTAAAAAAACAGACTGTGCCACAGTTGGTTTACTCCACCTTTGACCTAAGGCACTTTGAGAACTATTTTCATAAACCTTGTGCCGTCCAACTTGGCAGGGACAGTCCGGATTAATCCTTGTCATCCTATTCTTTGAGCTGATTTTAAGATGTCCCAGTTTCTCTTTCCTTGCCCCACATTTCTCCCTTTGTCCTCAGCTTGCTTCAGCTGCTGCAGCCTAAGTTCCAAGTGCAAAGGAAGGTGGCACTCATTAACTCAGAAGGATGTAAAGAAAGGGGCAGAATTTTGCCCTTTCCTGTTGGCTCAGGCAAAAGCAAACTGCTGCAGCCCTTTCCTACCTTGTCTGGTCTTCCTCTTTAATAACTTTTGCTGTCTTGACCACATCTAATGTTGCTAAGCCACACATATTCCAATTTTCATCCGTTCAACACTGAAGGTTTGAAACTTTAAGAGGTATTCCTAATGTTGCCCCATCTCCCTGAGGGATAAGAAGTTCCATGGGTGCAATGATAATACAGATTTTGCTCCTTTTGGAAGGGAAGACATAGTGGAATTTAG
The DNA here is from genome assembly GCF_019175285.1 of Sceloporus undulatus. NCBI lineage: Eukaryota > Metazoa > Chordata > Lepidosauria > Squamata > Phrynosomatidae > Sceloporus > Sceloporus undulatus. Next base: position 1,748,372 of record NC_056530.1, read on the forward strand.
TAATACAGTGGGCCCTTGTTATCCACAGGGCTTTGGTTTCAGGACACCCCCCCAGTGGATACCCAAATCCGTGGATGCTTAAATCCTATTATATACAATGGGGTAGTAAAATGGTGTCCCTTACATAAAATGGCAAAATCAAGGTTTGCTTACTGGAATTTGTATACAGTATTTTAAAAATATTTTGAAACCGTGGATGCTTGAATCCGTGGATTAAAAATCCATGGATGTGGAGGGTTTACTATATCTAGATTGAATGACATGGTGGAGTCAGAGCTAAACCTTCCCCTCTTTCACTAAATCCAGAACAGAAGCATAGTGCCTTTTGACTAGTACTAATTTGCGCTTTTGGACCTAAATCCCAAATTAATCCCAGCTAGAGTAGTCCCATTGAATCATGAAACTGACATAAATGCTGACTTACCATATTCACAATGATTCAACTGCTTCTACTCTACTTAAAACTAACCCTGTATTTAATAAAAATATATACAGTATTTTAAAATACTAGCCATGTATTTTAGGCTACCGGGAGTTGTGTTTTGCCATTTGCCTGTCAAAAAAGCAGCATGTACTGCTGTTGGAAGATGCCCCTTTCAGTGTAATTCTAGATTGGTTATCAAGAAGCTGTTCCAACCTTTGGATAAACTTTGCAGCTCCTCGAGCAATATATACACAAGCCCTCGAAATAGTCACAGCAGCTGTCCGCAAAGGGTAGGGAAAAGAGGCGATTGGGAATGTGGGTCGGAAGGAGGCGCCCTATACCTTCAGATACAAGGGTGCCTTTTCAATACCATCCACTGGAATGAAATGAGATAAGCAATGGGACAGGCAAAAGGGTTGTTGTTGTGTGCCTTAAAGTCATTTCTGACTTACAGCGACCCTAAGGTGAACCTATCAAGGGGTTTTCTTGGCAAGATTTGTTGTGGATTGATAAAAAATTGCAGAGGATGAAAACTAATGCTCATTCCTCAAATGGCATGAAAGAGAATGCTGCTAAGAAAAGACACAGCCTATAATGGCCAGCATCCTGGTAGTGATTTATGCACATATAAGTCTCATTTTGGACACGGTGCAGAGGGCTATTCTCTTGTCAATGTATTCCCAAAAAACTTCCACTGCCATGCAGGGGTCACCATTTAGGAGGGATCCCTGTTATTGTCACCAGTAGGGAAGAGAAGAAGGAGGCACCTTAGGCTGTGTCCGCACTGCCAAAATAACCCACTTTGACACTGCTTTAACTGCCATGGCTCCCTGCTAAGGAATCCTGGGATCTGGAGTTTGTTGAGGTACCAGAGCTCACTGACAAAAAAGGCCAAATATTTCTTAAAATGACAATTTCTAGAATTCCATAGCATTGTGCCATGATGGTTAAAGCGGTGTTAAACTGGGTTATTTCTATAGTGGGGAATGAAGCCTCAGCCCATGAAGATCCAGCTGCTGTGGGCTCCGAGAAGAAGGAAAAAGCGAGGGTGCTTCATTTGAACATTTGCTTCATGCAAGTTCATGTCTCTCTTTTGGAGCTTATTAGCCATCTATTTTCCTATTCAGATCTGATATGCAGCAAATCACTTTGCAACACATCCTGGCTCTTTTGCTATAACTATGCCACAGTTTTTGCAAAGTGCTTACTACACGAAGACAAGCAGATATTTTGGCCAAGACTTTCCACCTAGCCTGACCAATGGGGTAACAATGTTGGTTGGGGACGATGGGTACTGGAGTCTGACATTTTTAGTGTATGCCGAGTTTGGGAAAGCTACATTGCGTGAGTACTTCACTACTAAGGATGGGGTTTTGATAGAAGGAGCTCCTTTCCTGAATTTCACCCAAATGGGCCAATCATGTATCTTTCAAAATATTGCAAGAAAGTATGCAGCCACCCAAAATGAAGCAAATCTCTATTTCAAACATTGTTTCTTGCTGTCGTTTGGTTTCTCCATAGACAAACTCTATGTCCCACTCTGTCCATCGACAAACTCATAGACAGGCTCTAGGTCCCACTCAAAAGCTGTTCCAAAGCTAGAAAACACAGCCAGAATGAATTTCCCTTCCAAGCCAAAGGGGCCCAGCAGGTCATGCGCTGATAGATTGGGGGTGTCTTGAGGCCAAGGCGTCTTCAAATAATTGGGTTTTAAGTGTTCTCTCCACAAGTCCATCGATGAGTGAAGAGTGACAGACAACAACTGCTGGCTGAGCCGCAACAATTCCAGCCCGTTATAAGAGAAGTTTCTAGAAGGCAACCACGTTTTAGTCAACAAGACATGTTTGCCAAGGTTCCTAAGTAAACCCATATTTTTCTAAGAAATCCTGTAAGGTCTTTTTCAAAACCCCACTGGTGTATCCCAAGGGCTGTAAATGGCCCCCCTGGATCTTACATAGTTACTGTCTTCCCTTCTTCTGCAGGGATATAAGAGACTGCTTTGTTGTGCCAGAGTGTTTCTTCTTTTTAGGAAACAGACAATGTATTTCTCCATTGTAATGGCAACATTACCATCAAAGTTGCAGGAGAATAGCGCCATGTTCCTCACTGTAGCCATTCAAACAAGGTCATAGATGTTAAAGTGAGACTAAGTCATTTTGAGTCCCAATTTATTACATCTTGACAAAGGATATCTTTTGTACTGTGCATCCATGTTTTGAAGGTCAGTGCGGAAGTTGTATCGCTTAACTTTGGTTAGATTGCTAATAGGAACACAATCACCAGCCCTATTGACTAAAGGCCTTTCTAGTGCAGCACCGTGTTCCCCACAATGTTCAACCAAGGCTGCATCCACACTGCAGAAATAATCTAGTTTAACACCACTTTAACTGCCATGGTGCCATGTTATGGAATTTGGGAGTTTGTACTTTTGTGAGCTATTTAGCTTTCCCTGTCCGAAAGTTCTGCTGCCCCCACCATACTACAAGTCCCTGGATTCCATAGCATTCAGCCATGGCATTTAAAGTGGTGTCAAACCAGATTATTTCTGCAGTGTGGATACAATCCAAGTGGCCCAATGGAGAAGCCACAAGCACACCACCATGGCTGAGATCCTCCACTGATGAGGCAGAGTGTTATTTTGCACAACAATTGTGCAACATCGCCTCATTAGTGAGTTGCTGGCCACACTGCAAAACCAAATGTGAAGGTGCATATACATGCATTCAGGCACTTCAATATGTGATGCACAATATATATCAGTGCATGCCTGTGCACAATGTGCATCTATTGTTTCTTGTAAAATCTGTTATTTTGTGCATCTATACCAAGGGCAGTACCCTCCCCAGCGCAATGGCATCACATGTAGACCTCCACTTCTGCAAACTTTTATGTAATATGGTTGCTATTTATTGGACAAACAGGTCCAACCATAGCAGAACTTATGCCTGCATAAGTAGGCCAACAGGACTCTCTCAAGGGCACCCTTCCAATTTGTGTTTGGAAGCATCCTGTCTTGGATACTGGAGATAATATATAACCTTTGAAAGCCAATAAGGGGTAGTTGTTAGAGTGTTGGGTTGCAACTTTAGAGCTATCTCTTTCTTTATCCCTTTCTTTATTAATTGGGTGCAAACTATGTTTGTCCTTGGATTTCAGTTTGCTGCAACTGAAATCTCTGGCTTTGCTTCGCGAACGAAGATTCAGGAAGGACTCATCCGCACTTTGTACAAGCGTGTTGGTGACTAAAAAGGCCAATCTGGGACAAACAGGTCCAGTGGCAGAAAGCACAAGCGGAAAGTCTCCTTGGGTGATGTTTCCGGGTTGTGGTTCTTTCTGTGTTGTCATTTCTCTTCAAGACTCATTCGCCGTGAGCTTTCAAAATAAAGTGAAGACAAAGGGGGAAATTAGGAGGAGAGGGAAACCAGGGTATTTTAAAAAGCAGCTCAAAAAGTGAGACAACAGAGGATTAACTGGGACTGTCCCTGCCAAAACAGGACAGTTGGAGGGTATGTTGTTTTAATAATGTATTGCATTGCTTGCTACTAATAATGAGCCATGCAATACTCTTACAAACAGCAGCAACTAAACATGCATTGCTTACTTGGAAAATAAATGAGTCCAAGCTCACTTTGTGCTGTTGTGATCGGCCTAAGAAATGCATTACCACAAAATGGACTTTGAACTTTCTTTCCTGGTCAACTCTCAGCTACCCTTCCATTTGTCAGCCTTTTATAATAAAACCTCTGTTAATATAACAGGCCCACTCTATTCTTCCCTCCCTCATGGCAAAAGGAGAATATTACATTGTACAAAGCATTGTGTACGGTAGCCATGCTAAGTAAACAAGGAGAGATCGGGAAAAATAAATGACTTGGAAATCTTGCAGTCTCTGGAGGCACTGGTCCCGTCAGTGTCTAAAATTGAAACTTGACCTCAGCCATCGCAGGCCAGAGGATTGTGAGTGTCGCAACTAGGGAACATGGGGTCGGACGGGTGCAACGGAGAAAGGAGAGGTGAAAGCTGGGGAAGTCATAAAGAGCAAGGCCAGACCCATTCACTGGGCAGAGAAGCTAGTGCCAGTCAGATCAACACCTCCCTAAACAACAGCTGAGACTCTCTCAGGCTGCAACAGATGTGAGGCTTGCTTTGCTCTTTGGAAGATTACAGACACACACTCACACAAACCCGATAGACCATGCCAGTGTCTTTTTGTCTTTTAGTGTTGCTCTCAAGAGATTCTCCCGACTGCTAGACTCAGCCTCTTTCCATGGGTCACAAGCAAAAGGGTACGCAATGGAGTCAGTTTCTGCATATTTGTTCCTGGAAGGTTCAAACAAACAAATAACTCTTCGAGCCTTCGGAATAATAAATAGACCAGGCAATGTGCTTTGTGTGCACTCATGGGTTTCTATTCCTGGTTTCTTCAACACATTGCTTGCAGCTTAGTCCTGTTCAGTTAGTTGGAAGTACAATAGGCCCTCCTTATCCATGGATTTTTTTTATCCACGGATTAAAGCATCCACAGCTTGAAAATATTCAAAAAAAGTATAAATTTCAAATAGCAAACCTTGATTTTCCATTTTATATTAGAGACACCATTTTCTTTTGCCATTATTTTTAATTGGACGTGCATCCATGGATTTTGTTATCCACGTGGGTCCTGTAACCAAACCCCAGCAGATAACACGGGCCCACTGTATACCCCACTGTGGACAAAGTTTTGTGTTGGTGTGGGGAGAATTACTTTTGGGGACTGGAAACCCCAAATTCCAGAAGTCCCAGAACATGTGCACAAGCCCAAAGGTAGTCTAAAAAAGTAACTCTGAATGGGGCTGAGAGTTGTGGTCCAAAAATAATTTGGCTTTATCAGAAATGGTTAACATGTGGCCACTATGGAGCGTCTAAATCTCAGATGGTCAAGGCTTCAAAGATACACAAAAGTAACACTTTGCCTGCCTCTGGTCCAAATTACACCAATGGCCTAATATAGGATTAGGGTTGTCAGATCAAGACCTAGCTCCTGAGATTTCAAGGCCCCAAACTGAGACTTAGGGAGACATGGCGTCCACCATCAAGCCATGGATGCTTGAATCTGTGGATAAAAAGGTCTGTGGATAAGGAGAGCCAGCTGTACACACATGGATATGCACTGCAGAAATAATGCAGCTGAACACTGCTTGAACTGCCAAAGGTCCATCCGGTGGAATTATGGGATTTGTAGTTTGATGTGGCACTAGAGCTCTCCGACACAGAAGGTTCTCAGATTCAGATTCTGACAGATCCCTTTTCCCCTTCAACAGGATTGCAAAAGGAGTATTGTGCCCCGCCAATGAAATTTTCCATCATTCCCCAAATTTCTGGCATTGCGCTGGCCTGAGCTGCACTGTAAAAATAATGTAGTTTGACACTGCTTTAACTGGCTCAGTGCTGGGATTTGTAGTTTGTTGTGGCACCGGAGCTCTCAGACAGAGAAGGCTAAATATCTCACAAAACTACAAGTCTGAGAATTCTGTAGCATTGAATCATGGCTGTTAAAGCGGTGCCAAACTGCATTAATTCTCCAGTGGAGATGCAGCCACATATACATATACACTTTTCAAGGCCATGCTCTTGCCCTGAAATTCCTCCCCTCTCCCCAAGGATTGCAGAACTGGGGACCAAGGAAAAATAAGGCATCTTCTCAGATCCTTCTTTTAATGAATTGGGAAGGCTCACTGGGGTATCTCAACCAAAAGCAGGGTGCAGAACAGCATGAAAGGGTATTGCAAAGGCTGTTAAGCAAATAGTGGGGGCTGGGGGTGGTGAGACAGGTCTATGAGGCCACCTGTTCTCCTGGCCCCCCTATCAAGTTGCTTTCTTACATGAGGCTGGAATGCCACCCTGCAGAGCGCCAATCCGATTAACAGGAGGCCCCCTGGCATCACAACCCTCTGACTCAGAGGGCTTTATTTACCTCACCCCCCACCCTCACCCCTCCCTTGGACCACCAATATTTACAGGTCTCCCTGTGGATCTGGAATAATACCCTGTTTATCACTCGGGGCTTCCAGATGAAACTGAATGTGAAACCATGATCATATGAGCCTGCTTTTTTTGGCCTGAACAAACATGATTTCTTCTGTTTTCCACATTTGTGAGAAGGAGAAGATGTTCCTTTTCCCCCATATGAGCCCTCTTCCTAAGAAAAGCAGATTTGTGTACAGAGCTTGGGATATACTGTGTAGCAATTATAATAGATAGCTAGATAGCTAGATAGCTAGATAGATAGCTAGAGATTTGCATACAGGGTTTGGGATTATATAGCAATTATATAATTATATATTATATATGGATAATGCATATGCATACCATAGATAGATAAATAGATAGATATGCATAGAGAGCTTGATATATATAGCAATTATATAATTATATGTTATATATGTATAATGCATATATATACCAGATCGATAGATAGATTTGTATACAGAGTTTGGGATATATAGCAATTATGTAATTATATAATGTATATGTATAATGCATATGTATACCATATAGATAGATAGATCACCCAGTGAGTTTCATGGCCCAGCTGGGAATTGAACCTTGGTTTCCAGAGTCATAATCCAGTGCTTACACCTCTATGCCACACTGGTTCTTATAATGCGTATTATATATAATACTATATTGACAGATAATTAACAAGCTTTATTTACATTAATCCTATTAATAATCCACGAGTGCTTGAAAGGTGGGACACTTTCCACTTTCATACACATCTGCGACTACGAAAATATTACCATGACTAGTTTTAAAACCCAGGTAGAGATAAGCTTTCAACTGATGATTCACTACAGCACTAAGCCCCAGCAAAGCAGCGATGGCACATCTGGGAAATCCCCTTCCAAGAGTGATGCTGTTTTTGAGCATGGCAATAATTTGCTCAGCAAATGTAGTGAGCAATTCCTGAATTTCCAGGGGTCGGGGAGGCACCATCTTCCCTTGCCCTTTAGGAAGGGTATATCTTGAAAGCACCATATCCCCTCTGGCTTTGGAAGCTAAGCAGGGTCAGCCCTGTTTGGTACTTGGATGGGAGACTGCCAACAAATACCAGGTGCCGTAACCTCTATTTCAGAGGAAGGAACTGGCAAAACTACCTCTGAGTATTCCTAGACTCAGGACCTTACCACACTAGAGGAATCCCGCTCAGAAACGGGATTTAAAGTAGATTTAAAGTAGGAAAAAAACACAAATGCAGGAGGTTTTTCTATTATTTATTTATTTATTTATTTTATTGTGTTAAAAAAGACAACAAGACCACAAATACAGTACATATACCTATACACTACACACAAATACATAGACATATACACATAGTACACCAACAAAACAATCCAGCAGATAAGTTAAACAAATACAACCTTAACCAAAAAACAACCACATAACAATAACTTCCTGAACTCCAACTAAATCCTGATCCTTTTCTAACATTAACCACTCCTACCTTGTTTCAGGTTATATGAAATTTCTCTGCCTATATATCGGTGACACATTACATAAAACGCAGGAGGATTTTCACACGACATTTCTGCAGAAATGGAAGTTTTGAAAGTAAAAAGGTGTCATTTGTGTCGCCTTTACGTTCGCTTTGTTTTCGCATTGCTTCTGTTTTGCAGAAACGTTGTGTGAGAAACCTCCCGCAGTTGCGGGGTTTTTTTCTATTTCTAAAATCCTGTTTCTGAGCGGGATTTATCAAGTGTGATAAGGTCCTAAGAAAATCCTATGAAAGCCAACAGGCTCCTTGAAGACACATGAACATACATTTAGACTTCTCAGCCGGAGAGCTATAGTGTCTCCCCAAACTACAACCACTTTCTGAAGCAGTCTATTCCATTGACAAATAGCTCATACCATCAGGACAGTCAACTTCAGTCCCAGTTAATTCCCTTTTGTTTAACTTTTTTAGCTGCATTTTTAAAATGTCCTGGTTTCTCTCTTCTCCCCCCCAAAAAACTCCCTCCTTTGTCCTCAGATTTCTTCAGTTGCTGCAAACTGAGTCATGTTGTCTTGTGATATGTCTAAAGTACGACATTCTCAGTCATTTTTGGCTTCCAGGGAGAGTTTTGGCTTGATCTACTTCTACTATATATGTATTTTATTTCTTTCATTTCATTTCTAGGCCGCCTTTCTCCCAAAAGGGGACTCAAGACAGCTCAGAAATAAAATTCCCAGAGATTGGGCAGCATATAAATAAATCTTATTATTATTATTATTATTATTATTATTAAAACCGTTTAAAATCTTTATAATAAAACTTTACAGATGCAGCATTCATGCCGCACACCACGCACAAAGCAGTGCTTGCTTCTCAAGAAAACTGCTGGTGCTAGTTGTCAATGAGCTCTATTTCTGGCTCTCCGTCTCTTGAAGGCCTTCTCTCCATTGCTGTCTTATGGATTTTGCAGGGAGCTGGGCCAAAATTAGCAACTTTACATTCATCTGAACTTGTTGCCCAAGGCTGAGAGTGGTTACCAGGTTGAGTTTCTTTTATTAACACTTCTGCCCCGGAGACAGCTGGACAAGCCATCAAGCTCTGGTTCTGGAAAGGAAAAAGAAAACAAGTCTATACTACTCCCTGGGCAGACTTTTAAGTGAAGGTTGTTCCAAGATTGTTTGTACAAGCTTGGCAGATCGTATTAAATGCTAATCTATCTATCTATCTATCTATCTATCTATCTATCTATCTATCTATCTATCTTATCTGCTTTAGTTATATCATCTGTCAATTTCTATGGTGATTAAAATCACTGAATCACTGTGCCGATATCTTGCAGACTCTTACTATATCTTCTACTGATGACCATGCTATTCAATAGTATTATTATGCCAATGTTGATAATATTCAATAGTATTATTATGCCAATGTTGATAATATTCAATAGTATTATTATGCCTATGTCGATACTATTGAATAGCATGGTCATCTGTAGAATAATAATAATAATAATAATAATAATAATAATAATAATAATATAGTTTATTTATACCTCCCGCTTCTCCCACGGATCGAGGTGGGATTACAACCTTAAGAGACACTTAGTACAATTTACAATCAATTCAACAATAAAATACTAACACTGAATTTACCAAGAATTCCTATTAGTTCCCTAAAAATTACAATTCGTCCATTAGCCAACAATCAGAGTCAAGGAAGAGCAGTTGTCATAACCTTTTTATATGGAATTCAGTGGATAAGCCCAGCAGAAGAGATAGACATAGACAACTACTGGAAATATTTAATTTAGATTTTAAAAAACAGTTTGGTATGGAATCAGGGAAAACTGAGTTTGAGATTAAATTCTGTACAGATGACAAGCATCTGAATAGAATATATATATATAATGTTATTGAAAACTGAGCTTGCTGAAGAGCAGATTAAAGAGTGTACAGTTGGCCCTCTGTATCCATGGGTTCTTTATCCACTGATTTAACCATCCACAGCTTGAAAATATATATATTAAAAAATATCCAAAAAGCAAATCTTGATTTTGTCATTTTATATAAGGGACACCATTTTACTGTGCTGTTATATTTAATGGGACTTGAGCTTCCTTGGATTTTTGTATCCTTGGGGGCATCCTGGAACCAAACCACAGCAGATTCCAAGGGTCCACTGTATGGTTAAGCGGGCCTAGAATTTTGGGTATAGTATTGATTTGGAGCAATGAGGAAAATGTGGATGAAAGGTTTTAAGGGCGAATGATGCTAGGATCTTAGATATTCTTTTTAAAAATGATGCATAAATGGTATTTGACTCTAGAAAAATAGCTAAAATGTCTCAGAGAACTAAGAAACTTTGTTGGAAGTGTGAGGAACAGATTGGATCCTTTTACCATATGTGGTGCTCATGCAAGAAAGCCAGGAAATTCTGTAAGCAAATACAGAAATTAATGCAAAGCATGTTTAAAAGTAAAATAGACTTTTAACCAGACTTGTTTTTATTAGGAATGCCAAATGAGCAGATTAGGGAGTTAAATTATAAAGTGGTACATTGTATGATTTTGGCAGCTTGGTTGCTTTACACAAGTAAATTGAAGATTACAGAAATTCCATCTAAAGAGGATTGGATTTCTGAAACTCTTGAAATCAGGAATATGGATAAATTATCCACTTTGATCAAAGAGAAATCATTCGATAACTTTGTGAAAGTTTGGGGACCATTTATACAATCTGTAAAGTAGAGAGAAGGGAAGCCTGTATTTACGGCTTTTGAACACTGAATATTGAATCTTTTGCTTTGGTAGCAGTGTATGCTATCCTGGTAAAACCAATGAAGAACATAAGAGTTTCATAATTATGTCTCTGGTCCTGGAGTGCAGGAACACGTGTATATAACTAGTTTGTATCTGCTGAAAGTGAGATTAGGGGCTGTGCTAACGTTTGTCATACATGTGTAAAAAGACAATAAAAATATTTACAGAGAAATGTGGACTTCTCGTTGTCAAATTGCAGCACTGTATCTGCAAACTGCAATAAAGCATCTGTAATAAAGCAGCACAATAAAGCTTTTAACTGGGAAAGAATGGGATTCTGCTCTATTGGATCTGTGTAACTGTGTGGCTCCCTACAACAGGCCAGACAAACAGCAAGCGTCTCCAGTTTATCTCGGGTCTTTACACATTGGTTATTCATACTGCCGACAGTGTGACTCTTTTTTAAAAATTCAGGGAGGAAACTTGATATTGATTATCCCGGATTAAGTGGGTTTTTTGACAACTCCCCAAAATTTAATTGGATGCATTTGAAATGAAGATTCAACCCAGATTCAACCAAGATTATTTTCACCGTCTGAATTGGGCCAAAGAGATCTTTTACCAAACTCAAATATATCAAAAACGTTTTATGATCTACCATGTTTCAAAACTGATTTGTCAATTTAGGGGCTAAGCAGACAGGGCAGAACAGCATGAGCTGAGCCCATGCTATTCTGGGGTCGGTGTTCGCCTGGGTCAGTCCTCAGATTGGCACAAGGATGGATTGGTGTTTACATGCCAGTCCCCATGCTGAACCAGGAGCTGCCACCAGCACATACTCCTTTCCTTGCTGCACCGTTGCACATACTCAGAAGCTACCAGTCACTACTTCTGATGCAGAAACGGGGCACTTGACCACACCCACAGGGCCAGGTGCCCTGTTTCTGCATCAGACATGGCAACGGCGGGCTTCTACATATGAGCAATGGTGCAGCAAGGTAAGAAGCATGGGGGGGTATTTAAACAGCCACAGATCAGGCCAGATCCACCATATTCACATTCAATCTGGCAGAGTAACGCCTGAACCTTTCCCATGGATTTTGGCCTGTGTCATCTAAACTGGATGACATGAGGCCAAGGGGAACATAGACCCTTTGGCCCATGCGGACAACCCCTCAATAAGACTGAATATTGAATCAAGCATTGCCAGACAAATTTATATTGTTATTAGAAATTTAGCAGATAAAGAAGCCAGAAAAGCTAATTTCCTTAGCCGATTAGACTTATCACTGCTTTGAATAAAGTAATTACTATTTGGTCATTCTGGTTCACAGGGATTAAAGCACTGATGAACGTTTACCAGTTATCATATTCAGATAGCCTGAGCTTAGCCATCATGTTCAATTATGCTTTCATAACCATACACAAAAGCTGTCTACTTCTTTAATATTTTATCATGACCATATTTTTCTACAAAGGAGGAAAAGTTACAACTTTCAATTTTCATTATTTTGATCGAAAAGAGTTAACTGAGGATTTGAAGTCTGGTGGGATCTTAAATCTTCAATTTAGGAGGGCCTCTTCATCCATCCAAAAGCAGTCTCATTCCACCTTGCAAACTTTCTCTTGGAGGCCCTACTGAGTATGCATGTACAGTGCTCCCTCGGGTTACGAAATTAATTCGTTCCGCGGCTAATTTCGTAACCCGAAAAGCCTTCGTAAGCCGAAAACCCATAGGCGCTAATGGGAAAAAAAGCCGCGGCTCTGCCGCGGCTCCATTTAAAACAGCGCCGGCGTTTTTTCGTAACCCAAAAAAACGTTCGTAACCCGAAACAATAAATCCCTATGGGATTTATTCGTATCCCGAAAAATTTGTAAGCTGGGTAATTTGTATCCCGAGGTACCACTGTACAGCAAACTAGAGAGAAAAAGGGAAAGCAGATTAATATGATTTATCAGCTACCTGCCTTGCACTCAGTGTGTAAGAAATAAATATATCTGTAAGTTTGGCCACCAAAATGCAAATTATAAGAAAAGTGAAAGCTGGTGAAAGGGGCCACTGTGTTGAAAAAAACTGCAAATTTGCATGAATGACTGCTGCAGATGGACTATCAGGGGTCATTGGTGTCACCAATGAATGACCCAGATGTACAGTCCAGAAGGGGGAATCCATTCACCCAGCTGTTGTTTTGATGGGATGTGTTTTGTATCCCCTTTCCTAACAGGCATCAACTGATTTGTCAACTGAGATTCATGACTTCTCTGCCCAGGGGAAGAGGCCTCTCTTTCTCCCTCAGGCATTCTGCAAGAGCATGTTTTTGCAATATGCTCTATTTTGGCAGGGTGCCTACGAAGCCAGCACATGGAAGGGCCTCACAGCCATTGTTGTGATTTCAGGGCAACTGTGGGGCAAATGGGACAGTTCAAATGGAGTGTGCTTAGCTCTTTTGCTGTGGGTCCTTTTTGTGATGATGATAATAATAATAATAATAAATATTTATTTATATCCCGCCTCTTCCGCTTTGAAGATCGAGACGGGTAACAGCAGAGTTAATACAATATACAACAATAAACACAACAAGCCCCACAAGACCCTGGCCCAACCCTCCCTCCTAACTATTAAATTAAACAGTAAAACATGGTTAAAAAGCACATAACAATACATCAAAATTAAAAAGAAAAAACAAACCGCAAATAAGAAAAATAATAAAAGGAGGGGGATTCATGTGGTTCTGGACATTATCAATCGGAGAAGGCCTGCCGGAAGAGAAAGTTTTTTGTCGCCTTTTTAAAAGCCTTGAGTGAGGCTAATTGGCGAATCTCTTCCGGCAGGTCATTCCAAGTTTTTGGAGCGGTGACAGAGAAGGACCTCCGGGAGGTCACCGCCAGTCTGGTCTTTCTAGATTGTAAGAGGTTTTTCCCGGAGGATCGGAGTGTATGGGAAGGATTGTTTGGGAGGAGGCGTTCCTTCAAGTAGACTGGACCCAGGGCATGTAGGGCTTTATAGGTGATAACCAACACCTTGTACTGTGCCTGGAAGCTAATAGGCAGCCAATGTAGTGATTTTAAAATAGGTGTAATATGGTCGAACTTGGATTTTCCGACGACCAGTCTGGCTGCCATGTTTTGTATCAATTGGAGTTTCCGGACGTGACACAAAGGTTGCCCCATGTAGAGCACATTGCAGAAATCAAGGCGAGAAGTTACCAGAGTATGTACAACCGTTTCTAGGTCCCACTGCTCCAGGTAGGGGCACAACTAGCGTATCAGCTGAAGCTGATAACAGGCACTCCTGGCTGTCGCATCAATCTGAGAAGACAGTTGAAGCAACGAATCCAGGAGAACCCCCCAAGCTGCAGACGCAGTCTTTCAGGGGAAGTGTGACCCCATCTAGAACTGGTGAACTTATCTCCATATTCGGATTGGGGTTACCTACCATGAGTACCTCCGTTTTATTTGGATTCAGCTGAAGTCTGATCACAAGAAGACCGAAAAAAATCATGCTTCCCGTACTTGAACTTAGTCCATTCCTTGATCAAATCTAGTAAATACATAATTATTGAAAGCATAATGATTAGAGACAGGGAAAGTTACTTTTTGAACTAGATCTTTGAATGCATCCTGACATCAGTCCAATGAGGTTTCCAAATTTCTAGCTTTGCAGTCATTTAAAACTTCAGTTGCACCTTTAGAAATACAATTTAGGCATCCAAAGAAAAAGAACGGGAAAAGTGACCAAGGGAATGCAAACACAGCAAACAGGAAAATTCTAGGTGTGAAGGATTTTTCAAGCTCATACTCTCTGTAGTACAGTACTAGAAATTTGGGGACTGAAAGCAAGCTTCATTGGTGTGGGGCAGAATTCTTATTGGGAGTTAAGCTCTCATCTTCTATGCATAGCTTCATCTGGGCATTCTCCATTATTCCCCACCTTTCCTCTCATTTCCTATGGACATCCCTGCCAGGACCCATGGATCAACACTGGTAAATAGCAGTAAGTTGATCTCCGTGTTGCGTAATAAAGATGCTTCTTTTCCTCAGAGACTGCTTCTTGTTTTCTTAGTGTTCTTGCATCTTTCATTTGCATGGTCTCCATTTTGATCAGTTTGTGAACCCTGCAAAATTTTTCCTTCTCCATCCTCACTCCCGTTTTCACCAATAAATATGAACAGTCAGTCCTCCATTCTGCAGCTACGGATTCCACCATCCATGGCTTGAAATTAAAAAAAAATCAAAAAGCAAACCTTGATTTGGTCATTTTATATAAGAGACACCAATTTATTATGCCACTGTATAAAACTCTGAGCATTTGGTGCCAGTCAGTCTAGATCATGTCACCATTGTGGTGCTCCCCAGATGTGTTGACTACAACTTCTGTCACTCTGAAAACATTTGGGCACACCAGCTTAGGGAAGACTGGTATAAACCATGTTGTTGTTGCTGCATCTGCACTGCAAAAATAATGCAGGTGGACACTATTTTAACTGCACGGCTCAATGCTATGGAATCCTGGGATTTGTCGTTTGTTGTAGCACCAGAGCTCTCTGAGAGAGAAAGTTAAATATCTCACAAAATTACAAATCCCAGAGTTCCAAAGCATTGAATCATTAAAGGGTTGTTGTTGCTGTTTGTTGTTGTTGTGTGCCTTCAAGTAATTTCTAATAAATAATAATAATAATAAACTTTTTATTTGTATCCCGCTCCTTCCCAAGATCAGGGCGGCTTACAGCAATAGATAAAAACAATACAATACACGACAATAAAATCAAAATCAAAATCACATACACATTATACAAAAAATTAAACAGACTAAAAGCCCCATTAGCCCATCCTCTTTGCCACAGGAGAGGAGGGAGGCCCATAGGAATTTAAACGGGGAATGCTTGCTGGAATAAAAAGGTCTTTAGATCCTTTTTGAATTGGGCCAGGGAGGTAGCCGAGCGGAGCTCAGTGGGCAGCGCATTCCAAAGGGCCAGGGCGGCGATGGAGAATGTCCTCCTCGTGGTGGAGGTGAGCCTGGCCCCAGGCACCTTCAGTAATTGCTGCCCAGATGTTCTGAGGGTGCGGGACGGAATATACGGGGAGAGGCGGTCCTTCAGGTATCCTGGGCTTTCTGACTTATGGCGATCCTATAACGGGGTTTGCTTTGCAAGTTTCTTTCTTTGCCATTCCCATTCTCTGAGGCTGAGAGTATGTGACTTGCCCAAGGTCACCCAGTGGGTTTCCATAATTTCTGAAGTGCAAATGCAGGCGTTGTGCACTTTCCTATGGACTCCAACTTACAGCAACTTTATCAAAGGGTTTCTTTGCAAGATTTCTTCAGGAGGTTTGCCATTGCTTTTTGTCCTAGGAGGTATGCCTGTTCTAGGGTTTCTTTGCCTGAATGGGGACTTGAACCCTGGTTTCCTAGAATTCTAGCCCAACACTCAAAACTACTATACCGCACTGACTCAGCTGTGCAGATCACGCTGAGCTATAACTGACCAACGGTCTTGTTTAGTATAATACAGCTTCTCATGTTTCTAACTCCTTTGGTGTCACTTTGGGTTCCAAGAAATTCAAGATATAAACAGAGCTTGGGAAAGTAACATTCCAAGGTTTCGCCAACAGCATGGCCAACATTGTGCTGAGAGTTGCTCCCTCTCTCCCGAATAATCCAACCTGGAAGTAGTAGCTGAAAAAAAGTAACATTCCCAACCACTAAATGTGACAAAGAATAAAATCCACTTGGCCAGATGCAGCTCACTGTGGCCCTTTACTACCAGTGGGATTTACCAATTAAATCTCATTTAATTGCCTTCTGGAGCCTGTGGAACAAGGAAAGGGGATCAAGTCCCCAGCAGGCAATAGTCCACAGTGGAAGGAGGCATGTGCAGATCAGAGACTAAGGAGCCACCATTTCAAGATCTCGAGCCGCACGGCTGTCTGAGTTGTTAAGGGGCACCCATTGGGAGAGGATAGCAGCTGGTGCTGGAAATAGCAAACAATTTTGTCAAGTGGTACCAGTTTAACCCTTGGTTTTGTGGAAATAAGAGAAGGCCCTGGGTGTCGGGTGGGGTGGGACTAGAGCAGGCTCATGTTGCTTACTTAACACTCGGGAAAGTGTGACCATTTACACAACGACGGCTCCAGTTTCTTTGTCCCAGCAGACACCAGAGGAAGCCACGAAGGAGAAAAATAACCAACTTCCCTGGAAGTCAACGTCCCCCAGCCTTTCGGACAGATTGTCCCCTCCACCTTGTTTACAGAGCTCTCTCCATCTCTCAATCTCTGGAGGGACGATTGCTCAGCCCCCCATGTGACAACATGTCACCCTTTTGGAAACACGACCCCCTTCCCAACCGATCCTGCCAGCCGAAGTACATGTGACTCTCGGAGATAAATTATAAATAGACAAGAGGCAGACAAAAGTGCAGAAACCCACAGGCTTGGCTGTACAAGTCGGCTGACAAGGCACCCTAGAAGCCCAAAAGAAGAGCATAAGACATTTTCTTTGGAGTCTTCAGCTACAAAGGATATAATTTGGAAGCGTCGAACAGGGCAATGGATTACCAGCCGAGCATCATCCGGGACACTAACCCTATGGAGAATCTGGAGAAGCAATTGATCTGCCCCATATGTCTGGAGATGTTCACCAAGCCCGTAGTGATCTTACCTTGCCAGCATAACCTCTGCAGGAAATGCGCCAATGACATCTTCCAGGTCAGTAGGGTCCCCTCCTAATATTAACCCAAAAGGTGGGTAATTGTAACTTTTAAAACTGCCTTGCCTTTGCAAAGAACAAAACTATCAATACTAGAGGCAATGCTGAAGCAAGAGCTGTGAGGTAAGGAAGGTGAAACAAGGTATGGCAGCAGGTTCACAAGATCTTTGAAAGCAAAGCTTGGACAGGTTATTTCTTTGAAATGAAACGCCTAGAATTTCCCAACCAGAGTGGCTATAGCAACATTTTCCACTTTACAGGTCATGCTGGTCAGGGGAATCCTGGGAGTTAGCAGCTTTTCTAGGATCTGGTCAAAATTGGAACAGTATTTTCACAAAGGTTCAAGTTAGCATTTTCTTAGATTGGTCTTTGATGAAATTTCTATGGTGTCCAGCCAATCCTATGCCTCAGAAGTAAGTTCCACCGGGTTCAAGAAGATGTGTCTAAGATTGTAGCATTTAACTTTTGCCCCCTAAGTGTCCTTAGGCTCAAAACAGACCTTTATAGATACTGAAATTGTGAGTGAAATTGCACCATGCATTTTAGATATTGAACAATGCTCTCCATCATTGTTTTGTAACCACTCTTGGAGGTCATTTGGTCCCTTGGCCCAAAGAAAAGTCACCTCTGGCTTGCAGTATCTAAACCTTGACCAAGAACTATTTCTCAAGAAAACCAGTTTCCTTCCCCAACTGAGTTAGAAATGGGAAAGCGGCCATTATAGCTAGGGGATTCTGGGAATTGTGGCACAAAAAATAAGTTTCCCAACACAGTGGGAATTGATCCCTGCCCACATTGCTTAACACCCCCACACTCAGAGATCAATTTCTCAAATGCAGTTGTCATTTTCTTCTTGCAAAAAAAGGTATCTCTAGGCTGCTGCCACAGTGCCAAAGTAATGCAGTTTGACACTGCTTATATGCTCCCACTGTCTGGATTTGGCAGGGACAGTCCCAATTACTCCCCTGTAGTCTCATTTTTCAGCTGCTTTTCAAATGTCCCTCTCTCTCCTTCCTCCTACCACTTTCCCCCTTTTTCCTCCAGTTGTCTTAATTTGTTGCAGACTGAGTTCAAAACGTGAAACATAGTGTGCACTCCATTAGCTCTTGGGGAGGAAAAAAGAAGGAGGACGCTCCTGTGCGTGCGCATGCTGCAGAAAATGGAGTTTATCGCACACGAATACGTCCGCCAAGAGGCCCTGTTCCATCCCCTGGCGCGCACCCGTTCGCATCCAGTCCTGACGGGCGTGATTTTTTGCTGACATCCGTCAGGCAAAAATCATACCCGTCAGGACTGGATGCGAATGGGTGCGCGCCGGGGGATGGAACAGGACCTCTTGGAGGACGTATTCATGTGCGATAAACTCCGTTTTCTGCAGCACATACGCACACACACGAGCGTCCTCCTTCCGTCCCCAGAATGTGTGTGCGATAAGGTCCTTGAGCATCCACACATTTTGATATCCACAGGAGGTCCTGGAAGCAACCCCAGCAGATACCAAGGACCCACTCTAAAATAAAGGAAACCATTGGGATTGTGAAACATCTGTCAGTGTTTATCATGGTGGTGCTATACATTTGTCAGGGTCCCTAACCCACCCTTTAAAATTTCAAAAATAGACACATCCTCTCAGGATTATGCTTCTTGTTGAAGACAGTTGAAACGGTTCCAAAAGGAATGTGTTTCTTATCCCAAGAGGTACTCCCGAGATAGGAAGAACCAGCTGATAAGAGTGCTGTTCCTTCAGGGGCCTCTCTTAGTTGTTGTGACGCAGTTGTTTCCAACAGTGTTGATCATTGTTGCTTGATTTCCAAGACAACAAAATAAAGGGAGGCAAAAGCAAGGTCCCAAAGGCAAAGGAGAAATTGGATTCCACTTGCTGGAACCGAGATCAAAGCTTACCCAAGTTCTTATAGTTTGGCTGGCAATTCCTGCAGTGAAGGCGGGAGGACAGATGCCTATTGAAACTAAAGCCAGAACTATCATTACTAATGATAGAGTTTGGAAAGTTACTTTGAAAAATTAATTCATTGTCATTACTCATCATAGTTCTTAACAGACAATATGGTGCCATTGCTCATTACAGTGGTGGAAGAATGGCATGAAACCATTAAAAAGTCCGCTAAAGCTGCATCTGCACTGCAGTATTAATACAGTTTGACACTGCTTTAACTGACATGGCTCCACCCTATTGAATCCTCAGATCTGTAGTTTGTTGTGGCACCAGAGCACTCTGACACAGTAGGCTAAATATCTCAGCAATCTACAAATCCCAGAATTGCACAGCATTGAACTACAACAGTTAAAGCAGTTTCAAATTCCATTAACTCTGTAATATAGATGCAGCCTTAGTCCTCCTAAAGTGATTTAAAATGCTCTTAAAATGTATAAAAAGTATAGATTTTATATTATAAAAGTTTAAAATATAAAAATATTTTAAAAAGTAACCAGAAAAATTTACAACTAATTTCATTCTCCCCTCGAAGTACGTTTTTTTTTAATGCCACTGCTGAGGCAAATGCTTCAAGGGCTGGCCCAGAAGTGAGGACTAAAGCTAGGGGTTTTTTTACATACGCATTCACACTACACAATTATAGTACTATGATTCCACTTGAAATGCCAAGGCAGCATCCTATGCAATCCTGGGATTTGCACTCCTAGGATTTAGAATTCTCTGCCAGAGAATTCTGACCAAACTACAAATCCCAGGATTTGATAGGATGCAGCCACATCAGTTAAAGTGGAATCATAGTGCTGTAACTGTGTAGTGTGAAAGGGCCCTTTGTCTTGCTGAATGTCTGGAGCATTTCATTATGTGATCAACCCATTCTGGCATGTGATTTGGATGTAAACTGGATCTAGGAGAGTATGCCAGCTGTCAACTTTGTTGGACAAAGACCTCCATTTGAGCCTGTGGTGCTGCCAGCTGTCACACATCTCCTATGAACATAAGAATATGAGCCTTGGTGGTTCAAGTTGGAAGATTTACCTAATCTAGGCTATGCCAGCCAGATGTACTTGGGAAGTCCACATGCAGGGTATCAAGGCAACAGCCATCTTCCACTGTTTTTCCCCACTAGTTGGCACTGAGGGATGTTTTGTCCCTGGAACCTGAAAGGTAGATATAGCCATTGTGACTAGTAGCCATTGATAGACTTATGAACAGGGCATAATGGTTTGAGTTTGGACTATGACTCTGGAGATCAGGGTTCAAATCCTGACTCAGCCATAGAAACTCACTAGATAACCTTGGGCAAGTCACACTCTTTCATCCCCAGGGGTTGGCAATGGCAAACCCCCTCTGAAGAAACTTGCCAAGAAAACCCCATGACAGATTCGCTTTAGGGTCAGTATGCTAGTTTTAAGCATTGGACTATGACTTGAAGGCACACAACAACAATAATAACAACAACAACAATGGCAAGTTACTTGTTTGACTTACATTTCTAGATATACAGTATAAGTTATAGATAAATCAACTTGCTACAAACACTGGTCATTTGATTTTGATATTAATTTGGATTTGTACTTCAGCCCATCTCTCCAGAGCTCAAGAGCCATCCCAAAACTCACCAAAAATAATCATACTTGTCTTTTCTGATGGGAATGAAAATCTCTCATCATGCTTTGTAAAAAGTTTAATCTTGGACAAATGGACCATGCCAATGGCTTAAACATCCAAGTAATAACCAGACTAGATAACCCACATCAAATTTGAAGCTTGGTTCTGACCAATGATATCCAGGCCTATTGGTAACATCTTGCTGCAACAGTTCCCCAAAAGAACTTCTGGTTGGCTCAGTGATATGTATGTGCATGTGTTGTGTGCCTTCAACTCATTTCTGACTTATAGCAACCTAAGGCAATCCTATCAGGGGGTTTTCTTGGCAAGATTTGTTCAGAGGAGGTTTGGCATTGCCTTCCCCTGAGGCTGAGGGCATGTGATTTGTGTAAGGTCACCCAATGAATTTACATGGCTGAGCTGGGCATCAAATCCTGGTCTCCAGAGTCGTAGTCCAACACCAAACCACTACACCATGTTGGCTCTTGGTTCAGTGACACTAGCTAGTTTTCCAGTGACAAAGTCTGTGATGCAAATGCAAAGCATGCTGGGGGGTTTCCAATTGTGTCAGAAAAGACAATTGTGAATCATTTTTATAAGAGATCAGATGTAATGATTTGATCACTCTTGAACAGCTGAAATCTCACATTGCACTTCCCGGGACAAGGTGGGATGGTGTTTGCTTGTGGGTTGCATCTTGTGTCTATGACCGACCTTTGTCTTCATGTTGTTGATGGGCTCTGTAGGCTGCTAACCCCTACTGGCAAACCTCTCGGGGAACAACTATTTCCGGAGGAAGGTTTCGTTGTCCATCTTGCCGTCACGAAGTCATCTTGGACCGTCATGGAGTCTATGGCCTCCAGAGGAACCTACTGGTGGAAAACATCATTGACATCTACAAGCAGGAATATACCAGGTTTGCATTAACCCTCTGCCATCCACTGTTATTTGCAAGATACTGGGCAGGCCTTACCATGAGACAAAATGCAGAGGCTACTTTAGGTCGAAAGTTTGGGGTGTCATGAAAAGGCAACAAATAGTTAGTACTTCTTCTTTCTTATCCAGGTCCCCCAACACAACTCTTTGGTCAACATGTGCCAAAAGATGACCATAGAGTTGCACTGGAGGACCCACAGATGCCTGGAGAAGTGTTCCCTCTATGAATCTCTATGTCCTCCAGTGCAACCTCTGCTGAATGTTGACCATAGGGGTCATGCTGGAGGAACTAGAGATTCCCAGAGAGAACATATTAATTAAATCCGCAAAAGTCAAAGCCACAAATGTGGAGGGATGACTGCATTTTATTTTATATTTATTTTACTTTTTCATACAGTTCTGGAGCTCTGCTGCTGCAATTTAATTTTAAAAAAAAACAAATGAGAAGAAATATAAAAATAAAATAAAATGAAAGCAATCAAGCTGCTTTGGAATAGAGGGGGGATGGGAGGTAAGGTGGAAACACTGATACTGACAATATCAAACTGCCCTGGAGTGACATTTCATACCTGAGTGCCATTGTCTGGAACTTCCCTGGAACAGCCAAAGGAATGGCTGGGAAGATACCAACTATATAGAATCATAGAATCATAGAGTTGGAAGAGACCACTAGGGCCATCCAGTCCAACCCCCTGCCATGCAGGAAATCCAAATCAAAGCATCCCTGACAGATGGCCATCCAGCCTCTGTTTAAAGACCTCCAAGGAAGGAGACTCTATCACCCTCCGAGGGAGTGCATTCCATTGTCGAACAGCCCTTACTGTCTCACTCCCTGCCAGACATTGCTGCTTAAAATACACCTGCAGAGATTTATATTCCTCTGATGTTAAACAAGATGCCACCCAAAGCTTTTCACAGCCCAAAGAGGAAACCTCAGTATTTGCTAATCGCTTCAGACCGAGCTGCTGGGTAATAAAACAATACAGGTTGAGTTTCCCTTATCCAGAATTCAGAAATGAAAAATATTCCAAAATCCAAAACCTTTTTTATGGGTGGCTGAGAGAGTGACACCTTTCATTGTATACAGACTTTCTTTCAGGCACAAAAATTATTTAAAATGTTGTGTATAAAATTACCTTCAAGCAATATGTATAAGGCGTATCTGAAACATAAATGAATTTTGTATTTAGACCTGAGTAACTCCAAGAGACCTCTATGTATGTCTAAGAAACACAGATATTCCAAAATAAATAATAATAACAATAATCTGAACTCCAAAACACTTCTGGTCCCAAGCATTTTGGATACTAAGGGAGACTCAACCTCTAATTTAAAAAGAAAGAGGGGGGGGGGGAACCACTCCAAAGTGGGTTTGTTGAAAAGTTAGCAATGTTGGTTGAGATCCAGCTGAGGCACCCATCCAGGAATAGACAAAGAAGGCAACTGTCAGAGGACCAGCCAAGCATAAAAACTTCTCCATTCTAATTATCCAGAGTGGCTCAAGAGATGTCTCTTGACCCTATGAACATTTCACTCAGTGTCAAAGCTCAGAAAAGGTATCTTTTTGGGACTTCAGCTTCCAGAATCCCCAACCAACATAATTCCTGGCTGTTCAGCTGGAGGAGTCTGGAAGTCCAAAACTAGCACTGCTTGATCAATTATTTGTATTACTGTTGCCAGGATTGTCTGCATCCACACCAACTGCTTTTGCTAGCTATTTCTTCCTCTCAAGGCTTGGTCTGACCCCATGGTCACTTGAAGTATATGCTTATTCACACATAATGTAATGAGCCCATGGAACTCACCTCCACATGATGTTGCACAGCCCATAACTTAGGTGGGGTTTAAACAAGAGATTGGAAAAATTAATAGAAAAAAAACGTGTCATTTTATTTTATATTTATTTTACTTTTTCATACAGTTCTGGAGCTCTGCTGCTGCAATTTAGTGTCAGTGGCTATTGGCTATAAAGACCCAAAGGAACCTGTGCATTCAGAAACTTTACCTGTCCAAATACCAGGTATTGGGACCTAACAGGAGCTGCTGTTTCTGATACCTGTTTGTGAGCTTTAAATAGGTATCTCATTGGCTGGTATTAGAAATATCACCTTTACCAACCCTATAGTTGTTGACATACTGTACTATGCCCACATCAGCTTTGGATACCCATGTGGACATATTATGCCCTCATCATCTCTCAGCCTTGTGGGGAATGGTAAGATTCGTAATTCCAAAACATCCGAGTCAGGGCACCCAAAGTTAGAAAAGATGGTTTGGCTATATGAACCCTGGTTCTGAACGAGCAGTATCCTTTTAGTATACCTTGGGAGTTGCTAATGAAGCCAGGATAATATTAGAACCTTTGGGTTAAGAAAATAGTCTACACACAAAGCATCCACACATGGTCCCAGTAATATATTCCCATTAAGGGACATTAAATTTGGGTGGATTAGGGAGGAATCCAAATATAGGAGGCTAAGTGCTGATGAAGATACTTTTGGGGTATCATCCGAACGCTCTCCAGAATGAAGGAATACTGCCGGCCTCCCAAAATAAAACTCAGTGGCTCTGCATGGGCACAGCTAGCAAGCTTCTCGGACAGAGTGGCATGCAGAGAAGGAAAGTCTAAACATAATCTCTCGGAGGAAGTTAATATTAGAGATGAGGTGGGAACAAATCCAGTTCTTACTGTACTAAGAGGTGGCGAGGGTTCAGACTTACTTGCTTTCACACCAGATTTGTCACATCTGCAATGAATCTTTTAGAGCTGGACTCGGTTTTCCATCCTCAGAAAGAAAGACAGACTAATCCCTAAAAGAAAAGAAGAGAAAAGAATAATCAAAGGGTGTTGATGATG
This sequence comes from Sceloporus undulatus, assembly GCF_019175285.1. Taxonomy (NCBI): domain Eukaryota; kingdom Metazoa; phylum Chordata; class Lepidosauria; order Squamata; family Phrynosomatidae; genus Sceloporus; species Sceloporus undulatus. The sequence goes on from NC_056530.1 coordinate 1,773,086, forward strand.
AGCCAGTATGCCACATTCTTTTGGAGAAGAGTGAATTAAATTTAACAAAGACGTATCTCTTTCACAAAATATGGCTGCTGCCACACTGCAGAATTAAGGCAGTTTGACATCACTATAAGTGCCACAGCTCCATGCTATGGAATCCTGGGATTTGTAGTTTGTGGTGGCTGTCTGACAGGGAAGGCTAGATATCTCATAAAACTACAAGCCGCAGAATTCCATAGCATGGAGCCATGGCAGATAACGTGCAGTGAAACTGCATCAATTCTGCAGTGTAGATGCAGCCAAAAGTTTTCCAAAAAAGGTGCCAAATAGTGAATATTCATCAAAAAGTTCAGAAACCCTTGAGTGTTTGCACAATGGGTATAAAACTGTTGAAATTATCCATTCTTTGCATATGAGAATGAAATAAGTGAACATCTACACACTATACCTTCCAAGTGATACACTGACTTAGTGACTGAATCCTCTGTCATCCCATTTTTTCAGATGGTTTTAAAATGTTCCAGTATCTTTGTTCTCCTCCCTTTGTCCTCAGTTTACACCAGTTGCTTCAAACTGAGTTGAAATACTTACACTCAGTTAACATAGCAGCGGGGAAGGACTCAAAGGGTCAGAGTCCTGCCCTTCACAAGGCAAAAGCAAACTCCTGTCTTCTCCATTTATGTTTGCCAGTCATTACCACATTCTGATGTTGCTTGGCCATATGTGTTCTAGTTTTCATCTGTGAAATGCTAGAAGATCTGACATACCTGCTCCCCAGTGCTAGGCCAACAATTTAACTAATGTTCTCAACTGTGCTGTTACTGTTCTTGTGTTTTCTCCAGCCGGCCACTGAAGAAGGGCAGCCATCCAATGTGCAAAGAGCATGAAGACGAGAAAATCAACATCTATTGCTTAACCTGCGAGGTGCCCACCTGCTCCATGTGCAAAGTCTTTGGGGCTCACAAAGACTGCGAAGTAGCACCCCTCCAAAGTGTCTTCCAGGGACAAAAGGTACAGTGCAATGTGTACAGCAGCTTCTTCGACTTCACACTGAGTTATGGAGCTTATTTCCAGACTTTGTGTAGCCAGCAAACTCTTCCCCAGGCTGTGTGGTTGCAGAGGAACCCTTGAACATTTTCTGTAGGTAGTTTACAGGCTGAATATCAGCTTTATCCAACTTGGTCCCTCTCAATATGTATGTGTGCATATGTCTGTGTGCCTTCAAATTGCCTGGAGTCTTATGGTGGCCCCACAAATTTCATTTGTTGTTGTTATGTGTAATTTCCAACTCATGGAGACCCTAGGGCCATAGGGTTTTCATGGCAATTTTCTTCCAAGCAAGTTTGCCATTACCATCCCCTGAGAATGTGACATGCCAAGGGTTTTCTTGGCAGGATTTGTTCAGAGGAGGTTTACCCTTGCCCTTCCCCTGAGGCTGAGAGAGTGTGACTTGCCCAAGGTCACTCAGTGGGCTTCAGAGCAAAGGTTTCCTTTCCTTGACCTTAGTGGGGTTCACAGCTCATCAACTGGCCTGCAGATAGACTCTCAGGGCCAGAGAGAAAATGTCTCCCTTTTGGGCAGAGAGCAGATTGGAGATGTTCGGATGTGCTGCGCTGTGTGTCTTTCAGGAATAGCCTCTGACCCCTAATATGAATACACAGATGACTGCAGTCCCCAAGCAGTTCCTGGTGGTTATATTTAGAGTCACTTAAGAGCTGCGAAGTAGCAATAGACGTCTAGAAAGGGCGCCCATTCCCAAGGGAGCAGCTGTGAATGGGATTTGGGGAATGGCTGGGGGAGTCTTCCCCCACATGTATTGAATGGGATCAATGGATTATCCACAACCCCCTTCCAGGATGGGAAAAATCCCTACAAAAGGAATGTCCCATTTGAAGATGAAGTAGTCTAATTTCTAAATGTTGAACAACAGATTAAACCTCAAGTGATAAAGCGAGTGAACAAATTGAACTTTAAAAAAATAAACTTTTAACTCAGTGCATAAAATGCAAATCTAGATTGAGCAATTAGATTCTAATTTATTTTTTAAAATGTAGATGGTATCTTTGTCGCACCCCCTGAAATTCCCTCTTGCAATCTCTGTGGTTACTTCAGGTTGAGAACTTCTGTGTAATAAACATTATAAAAGAAAGGGAAGGAATGAGATGAGAAGAAGGAAATAATTAAATCCAGTCAATCTTTTCACTACAAGAAAGTTCCTCTTGCATTGTAGGATTCTTCATTGTCCAGTTGGACTTTCTGTTTCCAGGGCCATCTTCTTTTCTCGCTATGCTTTAAAGAAGAAGCACAGTTTGCCCTTTGGCTCAGAGGGAGAGGTGGGCTGCATGGATTCAAACTATTTTTATCCTCTTCCTTCACAGACGGAGCTGAACAACTGCATCTCAATGCTGGTGGCAGGGAATGACAGAATCCAGACTATCATCAACCAGCTGGAGGAGTCGTGCAAAACCACTGAGGTGAGGAATCCAACAAATGGCTGAGCTCTTCGAAATCCAAGCTGTTGAAAGGAAACCTAACCCTGAGCAATGGCTGATGGCTCAGGCATTGCTGGAGAGGGAAAAGGAAGAGAGAGATGTATCTCCATCTGTGCAGTTCATTCCATGCTCCCTTTCAGATCCAGGCAGCTAAAGCAGAGGAGAAAACTCCTGAATCTAAATTTTAGATCAGGATGGGCCACAATGGACGGCGATACAGTAACCAATTTCTCTCCCTTAACTCATCTGCGGGCTGCACTCACCAGCAAACCCAAACACCTCCCTCTGTTTTTCTGCAGTCCTTCTCAAAATGGTGACAGGCAGTGACATCACTTCACATCCAGTTGCCATTTTGAGAGGAACTCTAGAGAAAAACAGCTATTTGCTGCAAGTTTTAGATGGACCTAGAATCATAGAATCGTACAATAATAGAGTTGGAAGATACCACAAGGGCCATCCAGTCCAACCCCCTGCCATGCTGGAAACCCAAATCAAAGCATCCCCGACAGATGGCCATCCAGCCTCTGTTTAAAGACCTCCAAGGAAGGAGACTCCACTACACTCCGAGGAAGGAGTGTGTTCCACTGTCAAACAGCCCTTACTATCAGGAAGTTCTTCCTAACGTTGAGGTGGAATCTCTTTTCCTGTAGCTTGCATCCGTTGTTCCATATTCTAGTCTCTGGAGCAGTAGAAAACAAGCTTGCTCCCTCCTCAATATGACATCCCTTCAAATCTTTAATCAGGGCTATCATATCACCTCTTAACCTTCTTTTCTTCAGGCGAAACATCTCCAGCTCCCTAAGTCATTCCTTGTAGGGTATGGCTTCCAGACCCTTCACCATTTTAGTTGCTCTCCTTTGGACATAATAATAATAATAATAATAATAATAATAATAATAATAATAATAATTATTATTATTATTATTATTATTATTTGGAAATGCTCCAGTTTCTCCACATCCTTTTTAAATTGTGGTGCCCAGGACTGGACACAATATTCCAGGTGGGGCCTGAACAGAGCAGAATATAGTGGCACTATTACTTCCCTTGATCTAGACACTATACTTTTGTTGATGCAGCCTAAAATTGCATTGGCCTTTTTAGCTGCTGCGTCGCACTGTTGACTCACGTTCAACTTGTTGTCTACTTGGACTCCCAGATCCCTTTCATATGTAGTTTCATTCAGCCAGGTGTCAACTTGGCAAGGAATTGCCACCAGGATAAGGATAAAGAACACCCTGAAAGCTTAGGTTTAATTTTTCATTGTAACCTTCACTAAAACATATAGGATCAATCAATGGCAATGCTGCTGTGATTTCACTCCAGAAGCTTTAAGAGGAATTCTTGACCCTACAGTCCCCTTTTTTCAACCTCATGTGCTCCCCTCAGCAATTGTTTCTACACTCATTCATTTACTCCTTCCTTCTTTTCTTCTTTTTGTTCCCTGGCAATAGGAAAATAGCCGGCAGGTCAAACAGGCTTTGTATGAGAAGTTCGAAGCTCTCATTGCCATCTTGCAGGAGAAGAGGACTGAGCTGTTGGAGCGCGTTGCTAAGGAGCAAGAAGAAAAGGTTGGGCTTATGAAAAACCTCATCCACCAGTACAAAGATCAGTTGGAGGAGTCTTCCAAGCTGGTGGAGACAGCCATTCAATCCATGGAGGAGGAAGCTGGGGCTGCTTTCCTGATGGTGAGTCAAACCTTTATACAATACAACCCCTATACCTGTGGGACCAGTATCCATGGTTTCACTAATGCATGGCTGAAAAAAGTATGGTCTCTGTAGGCATCTGAGTGTCCTACAGCGTGACTTTGTGGTCAACATATGGCAGAAGTTGACCATAGATTTGCACTGGAGGACCTCCAAATGCTCAGAGAGCACACTAGGCCTCCAGCACGATCCTATGATCAGCTTCAGCCAGAAATATAGGGTTCACTATTATCCATGATTTTTACTATCCATGGTAAATCTGGGAATGTATCCCCTGCAGATACGAGGGTTAGTCTGTACATACGCATAAATAATGTGTGTGTGATGGCAATGGCAGCTGGTGGCTTCCCTGTCGGTGGGTTGGTCTGCTCACAGTTTTAACCTGAACTCCCCAATGTGCTGAAGTTTATCCCCGAGGCTCCATTAAAGTTTGGACTAAAAACCAGGAAATGCATGCCAGCTGCCACTGTACTGGGGAAGAACAATAAGTAGGCAAGTCACTCTTGGTCCTTTGCATAGAGACTGGGTGAGATTTGCTATTTCCTCCTAGCTAGGAGCTAGGAAAAGTTATTTTTTTAGGACTACAGCTTGCGGAGGGATTCTGAGAGCTGTAGTCCAAAAGGTAACTTTTCTAAGGTGTGACAATGAAGGTAAAATAAAAAAAATGCAAGAGTTGCTTTTGCAGCTTGATTCCTTTTAATCTAGACATTATATTTTCCATAACCAGATGGAAAAATAAATCCACCTGGCCCTCAACACAGGTCTGGAGGAAGGAAGAAATTTCTTTAGTTTTTGCATTTTAATGCAAACACATCCCATACCAATATATAAAGTACTTCCAAACTAAGACCTGGTTGCATCTCCCAAACTAAGACATGAACCAAAATGCTATTCCACTTCTAATCCTGCACTTTTCTGAATACTGCAATGTAATTTATTTATTTATTTTTTGCATCTATAAATAAAACATGCATATCAGTGAAAATATACTAGTCAGGGAAAACTGCTTGCGAAAATTATGTGGATTAGGAAAAATCCACACTGGAAATTATTTACAAAAATGTGAAGTCAAAGGCTTTCATGGCCAGCATCCATAGTTTACTGTGAGTTTTTTAGGGCTATGTGTCCATGTTCTAGAAGAGTTTATTCCTGACGTTTCACCAGCATCTGTGACTGGCATCTTCAGAGAATGCTGGCATGGAAGAGAGAGGGATATATACTCAGTCTGTGTGTGTGTGTGTGTGTGTGTGTGTATCCCACTGTCTTCCATACCAGCATTCTCTGAAGATGCCAGCCACAGATGCTGGTGAAACGTCAGGAATAAACTCTTCTAGAACATGGCCACTTAGCCTGAAAAAAACATTTACAAAAATGTTTAAAGCAAGGGAAGTATACATAAAGTGTATGAATGTTCAGGCAGAGTATTTTTTTTAATTGAAAACTGTTGTGGGAACAAGAACCTGACCTTGGAAAGATGATACAGTGAATGAAAACAAAAACTGATTAATTTGCCTGTCCCTGGTACATCAAGCAATGTCCAAGACTTTACTGTAGCATTTATTCACCATTGAGTCCCATTTAGCAAAGGCCATAGAGCTGCCATCACAACTTCTGACTCTATTATTTGTTCCTGCTGAGTATTGTAGAGGAAGTTATTAAAAAATTAAAATGGCAGTTGCACATGACACTTAATGTAGCACTATATTATCCACATGTGCCCAGTCCTGTGGCAAGGATCCTTCCATAATACCTTCAAATGTGCCATATTTAAATAAAGAGGTCACTTGCAATGTTAATTAATAGTGTCCTCCTTGCAGCTTCTGTTCCTATTATTGCTTTCTGTTTAGGAGGGCAAGATGATGAATTGCCTCTTAATTACTCAGCTTCTCTATTCTATCTGGAGGAGTTTAATTTATTATTATTTTATTTCCAAAATGTCTATCCTTTACCTTTATTGCCAGCTGACAATTTCACAGTGGAAACAAAACTAGAAATTATTATTTTCTTTTCACCAATTTCCTCCCTTTTCTCTTCTTTTAATGACAAAACAACAGTACTGTATATCCCTATGAATGAAAGAAAAATGGTGGTACGGGAATAAAAGAATAAAAGAAACAAATTATCCAAGTCTGTTCCCATGGGATTTGGGATTTTTTAAAACAAAATTGGAATATTTACATGATGAGGTATCTTGGAGATGGGACTCAACCCTAAACATGCAAATCAGTTATTTTTATACACCTTATACATGAAATGCGTGTTTGTATATTTGAACTTTTTCCGAGTTGTAACTGTATATTTAAATTTCATTTTATTCTGAGCAAACCGAAGTCCCAGTTTTGGGAGACAGTCACGCTTTTAACACAAGACACATAAGTTAAATAACTGACGGATCAAATCAAATAAACAAAATAATTTATTATCATGATAATGATTAAATAATAGGTAATAATGAAATGAATAAACTGCTGACTAGTCTTTTATTAAACAGAAAACGTCTTTATCAACTAATGATGTTTCTCCTTCTCTGTCTCCTTCGCCTCATTCCAGACTGCAAAGCAGCTCATTAAAACGTAAGTCCTGAATACATCTTTCCCTTTAAATGGAAGTTTCTATGTAGAAATCTATTAGTTGTAGGAGCCATATCAGTCAAAGCAGTGTCAAACTGCATTATTTCTGCAGTGCAGATGAGACCAGTGTCTCACTTTCTACAGTGCCAGAAATTTGGGGACTGATGGGAAATTTCATTGGGTGGCATAATTTTTATTTGTGGGGCAATACACTCTTTCCCCCCTCTCCTATAGCTACACCCCTGAAAAGTCTTCCTTACTTTTCATTTCCCTCTTGTTGCCCAAAATATCAAAAAGGCTGTTTTGTCTGCCTGCTTAAAGTATTGATGTACCATCCTTCATTACAATAAATCAGGAGATGGCGTGTAATTATATTTCAAACAAGACAATGCAATCTACCGAAATGAAAGCCACAAATAAGACTGCAATTTGAAACAGACAATCATTACAAGATGAAAACCCTTTCTCGTTTTGTTTTCTCCTTAGAATTGTGGATGCATCAAAGGGAGCTCAGTTGGAGAAGATTGAGCCAGGCTTTGAAAACATGGACTATTTCACTGTAGACACAGAAAACGTTACAGAAATCTTGAGAAGCATTGACTTTGAGCCAGGTATGGTGACATGATGTTCTGTCAGTGTGAGAAATTGTTATGAGGACTTTCACTTCTACCCTTCAACATATTGCTAGCCTGACCCCAAACCCAAATCCAATCTGAACACATTTAATCTCATCACATAGGATTGCATCTAGTGAGTACTTGGATGGTAGACCACCAGGGAATACTAAGGCTTCTCCTCTCTAGGTACTGTTCGACCCCATTCCCACTTACAGATAAATCAGTGTACACTCTGAATTGATGGGTCGATTCGACAGCGGAGCATGGTTCCCACTACATTTGTCCCTATCACAGTTTTTCCCTCTAAAATAATCCACTTGTGGTTCACATTCATGCATGAATTGATTCAAAATGGACCTGCTCCAGCCAGCCAAAAGGGAAATGTGAATCAATTCCAATCCGCAGAATCGATTTATTGAAAAAGATGCCGAAAAAGCAGCCTCAAAAAGACACAGGTAAATGGGTCTGATGCAAGGCCCCCTTTGCCAAATCGCTTCAGCGATTCGATTTAAGTAGGAACCAGGGTCATTTGAACTTGTTCAAACTGAATTGCAATTTGGTTTAAATGGTAGTGGGAATGACGCCTTCAGAATGAACTCAGCCTGAAATTCTTGAGAGCTGTTGCCAATGCAAGTTGGCAATACTGGGCTAGGTGGATCAATGCTCTCATTCATCTTAAGGCAGCTTGGCATGTTTCAATACATTGGGTCACTAATACCTGTTAAAATACTGACCTGCTGGTCTTCAGACTGATCCAAATTTGATGCAGAATGAAACTACTGCCTGAGTTAGCAGACTGCTGGTGACCAAGGAGGCCGAGAGAGGAGCATGAGAATAGGGATGGGAAAAAAGTGTCAACATCCATCTTACAAACCACCACTCCCCAGACTCAATGCAAAGTACACTCCAAATCAACACATTTGCAAGGTCTGAAGTACATTTCAGAACAGTAAAATATGCACAAGACTATGCATATATTTTAAACATGCAAATGGATGAAATGCATGCACTAGGGGGAAAAGCACTTTTTCATTTTAGTCAGGACTGTGGCTTCCGTGATTGAGTCTATCCATCTGGAATACAGCCATTCTCTTTTCCTATTGCTTTCTACGGTATTAAACATTACAGTATTGCTTTTTCTAGCAAGTCATGTCTTTTCATGATATGGCCAAAGTATGACAGTCTCAGTTTAGTCATCTTGGCTTCTAGGGCTTGATTTGCTCTAGGATCCTTTATTTTTTTTGTCTTTTTAGCAGTCCATGGTATCCATAGAATTCTTCTGCAGCACCACATTTCAAATGCATTTATTTTCTTCCTATCCGCTTTCTTCACTGTCTGGTTTTCACACCATACATAGAAACTGGACTAGTTGTAGCCCATCTTTTCTGATCCCTGCCTGGAGCAAACTATTCAGAAACATAGTTATGTTAGTCTGAAATATGATTATGCAAAGGGATCTTGTAACACCAGTTCACTCCATGCCTCTTATGAAGTAAATTAAGTCTAGGGAAGCTTATGCTACAACTTCTTTCGCTCAGTCTCAAAGGTGCTACAAGGCCCCTTTGCATACTGGAATAAACTATACCAGACTAGATGACAGTTTCCTTCTTAACTAAACTCCCAGGCCCAGAAAGCTCTTTAGCAGGTGGTCACTTTATAGAAAATGTGCTCCTAATATTCCCCCCATTGTTTTCTTCCTTCCTTTTTTAGATGAAGACAGTGAAGAGGTGAATGAAGAAGACGAAGAAACTGAAGAGGAAGAACCTCAAAGTGGAAAAGTAGACAGTATGTATTTTTTAAAAAGGTTGGGGAGAAAATTCGGGATAAAGGAGAAAGTCTTGAAACTTTTAAGCTGGGCAGTTTGTTAGAAGGAGCCACTGTTTTGGATATATCGATCCACCTGGAGGCTGATAGCATTGGAAAACATCTGAAAAACATCATTTCAGTGCCATCAGGATCCAAAATGGCACATTAGAGATAATGTGTTGAACTTGAACCTCCTGTGTATATCATTGTGATTTGACTATCAGGTTGTGGCTTTTCCTCACACAGGAGGCCATTGACCTGGATGGGTAGATTTCCAGTCTGATGTTGCCATAATGTTGTGGGTTCTCAGCAGTGCTAGTGGTTCTGAGTAATGGTTCTGGTCCTAGATAGCTTCAAAATGGGAGACAAATTCATGACAGACAACGGGTCTATTAGTGGCAATAAACCATGCTGGCTAAATGGGACCTGCAAATTCTGGTTAGAAGAAAGCAAGCATGATGCACATATTTTATCATGCCACAAAATCAGTTAGCAAGTCAGTCTCATCCTGAGATTGTTGGGTCCAGAAAATCCCCAATCTATCTGTCCAGGCACCATACATTGGTTTTTCTTTCATCTTTCAAAGTCAATATTGAGTGATTGATTGATTGTATTTATATCCTGCTCTTTAGGTACAAAAGCTCTCAGAGCGACTTACAGATAGTTAGACAGGTCCCTGCCCTCATCACACTACACTGTTATAGCCCTCTTATTCCACTTTACTTGCTATGTCTTCCACATATGGAAACCTGGGATTTGTAGTTTACTGTCACCTAAGAGCTCTCTGGCTGTTAATTCTAAATTACCCTCCCTAAACTGCAAATCCCAGGTTTCCACATAATAGCACAAGTGAGATAACAGTGCTATACCAATGTAATGTGATAACATCTAAAATGCAGCAAACAGTGATACCTTTGGTTGGTTGATTAAAGGTATCCCTGTTTTGTGGCTTTTGGATGTCATAGTACTTTGCTTTATGGCCAACACAGCTACCCATATTTCCTGGAAGTGTAGTATGATATTCCACAACATCTTCAATAGGTTCCTTTCACTTACCATTACCTTTCATTGTCCCTTTTTGTTTCAGATCCTCAGTAACAAAACAAGGTGTCACGAATTCCAAGAAAAGAAAAGGAAACTCTGCCTATACAGAGATACCAGGAGGATTTGGGAAAGATGAAGGGTGGAGTAGGAGAAACCCAAACTGAAATGCCTAGGAAGGAAGAGGAGGAGGAGAAAGGCGAAGTCCAGCCAAAGAAGAACCGTTAGGAAAGTGGAATTCCTGACAATTCAGAATGAAATCTTGCACAAAGACACTTTTATACACGGGTGCAAAACAGAACCTTTCATACGTTTTATAAGTCATGTGTTTTTTGTACAAAATTGCCATGGCACTTGATTTTTGATTTTTTTGTAAAGTAATGTGCTTTTCCCTCTTTTTCTTTTTCTTTCTGATTTTCTTTCTTTCGTATCACCCACAGACCGAGGGACATTGATTCTGGGAATTAAGTTCAAGCATTTCTTTGCACCACGTAGAACCAGTAATAGAGAAGACGACAGTAAAGCTTAGGGTTAGACTGTAGGAAAGAGAACAAAAATACTAGTTTTAGTTCATTGGTTTGATATAGAATGAGGAGTCTGGTGAAGAATATTCTCTGCCTCAGTGCCTGTAGTTCAAGTGAAAGATGTATGTCAATTTTTCCTTTTGGTTGTATATAGCTACACAATAAAAATGAATTGTGGTTTTAGCTTTGGTGGCAACGATTCTTCTAGTAACTGTGTGCTGGAGGGTACCATGGTATTGGCAGACCATCAAAATTATTACCTCCAAAACTTTGCAAAGACCAATAATAATAATAATAATAATAATAATAATAATAAGTTTAATTTATATCCTGCTTCTCCTTCAGGATCGAGGCAGGTTACAACAATAAAAATTACATCAATAAAATACATAATACATATAAATTAAAATACATACTCCCCTTATCCCTCCTACCCCAAACTAATCTACATAATCATAAAAATAACATTATAAAGTACAATTAAAATCAGTTAAATGGTCATAACTAGGGCGAGACACCTCTAGGCAATCTTTGGCCGTCCATATCTGTGAAACTGGGTCGATCAATCAGGGAATTCAATTTAATTCAGTAATTTAGAAAGCTTTTAAAAAAGATTGATGGAGGAAGCAAAAACTGGGGAAAACCCAATAAAGTCAGAAGAAGATATAAAGGAGGCATATCAACAGACATTATTTATTAATTTTTTAAAAAAGTTATATGTTTTGAACTATGCGTGCCATCAGAGGCCTTCCCTTCCTTAGGGGTTCTTTAAAATGAAATTTCTGCAGCTGAACTTCCCACATCATTTACTGGACAAAATGGGGATATCCAAAATGCACTGGGCTGGACATGTCTCCAGGGTGTTGGTTTTTTTTAAGCAAAACACATAGACAGGTATTGTTGTTGTATGCCTTCAAGTCATTTCCGACTTATGGCAACCCTAAGGCGACCCTATCACGGGGTTTGCTTGGGAAGATATGTTCAGAGGAGGTTTGTCTTCCCCTGAGGCTGAGAGAGTATGACTTGCCCAAGGTCACCCAATAGGTTTCCATGGCCAAATGGAGATTCAAACCCTGGTCTTCAGAGTGGCACCTCAAGCCTCTAGTCTATACCATGCTGGCTCTCTCCTTTGGGAAATGGCAGGTCCCCAAATTCCCCAGCTGCTGGTGGAGGGGATTCTGGGAGTTATAGTCTGCACAAATGACATTCCCAGGCTCTTAGCATCCTTACACAGAAGATAGAGGAAGATGCCAGGAATTCCTATCAGCTTTGTGAAGAGAAGAGCTGTAAAGGGAGAAGGGTGTGGATCTGTGAGTAGGCAAAATGCCTGACATAATGGGGATTTTTCTGTCTTCTAGGAACAAAGGATACCCTTGGCTCTAGGGATTTATTGCATAAGTTCCTTTAAAAAAACACCCTGCACTATACACACTGTGTCACCTTGTTGTGTAAATAGCAGTCTTGGTGTGGGGAGAGGTTGCTAGTTGCATTTCAAGGGGTGCCAATGGGCCCATCCTTTCAAATGGAAATAGCAGTTTTGGGATGCACACAGCAAGGGAGCATTGGAGTTGCATCCACAAGAAGTTGCAGTGGTTTGAATGTGTGGTACTCTGGAGACAAGGGTTCAAATCCTGGCTTGGCCACGTAAACCCACTACAAAGGGTCACAAACTGTTCTTGGCGCTTAGGGCAAGTCACACTTTCTCAGCCTCAGATCATGGGGTTTTCTTGGCAAGTTCAGAGGGGGTTTGCCATTGTTATTTTAGGAACACAAAACATTTGTTACTCTTGGAACATTATGTGTAGCCTTTTTGTGTCACACAGCAGCCTGTATCCATGATGATTTTAACTGAGCATAGGCAGTCCAGTTTCTTGGGATCGCTTTGGAGTTGCCATAAATCAGAAATACAACAACAACAACAACAATTTCTTACCTTGGATCAAGACGGGGGACAACAGCAATTAAAAAACAAACAACACAGACCCATGTTTTATTCTTTTAATAACTATCTTTTAATATCGTAATAATTTAATTCCTTTTTAATGTATGGGGATTTTAAAAATGTTTTTAATTGTACTGTTTTTAATGTTGTGAAGCCTCTCTGAGTCCCAGTCCTGGGAAAAGACTGGGATACTGATGATGATGATGATGATAATGATAATGATGATGATGATAAAAATAATTTAAAATACAGAGCCATTTAAAAAGACAAATAAGATGTGCACAGAATTTTCCCACAACTAAAATACGTCATTTACAATTGACAGTGACATGAAGACACACAACAACAACAGCAACATACATACATGCACAGGCAAGCCCACATGCGCATGCACATTCATGCACCCACTCTTCCTTTTATTCCCATGCGTACACCCACACCCAGCATGCAGGGCTTTAAATTCCCTTTCCGAAAGTGCCAGGAACATTTTGTGACCCTTCACTGCCCATCCATTGCAGTGGAGGTGTACGAATTAAACCAAAGCTGTGGAATGTCTTTCAGATCAAAGGTGGCATTTTATTTCAGGGGCGTTCCAAGGCAAGAGGAAGCCCCATGTTGCCTAGTTCCAGATATGGTTGAATTTCAGCTGCACCCCACCAAGTCTAGCCAGCAAAGCTAATGGTATCACATGCTGTGTTTTTGCACTGCAGGTCAAGCACATCTTGAAGACCATGTGATGCTTCCTGCAATTCTACAGGCAGCATGCCAGAGGTGTGCATGACCAAGGCTTAAAAATTGGAACAAATTATTCCATCCTGGTTGAGTTCATAGCATTTCCTGCTAATCACTAATATTTCAACCTTTTGGAATGGGAAAACCCCATATGAAAGCTGAGAAAACGCCCAAGGATGGTGACATCAGGAAGGTACGGCATCATCCAAAATCCACAAAACCTTTATGAAGTCGAAGGCTTTCATGGCCAGCATCCATAGTTTTTTGTAAGTGTTTTGGGCTATGTGGTCATGTTCTAGAAAAAATCATTCCTGTCATTTCGCCAGCATCTGTGGCTGTAGAGAAGATGCCAGCCCTAGATGCTGGCGAAACGTCAGGAATAAATTCTTCTAGAACATGGACACATAGCTTGAAACACTCACAAAAAAACTATAGTAATACCTTTATCGGCCAACCAAAATGCACAAAATACATGTCACAAACTTTCAAAGATGGTTTCTTCATCAGGCAAGATGTTAAAAACCATGGGGGGGGGATTTAAAAATGGAAGATGTTAGCCATAGGCCTGCATTTTGATGTTCTTGTTCTCAATTCAGATGGTATGGAGGGATTACTCATTCCCTTCCTTCTGGCCATGTAGGTGCTGGGACATCCAGTCTAGGAAATAAACTTTAAAGTCTATTTGCAAGATAAAAGGCTACTGCCTTTGAAATCTAATTTGTCCCAAATCTCAAATCAGGGAAGGTGTGTGGCTATCTGGAGATTTGGCCCCAGGACCTGAGGCTTCCCATCTGATCTCAGCTGAGAAGGTCGGGCATTTGTTTTATTTATTTACTTCATTTATATGCCACCTTTCTCCAGGAGCAGGACCCAAGGTGGCATGGGTCGACTGTCCCTGCATGCTGTCTTCTCCATCAAAACGGCACCTTCTGGTAGTTGACCAAACCAGTTGTTTGTCAAGGTGTCAGGACCAGAGATGTAAACTTTCCTGATAATTTGATAACATAGAATGTTTTCCTCCCAGTTAATTTTTTGGGGCAGGGAGAAATTTTTTGGGAAGAATGCAAAATTAGCACCTTTTGATTGGCAGTATCTTTGTTACTTTAGGAACATAAAATACATTATGTATAGCATTTTTGTATCACACAGCATCCTGTATCCATGATGGTTTTAACTTAAGCATAGGCAGTTCAAGGACAGGATTCAGCCAGAGATCTCGCAGTGGAGCCAACGCATTTCTGTTTTAAAAAGCACTAAGATTACAAAGGACCCTTATTCTAATTTCAAGTATTTCCAGCATCATTTCACCACATGGTATAGATAGTGCCATCTTCCATGTAGATATGGGCAGGGTGCCCAGACATCCTCCTTTTCCGGGACATATCCTATATTTCAACCTTCTGTCCAGGAGGAATGTCAAAATGTCCTCCATTCTGAGCATGGCTAAGAAGCATGAATTACTGTAATTTATATTTATTTTTATATTAGTGTTTTTAGTTCTGAGAGTTTGTACTGTCCTACATTTTCTTGAATGCCCTGCATTTTGCAGTGCATGGTCCTCTTTTGTAGTTATGACATCTGGATATAGGCAGCAAACTGATAAGAGATTCTGCATGACTCCCTGCAAAAAATCACAACGATCCATGCCTTGTTTCATACTTTTTGGTGCTGGGATTGAGCCTGAATTTTGAGGGTGCAGTCAGGAGACAAAATAGAAACTATAGTTTGGATGGTGTTTGGAGAAGACAGGAGCAGTTATCTTAAAAATCATCAGAAGAGCAACAAATGCTTCTCTTTCAGATACTTATTTCCGGCCCCAACGGCATTAGCAAGATACCAATCTGTGATTTTTCATGGCATAGCCTACATCTGCACTTCAGAAATCATGCAGAATGAAACCAGATTTAACTGCCTTGGCTCAAGGCTATGGAATTATGGCTTTTGTAGTTTTGTGAGATATTTAGTCTTTTCTGTCAGAGCACTCTGGTGCCACAACAAGCTACAAATCCCAGGACTCCATAGCATTGGCCCACGGCACTGAAAGTGGTGTCTAAGTGAATTATTTTTGTGCTGCAGGTCAAATGCATTCAAGCATCTGCTGCTTGAAACTATTCCCAAAAAAGTATACAATCCAAATTGCAAGCCTTGATTTTGCCATTTTATATAAAGGACACCATTTTACTGTGCCATTGTATTTAATGGGACTTGAACATCTGTAGATTTTGGCATCATTGGGGAGTCCTGAAACCAAATCCCAGCAGATATCAAGGGCCCACTTTATTTTCAAGCCGTGGATCCTTGAATCTATGGATATCCTCCTTTAACTGTCCAGCCCTCGCAACCAGACATGGCTAGAGGGAGTATGACGGCTTGTACGATTCTAGTTGTATATCCTTGCATTTTAGGATCTTCTAATAGTTCTTTTGCAGCTGTCTTTCCTATTCTTAACCTTCTTATGATTTCCTGGCTGCAGTCGCCATTTCTATCCATGTTTGGTCCCAGGTAGGAGAATTCTTTTACTATTTCTGTTGCTTTGTTGTCTAATTGAAATTTGTGTCGTTTCTCTTAAGGGCTGTTCGACAATGGAATGCACTCCCTCGGAGAGTGATAGAGTCTCCTTCCTTGGAGGTCTTTAAACAGAGGCTGGATGGCCATCTGTCGGGGATGCTTTGATTTGGATTTCCTGCATGGCAGAATAGGGTTGGACTGGATGGCCCTTGAGGTCTCTTCCAACTCTATGATTCTATGACCACGATTCTTGTTTTCTTTATGTTCAACCACTGGCCTGCCTTTGTGCTTTCTTCCTTGATCTGTCTTAGCAGGACTTAATACTACTTAGTACTTAGTTACTTAGTACCATCATTTGTTTTAGCAGATCTTGTAAAAATTATTATTATTATTCCCTGACAGGCCGTCCCATTATATTGATATGGTTTGCCCTTGTCTGCCCCAAGATGCCTCATTTTAATTCGGTCTAATTAATTTTAATCTGTATTTTATAATGTCATTGTTTAGTTTTATAATGGGGGGAGGATAAGGGGAATTATGTATTTCTTTATGTATGTGCAGGAAAAGAGATTCCACCTCAACGTTAGGAGGAACTTCCTGACAGTAAGGGCTGTTCGACAATGGAACACACTCCCTCGGAGTGTAGTGGAGTCTCCTTCCTTGGAGGTCTTTAAGCAGAGGCTGGATGGCCATCTGTCGGGGATGCTTTGATTTGGATTTCCTGCATGGCAGAATAGGGTTGGACTGGATGGCCCTTGGGGGCTCTTCCAACGCTATGATTCTATGATTCTATGATACTGTATATGTTGTTGTGGATGTATTTTAGTATTGTAACTCGCCTTGATCGTTTTTGGAAAAGCGGGCTATAAATAAATAATAATAATAATAATAATAATAATAATAATTATTATTATTATTATTATGTTTATTGATTAACCCTTGACGATGATTCTGTGCAATTCTACCGTTACAAAACTGTTGTCTAATGATAAGTTATCTTTTAATTGATATTATTACTGTTGATATGATGTATTATATTGGATGTATTATATTTTATTGATTGTATTTGTATGTTTTGATCGGGTTGTAACCCCGCCTCGATCCGCAGGGAGAGGTGGGGAAATATATTATTATTATATTATTACAGTGCTCCCTCGGGTTACGAAAGTAATTCGTTCCGCGGCCGCTTTCGTAACCCGAAAAGCCTTCGTAAGCCGAAATGCCATAGGCGCTAATGGGGAAAAGCCGCGATTTCGTGGGAAATAGCGCCGAAAAGCACCAAAAGTTTTTTCGTAACCCGAAAAAACATTCGTAACCCGGAACAATTATTTCCTATGGGATTTTTTCGTATCCCGGAAATTTCGTAACCTGGGTATTTCGTATCCCGAGGTACCACTGTATTATTATTATTGATATCCCACCTTCCTCCCAGTCCAGGGACTCCAGGCGGCTTACAAATCTAAAACAGTCCAAGCTGAAATGCTAGAAAACATGCAAAATGCAAGTCTAAAAAAAAACCAGTTCCACAATCCCAACAATGAAAAGAACATTCCATTGTGAAAAGTGAAAGTTTCCAAGTGAAAGTTTGGAAACCCAAACCAGGAGAGTGTCAGCTGGCTTTGAGGAGGAGGCAAAAGGCAAGGCAAGGAAGGCCTGGGATGGAGATCCTTCCTTGGAGGATGGAGATGCAGAGAGGGCTTTGCAGCCGCCTCCAGCTCTTTTTGCGCACGAATCGGCTGCGTTTCCACCCGAGATAAGAAGAGGCAGCTGAGAGCAAAGCTGGCCTTTGGCAGGAGCTGAAGCAGCCAGAAAAGAGCTGCAAGGGCCATTGGAGAGCCAGGGAAAGCAGAGCCGCAGGGCGATCGGGGAGTTCCAGGGAGCTGGTCCAGGGCTCCCTTGTAAGGCTCACCTGTCTGGGACTCACCTGTCTGGGACTCACCTGGAACTGCCAAGGATGGAAAGGAGGCCCGGAGAAGCCGAGAAAAGCCACCTTCTCAACAGCTTGGAGAACAGGTAACAGGGAGAATGGGGCTTCTTTCTCCTTTCCCTTCCTCCACTGAGCTGGGGGCATTGCAAGGCCCATCATCCCTGCACCACTGGGCACCCTCCAGGTTTTTGTGGATTCTCACTTTCCACAGAGGCTGTTGGGACCTTTGAGACTACCTCTCCCAGAATCCCCCAGTCAACAATGCATGCCTTTGGAACTTGGGGAAAAGTTCCTTTTGGGGCTTCAATGTCCATTATTCCTGTACCATTGGGTATCCTCCATGTTTTTGGGTTCTGTCTCCCCACAAAGGATATTGAAGCCTTGGAGACTACCCCTCCCAGAATCCCCCACCCAGCATGCATGCTTTTGGAACTTGGGGGG
This sequence comes from Sceloporus undulatus, assembly GCF_019175285.1. Taxonomy (NCBI): domain Eukaryota; kingdom Metazoa; phylum Chordata; class Lepidosauria; order Squamata; family Phrynosomatidae; genus Sceloporus; species Sceloporus undulatus. Next base: position 1,791,380 of record NC_056530.1, read on the forward strand.
AAAGTTCCTTTGGGGAGTTCAGTGCCCATCATCCCTGCACCATTGGGCACCCTCCAGGTTTTTGGGTTCTGTCTCCACACAAAGGCAATTGGAGGCTTTGAGACTATCTCTCCCAGAATCCCCCAGCCAGCATGCATGCCTTTGGAACTTGAGAAAAGATCCTTTGAGGACTTTAGTGCCCATTATCCTTGCCAGAGACTACCCCTCCCAGAATCCCCCAGCCAACATGCCTGCCTTTGGACTCTGGAAATTGGGAAAAGTTCCTTTGGGGACTTCAGTGCCCATCATCCCTGCACCATTGGGCACCTCCAGGTTTCTGGATTCTGTCTCCCCACAAAGGCACACAAAGGATTTGGACCAGCCGGTTTGCAAGAAACCCTATTATGTGGATAGTTACAGGGTGCATCTACACTGTAGAAATAAGTGGAGTTTGACACTACTTTAAATGCTGTAGCTCCATTGTAAGGAATTCTAAGATTGGCAGTGTTTCAAGTGGAGCTTCAAAAGCTTGCAACATGCATATTGTGCATTTTGGTTGGTCCAATAAAGGTATCATTGCTTGGATGTTCTTGAAGGTCTGTAGCCTTCTCTGCCAAAGAGTACTAGTGGATCATAAAACTACAACTCCTAGGATTCTGTAGGATGGAGTCGTGGCTGTTAAAGTGGTGTCAAACTGCATTATTTCTACAGTGCAGATGCACCCTAAGTCACCGTCAGATCCTTTCAACCCGACAGAGAGAGACTGTGTACAGATGTTGTACGTTGCGTGAGTACAAAGTGTGGTTTTTGCTCTTTTGTCAGCAGAGAGTGGGATGAGAGCATATGCCTGCTGATGGTCATTCCAGTTTAACTAAGTGTAAAGCCTTCCTCTCGTGTAATGGAGCATGAAATGGACATAAATGCCTTGAAAAAAGAAAGCTCAACATTTTGGTTTGGGAAAAGGGATGCATTAAAGCTTTGGATGCTTTGGCTTACAAAACTCTGACTGGCACCATCCTGCATAGCCAATAGTGAGCGATTGCGGAAGTTGTAGTCCAAAACAACAGAAGTGTGAATAAATCTGGCCAAGAAACCACTACAATGGTTGTTGTGTGCTTTCAAGTTGTTTCTGGCTTACGGGACACAAAAGCAAACCTGTCATGGGGCTTTCTTGGCACGATTTGTTCAGAGGAGGTTTGCCATTGGCTTTCCCTAAGGCTGAGAGAGTGTGACTTGTCTGAGGTCACTGACTGGGACTCCAGAGTGGAGTGGGGATTTGAAACCTGTTCTGGAGAGTCCTACACCAATACACTGCACAAGCCATCCTCTCTGTAACCCTATTCTTGTGTGTGTAAATGTACAAAAGCTTTATAAGTAAAGCCTAATAATAATATAATAATAATAATAAAATTATAATAATAATATAAATAATAATAATACTAATAGGGTTGACAAGTCTGTCAGGGGTGCTTGAATGTGAGTTCCTGCCTGCCAGGGGACTGGACTGGATGGCCCTTGTGGTCTCTTTCAACTCTGTGATTCTTTGATTCTAAGTCAGTGTTGACGTGAAAACACAAAAACAACAACAAATAAAGGAATACGTTGGCTTGTTATATGATGAGAAAGCTAGGACTCAAATGATTTACATTTTTCAAAGAGCATAGTCCAAATCTTAAACCACTTCCCATGCCTGCCCACTTTTGTTTCAACTAATGCTGTGCCTTTAATCGGTTGTTGCTTCCTACCTTGATCCATAGGGAGGGAGGGTAAGAAATATTATGATTAGTATTAATATCATCTAAGAGATGGCAGCTGCCCGAATCTTCCAGCCAGAGTGGCCTTGTGGCCTGATTCTAGGATTGTAACCCCAAACCGAATCTTCTTCAGGTCTGCTCTGGTCATGGGAGTTCTGCCTTTCTATTTACATTTACTCCTTGAATCTTGATAGTAAAGAGGTTAAGCCTAGTGCATGTACATTTATTCTATGTTTAAGTCGATGCCAATTTTGGAGATGTGGAATTTTCTCTCCGCCCAGCACACTTGGGTGCCCATAAAAAGAGGAAAAGGGAAGTGTAGTACGTCAGCTCAAGTCGTGTACAGTATATTGTGTGTTTCCTTCTCCTAGGCCAGTTTCTGCTACCAGAGGCTCCATACACCAACCTTGAGGATCGCCAACCCTTCAAATATTTTAAATTTAACACGCACACAGGTACACAGAGTTCTGTATATTAAAATATCTTCCAGAAGGTGTGTGAATAGACACACCTGTCCCTCCCCAGCGTGGTGTAGTAGATTGAGCGTTGGACTATGATTCTGGAGATCAGGGTTCAATTGCCCGTTCATGCATAAAAACCCACTGGTGACCTTGGACAAGTCACACTCTCTCACCTCAGAGGGTGGCTTGGGCAAACCCCCTCTGAAGAAACTTGCCAAGTAAAACCCTACGACAAGTTTACTTTTGGGTCGCTATTGATAAAAAATGACATGGAGGCACACAACAACAATAGGTTAAGTGTGGTTCAATCCCATTGTTCCAGAGGGCCTGCTCTAGGTAGGGCTAACATGTATATTGAAAGACATGTATCGGTGTTGCATACTTGATACAGGTTGAGTCCCCCGTTCCGAAATGCTTGGGACCAAAAGTGTGTGGGATTTCAGAGTTGTTTTTTTAAAAAATTTTTCATATACACAATAAGATCTCTTGGGGATGGGAGTCTCAACATTCAGCCCCAAATGACACAATGTCTGAACAACCCTGTCTCAAAATGTAGGAAAAGGGCCTTGACTTCTAGCCGCTTACATTGTCATCTGATAAAGAAGGCTATGGCTAGTTGATACGTCATGAATAAATAGGATCACTGTGCCCAAGTCACTGGAAGCAAGTGTTCTCCTCTAATCTGTACCAGCCAGACCTCATCTAGAAAACCTTGTCCATTTCAAGGGATCATTCTTAGGGAGTTTGTAGATAAACTGGAACAGGTTCATAGACCGGAGAAAAGATAGCCATCAGGGAAAATTAGCTCTTAAAAGGAAGGGTTTGGGGATCTCTATATGTTTCATGTGAATCATAATGGAGACTGAAGGGTGATATTTTGGTCTTTGTTACAAGACTCAAAATCTTTTGAACATCAGGGTTGGGACCCTCCAGATCAGTGTTGCCCACAAGTCTTGACGATATTCCCCGAATGTCCACCAAATCCCGAATCCCCGAATATTTTTATTATTATATTCAGTCAAAATCTCTGGAAAGGAATTACGTAATTAAATTCCCCGGATTCTGAGGAATTCCCGGAAATTGGCAACACTGCTCCAGATGCTCTTGGACTCCTGTTTCCATGAACTCCAGCCATTAGATAACAATTACATTTTGTATCAGATGTTATATCTGTTGTCAGTTGGTTTTTGAGGGATTTTGGTGTTGGAACAGCTTCAGGGGCTCCCCATCCATTTGACATAATGAACACCATGTTTAGACTGGGTCCCATCTCCAAGAGATCTCCATTATATATGCAAAATTAACAACAACAACAACCCAAAATCCGAAACACTTTCGGTCCCATGCATTTCAGATACGGGGGCTGAACCTGTATCAGGTATGCAACACTATACATTTCTCAATACATACATGTCATAATTCTTGCAGTACAGTGAAGAGAAAGATTTTAGCCAAGCTTAAGACTTTTTGCCACCTGTATGCTATGCTCTGATCCCATCCAACAACTAGGTAACTACGAGGTTTAATATTAACTCCACCAGTGTGTTTAGAAGTTGGTTGATGTACAAGAATTCATGCTAAAATAAACAAGTTAGTCTTAGAGGCGCTGCTTTATTTTTTTCTTCCCCAAATGTTTATTTTGCATGAGTTTAGTGGGCCTCAGGGTTTAAGCTTCATTTTAAAGTCAAATGTGGATTCAGAGTAGCTGGGAGCGAGGATGTGATGCTCATGAATCTAAATATCAATCTGCATGTCTCGGGATAATGAGGAGGAAACCAATTGTCAAATAGCAAAATAATATTTTATGTCGTGGCGCCAGAATGATATATGCCAAAACTGGAAAATAAACAATCCCATTAATCCAAGATGGGTAATGAATTAATAGACATGGTAGAATTAGACAAGCTAACCTGTCTTTTTAAGAGAAAAACACAACTAGATTTGTAGACAATGGAAAATTTGAAATTCTAAAGTGATGAATGGGGTAGCTTGCAATTGTTGGTTTTATAGACTAAAATTGAATTAAATTGTATATTGTTATAAGTGTATATGATACACTTATATACTCTACCTGTATTGATAGAAATATACATGTATATGATAGAATAACCAAGTGTAAGTATGGCAGGTTCGCGTTTTTAAAGACGCACCAAGACATGCTAGATGTATGGGGGAAACTCTATGAATGTAAGGATATAAAAAAGTATGGATGATAGAAGATTGCTCCTATGGTTTTTTTTAATGTCACTAGCCTCCTCTGAGTCCAAATCCACAAATAGTGACATCTTTAATCAGCCAACCAAAATGTACAAAATATGTGATGCCAGCTTTTGAAGTTCCACTGGCTTCTTCATCAGGCAAAGGTGTTAAGAATCTTTCAGGAGGAACAAAAATTAAATGTGATTTTGGCCCCAGTTTTGCATTTTCTCAAGGTGCTGCTGATGTGTTGTTTTTACAGGAATAGCTATGCAAATGGATTGTCCTTTCTTCTGGCCTTATGGCACGGGGAACAAAGCATTCCAAAGTCCAGGAGATAAAATCTGAATCCCTTAGCAATACAAAATGTACTATTTTGAGATCCCAGACGTACCATCCTTTGTGAGACCACAGCCCTTTTGTAAGCAGAGAATGTTGAATCTCTAAGAGAAGCTCTATGGCAGGGGTAGGCAACCTTTTTGAGCCGAGGGCCGGTTGCTGTCCCTCAGACAATGGGGGGGCCGAAACCAAAAATACATAATTAAATAATTTTTTAAAAAATTAAATAAATAAATAAACTGGGACAAATGTGGGACAAAATTTTCAAATGAAGGACACTTTTTTAAAAATGAATGAGACACCCAAAAATTTGCTGATTTTTAAAAAAAATGTAATATAAATGCATGTTTCAGAGGTTTCATAGACAATTGCCCCCCTTGCCTGCCGCTTGCCCCCTGGCCGCCTCTCCTGATAGGCCAAAGGCCCCACACCCTCACACGAGAGGCCAAAGGCTCCAGTGGCAATCGGCGGCAGGACCGGCTGGGGCCGGTCCAAGGCCTTGCCGGGCCGCAGGTTGCTACCCCTGCTCTATGGTTTTGCATTAGGAAAAGTTCTTTTGTAAAATATGCCAATGTAGAAGGAGGGGGACCCACTTGAATAGATATCCCTCCAAAGAACACCAACACACCTGAGAAAACCAAGCCTCTGATTAACACTATCATTTAATATATATATTTCTCCGTTATGATTCTTAGCACTTTGCCTGATGAGAAGCCTGTGCGCTTCAAAAGTGTGCATCATGTATTTTGTGTATTTTTGGCCCATAAAGGTATCCCTGTTTTGAGGTTTGGTATGTTACTATACTTTGCCATATGGCCAACATGGCTACCCCTGAATGTGTTTTCTTGATTTTTGAAGCTGCCCTTTTGTGATGCAGGTCTTACTTAGGAATCCCTGGGAAGAAATGCAATGGTTCTGTGGTCGGCTACGTCCGAGACCTCACCTCTATCGAGCTGAACCTGACAGGGCACTGCATTGCCATTCCAGCTGGGCTTCAGCAATGGCTACGATGCAGAGAAAGAGAAAGCTCGAAGGAGCTGTATCTTGCCTCTGTCATCTGTTGATCTTCATGACAGGGGAAGTTGTGGGTAGACTCCTAGCGCTAGCACTGTTTCCTGACTGTCTGCTATCAGACTGAGCTTCAGAGCAGAGCTGGAGTCCTCCTGGCGGAGCTCAGCCTTTAGATACAGTGAGTGAAAAAGATATTACATAGTACACTCTTCTTAGCACTGCAACCACTTGCAATGTGAGTGTCACTACATAGCTCATTGATTTGTTTGTTTTAATTCCATGCATGTAGCAATGTAGTGTGGCGAGGAAAGGATGGGTAAACCTTCTCCTCACCATACTGACCCACCTGAGGCATAGACATGGATTTACATATTTGAGACAGGTTGAGTCTCCCTTATTTATTATTATTATTAACCTTTTTTATGAAGCGCTGTAAATTTACACAGCACTGTACATGCAATCTTTTAGTTAGACGGTTCCCTGCCCTCGGGCTTACAATCTAAAAAGACATGACACAGAAGGAGAAGGGAGTGGTGGAGGGAAAGGATAGAGTCCAGCAGTTCCTCTCTACCTCCAGGCCTGGACCAGGCAGATGGACTGGAGGAGGGGTTGGCTTCATAATGGATGGTTAATCATTTCCCAGGGAAAATACCTACTCTCAAGTAGGATAATATATACAGTGCATAGCAATACAGGAATGGTTTGTAAAACAGCCAACAACAGAACATCAGATAGAAAGCGACAATTATGCGATGCCTGGGAAGGCTTCTCTGATAGGATGGTTTTCAACTCGTTTTGAAGCTGGTTAAAGAAGTGATGGCTCTTCTGTGGTGGGGAAGAAGGTTCCAGAGTGAGGGCAGCAAGTGAAAAGGGGCGAATCCGGGATGGGGCAGGGAAATCCTGTGGCTGAGACAGGCGCCTTGACTACCAGAACGGAGGGCCCGAGGGGAAGGTGAGGAGAAAGAAGGTCTGATAAGTAGGAGGGGCCAGTCCATGGAGGGCTTTAAACGTCAACAGCAGAAGCTTATACTGATATGGAAAGGAGGGGAGCCAGTGAAGGGATGCCAACACAGGAGAGATGTGGTCATAGTGGTGGTGGAGTGATAATGCGTGCAGCTGAATGCTGGACAGAGATTAAAGGACGAGGTGAGAAAGAGGAAGCCCAGTCAGGAGGACGTTACAGTAATCAAGTCATGAGATCACTAGGGCATGGACCAGGATCTTGGCAGTAGAGGCAGAGCGATATGGTCGAATTTTGGCAATATTGTACAAAAAGAATCTACAAAACCTTGGCTGTGGTCTGGATCTGAGGGATACACGACAGAGAAGAGGTCAAAGTAAAACCAAGACTGCGGGATTGCTGGACTGGTTGAATTGAAATGTTGTCACAGAGACAGAAAAGAAGTGTTGAAATTTGCCATTTGAGGAGGGAGTCAAGTTGTTTTCTGCTGCTCCAGAGACTAGGATCCAAACAATGGATGCAAGCTACAGGAAAAGAGATTCCACCTCAAACTTAGGAGGAACTTCCTGACAGTAAAGGCTGTTCAACAGTGGAATACACTCCTTTCCCGGGTGTGGTGAGTCTCCTTCCTTAGAGGTCTTTAAACAAGGCTGGATGGTCATTTGTCAGGGATGCTTTCATTGAGAGTTCCTGCTGGCAGGGTTGGACTGAATGGCCCTTGTGGTCTCTTCCAACTCTGTGATTCTATGCAGTGTTTGGAGAGCAGAAGCGTATTGGATTATGGATCTTTTGTATTGCCATATTTGCATATACATAATGAGAGACCTGGAAATGGGAGCCAAGTCTAAACATGAATATTGTTTGTCAATATACTCCTATACACATAGATGAAGGTAATTTTATACTCAATATTTTAATAAGTTTGTGATGAAACAAAGTTTTGTATGGAAAGCAGAAAGCAAAAGTGTTGTAGCTCAGCCACTATGTGATGATTTTGAAAGTTTCAGATTTTGGAATTCTTGATAAGGAAACTCAACCTGTAAGTGTTAAAACTGTGATAATTTATGTCCACTTTTTGTATTGTTTTAGCTGTATTGTCATAGTCATTGTCATTAAATAGTAAGCTGTCTTGAGCTCCAATTTTAGGAAGTGGCAAGATGTAAATATAAACAACAACAGTTTTGGTTGATTTCAAACTTTGTGTCTGTAGAAATCTACCATAGAAAGTACAAGACTAGGCGTAGAAATGTGTTCTTACCAAACTTGCACTCTTTGGTGGAATTTTGATACAAGAAGATGAGAAATGCTGTATGTACTGCTGTGTGGTCCCTCTGCCCTTTGTCATTTTTCTCTGTACCACCGCATTCTTCAGGGGGATACATTGCCCATAGCTTGGCCATCATGACAGATGCTGCCCATCTCCTGACTGACTTTGCCAGCATGATGATCAGCCTTTTCTCTCTCTGGATGTCATCAAGGCCTCCAACCAAAACCATGAATTTTGGCTGGCATCGAGAGGTATTTAGGCTTTGCAAACTATTGCTATCATGATTTCTTTCAAATACTGTATATACTCATGTATAAGTCTAAAAATTTAGGTTAAAAAATTGACTCAAAAATCCTGCATTGACTTATCCATGGTTCAATGTAGTACTGTACTTTAACCCTCATTTTTTAAAAAGGGAACATCCCTTGGTGGGAAAAAAAGAATGTAATTTGTCCTGGAAGCACTCACTTCCCTCTATTCTCTCATTCATCATCCAGCCATTTAAAATGAGTTCAAAGTTATGTCTGCTGGAATTTTGTAAGTGGAACACACTCCCGGGAGTGTAATGGAGTTCTTCCTTGGAGGTCTTTAAGCAGAGGCTAGCGTTGTCGGGGATGCTTGGATTTCCTGCATGGCAGAATGGGGTTGGACTGGATGGTCTGTGCGGTCTCTTCCAACTATGATTTTATGATTCTATGATTCTATAAGTTCTTTTGGCACTGTTTTCCTTTGCTTCATCATTTAGATCCTTTACTACATGCCGCTAAGTTTTACCCTCGACTTATCCACTAGTCATATAAAAATCCATAATTTTGGCCCCCAAACCTGCCCTCGACTTATACATGAGGTCGACTTATAGTTGAGTATCTACAGTATGTATGTTGGGCTGGGGAAAGTGTGGCCTTTGGGCAGCAAGCAGATCTGTACCTTCTGATTTAGCAGGAACAGGCCTGATTAATCCTCTCTCATCCTACTCCTTGTCAAATTGGGACAGTCAGAGGGTATGTAAAGGTGCATGATGAATATCATTGTTCTTCAAGAGGCTGCACTGCCCCAATTTGTCCATCTGTACTTCTTTTCAAAATATAAATCTACTTTCTTAACAAAATAGATAATTTCACCTGTACTTGCACTTCACAATTAACCCCAACTGTCTGATTTATCTAGCTAAACATAGGTCTGCCTAATGAAATAGATAAGCCTTTTCTGTACTTGCAATCTATCATCCACTCCACCCCAAATATATTTTACACACATACACACATTATTCCTGCATTTTCTGTTAGTGCTATGAGCACTAACAGATCCCATCTTATCTTGTGGTCAGCCCTACTTAGTATTTGGATGGGAGACTGCCAATGAATACCAGGTGCTGTAGGCTACTTTTCAGAAGCGGAAACTAGCGAAACCACCTCTGAGTATTCCTTGACAAAAAAAAACAAAAAACCACCCTTTGAAATTCATGGGGTCTCCATTAGTCAACAGGTGGCTTCAAAGCACATATACACAAACTAGCAGTTTTGGCATGATGGCACAAGAATGGCTGAGAGCATGTGAGACAGCCCTGTATAAGGAGATCTCATATCTCACAGAAACCTTAAAACACAAACAAAACTCATAGTGGCTGATCAGCCATCATGAGGTACGAAGATTACTCATAAGCACCAAGCTTGAAAGGAGGAAAAGCAAACACTGGGCTGGCCACCACACTCTCAGCTTGCAGACCCTTGCATTTGATATGTAATAGAATAGGTGTGAATATAATGCTTGGTCTTGCTCTGCTGGGTGTGTACCTGGTGGCTGCTCTCACCATCTGAAGGAATATGAGGACCACAGGACATTGGATATAAAGCATATTTTAATTTTCCAAATAGGAGACATCTCCCATAAAACAGGACACACAGGAACCCCAGAATAAATGCATTTAGAAAGAGTCTGTTAGGCAGTACTTGCTATTTCAGCCTCTGACACCCAACCTAATGTTCTTGGCTTTGCAGAAATCTTGGGAGCCCTCTTGTCCGTGTTGTCTATCTGGGTGGTGACAGGTGTCTTGGTCTACTTAGCAGTGCAACGGCTCCTCTCTGGTGACTACGAAATAGAAGGGACTGCCATGCTTATCACCTCTGGTTGTGCTGTGGCAGTGAACATCATGTATGTAATTGATGCAGAATGGCCTGGGTTGTCTCATTTCAGTGGGTACAGAATGCAAAAGGAGGTGAAGATTTCTGTGGTTTTCCTTTGGTACCTCTCCCAATCTCTCTTCATCTCTTCCTATAGAATGGGAATCGCCCTCCACCAGTCAGGACATGGTCACAGCCATCACAGTCATGGTGAGGGAATGCAGAACACCAGCGTCCGAGCTGCCTTCATCCATGTGGTTGGGGATCTTCTGCAGAGCATTGGAGTCTTGATAGCAGCCTACATCATTTATTTCAAAGTAAGGACACAGTCAGGGAGGAATTTTAACTCAAGGATAAAGTAGGCTCCTACAGATGGGATGAGGACATGGCCATCATTATCATTTCCAAATAACTAATTACTTGTAATAAACTCATTTCCCCAGCAACAAAGGTATAACGTTATATTACAATTGTATTTTAACAAAGGATAAAGTCGTTCCTTCTGTGAAGTCACTTTATGACAGGAGGACATCCCGTCTTTGCTCCACATTGAGAAGTTGAGTCAAAAGGCAACTTCTGCACTGAGAATGAGACAATGTCCGCTCTGCATGTGGAGACAGCAAGCTACTTTAGTGGTCTAGGGTGGGTTGTGTGGCATGGAAGACAAGAACAGCTGGGGAATATAGGTGAAACAACTGGGAAGCTCATGCCTTTCAACATTTCACTGATGAAAAGCAGGACAAATGTGACAGAGCAACATGAGAGTGTGGTTAAGGTGCCAAAAGTTATTAATGAGGAAGAACAGGTAAACTAGGAGAGCCTGCAGCACTTTGCTTTTGCCTAAGTGAACTAGGAATGGCAACATTTCATGCCCTCCTCTCCTGTCTTCCACTGAGTTAACTGAGTGTAAACTGCTATTGCATGTTGAACTCATTTTGCAGCAACTGAGCGAGCTGAGGACAAAGGAGGAAAGTGGGGAGAAGAGAAAGAAATTGGGACACTAAAAGAAGCTGAAAAAGAGGGATGGCAGATGATTAATGGGTCTGTCCCTGACAAATCAGAACAGTTGAAAGGTGTGGAAGCTGTCATTGCTGCTGACCCCCAATATGTACTGCCTCAGATGCCAGCCCTGGTGTATTGCAGAAAAGGGATTTAATCCATAAAGTGAGAGACAACTCATCATCTGTATTTTTATCCTTCCAGCCAGAATACAAATATGTGGATCCCATCTGCACCTTCTTGTTTTCCATCCTAGTCCTTGCAACAACTTTGAGCATACTCCGAGATGTTGTTCTGGTGCTCATGGAAGGCAAGTCCATCTGGAAGTGTGGGGCGAATCCACCTAAGAATGTAGAAATAAAGCTGGACTACAAATAAAGTAGATCAGAATAGCCTTGAATCTGTGGGAGGATTGGGGGCACAGAGTACAATGGAAGAGGTATTCTGTGCCAAAGCAACATATGATCGGCTTGAAAATGCAGGAAGTCATTAATTTCAATTTATTTTCCTTAGAATTCCATTCCGAGGGACTGAGCTGGATAATAATAGGCCCAAGGGAATAATCTGCCCCATAATAATATGCTTGACTTTGTATTTTCTACCTGGTTGAAATAGTTTTTATATGCTTCACTTGGTGAACATTTGGTGCTGTTCTTGTTGCACCAAATATCTGATCCCCCCCCCCCCCCAGTTTACAAGCTTGGCATCTTTTTTGGATGAAGCTATGGTCTATACATAGTAAAAATAAAGCAAATAGTAATTTTATTATCTCATATCATCATCTGTTTGGGAATGGAATGGAGGAGTTTGTCTTGTCCTGCATGTCAAGCACTAAAATATCTTGGGCCTCACTCAGTCTTGCTGAGAACCAAGCCATTTTAAATTCCACTTACCATCCTTCAATTGTGGTTTGTCTTAGCTTGGTACTTCTGCATTTTGTTTCTGTGTCCTTTTGTTTTTAAAACAACGTTTTGTTCTTCCATAGGTACCCCCAAAGGTGTGGATTTTAACAATGTGAAGACGATCCTGTTGTCCATAAATGGGGTGAAAGCCCTTCACAGTCTCCATATCTGGGCTCTCACGGTGTCTCAGCCTGTATTGTCAGTCCACATTGCGATCAGTAAGTTACATTTGAGGCTGGGCTGACTTTTGGGGGGTGGGAAACTACTGTCCTGAATTCTAGACCTGGTACAGAGTTTGGAAAACTTCTTTTCTTTCTTACTTCCCCCCCCTTTTTTTTTTTGGCCCCCAACTCTCAGATTTCACCAGTCAGCCTGTTTTTTTAGATGGATGATCTTTTTGAGCTTCTCTGGGAAGCATTTTAGCTGTAATGTGGGATAAAAATGTAACCAATGAATGAATATGTATCCCAACATACTTTCTCGTTCCTGGTGGTTCAAATGGATGGTGTTTTCCTTTGCCCCACTCTTGTTGTTTTCCATCCCAGATGCAGACGCAGATGCACAGACTGTCTTAAAGGAAGCAAGTTCTAGGCTGCAGCGAGCTTTCAATTTCCACACCACGACCATCCAGATAGAGAATTACTCCGAGGACATGAAAGACTGCCGAGAGTGCCAGAGCCCTTCTGACTGACCCTTTGTACCCCTGGGAAGGTCAATGAGCAACCTATGGACGGATCTCCCATCCTTTCTAAGCTGCTACCTCAGAATTTCTGCCAATGGGACCTGACTTTTGGGTCCCTTGCAGCCAAAAAACTCACTTGGAGCCTGAAACAAACTGTTCCTAGTTTGTTTGGGAGCCAAGCAAAGAACCACTGTCTCATTCCTCCTCCTCTTCCTTTCTCTTTTCTTTTCTCTCTCCTTTTTATGTGTTTGCTAGTCCCTTCCTCCTTTCCTAAATGTACTTTTTAAAGAACCTAAAATGAAGCTGCAGGAGATATCTGCCTATTTATGGACTTGGCTATGGTGTCTGTTTAATGTAGAGGATCTCCTCTATGAGAGTTGGGATTCTGAGTCCAAACATATCCCCAAATAAAACACATCCACACTAAATAATTTTTTTTTAAAATTCTAGCATTATGATTCCAATTTAAATGCCATGGTTCCATTCTATGGAGTCCTGGGATTTGCAATGTAAAGAGGAGCATTTGTGGTTCTCAGCTGTAGTGTGCTCCATTGCCTGACCAGAATACAATTCTCAGGATTCCATAGGATGGAGGGTTAGTGTAGTGTGAAAGGGCCCCTGCTATAAGAGACCCTAGCCCAGTAGTTCCCAACCTTCCTAATGCCGCGACCCTTTAATACATTTTGTGGTGACCCAAACCCATGAAATTATTCTCATTGCTACTTCATAACTGTAATTAAATAGGTGTTTTTCAATGGCCTTAGGCAGCCCCCATGAAAGGGTCATTCGACCCCCAAAGGGGTCCCGACCCACAGGTTGGGAACCACTGCCCTAGCCAATAACTCATAGCAGGGACTCTTTCTTGGCCAATATCAAAGACACCCATCATGGTGTTGTGGTCTGAGCATTGGATTGTGACTCTGGAGATCACAGTTCGAATCCCAGCTCAGCCATGTAAATCCACTGGTGATCTTGGGCAAGTCACACACTCTCAGCCTATGGCAATGGCAATGGCAGACCCCATTTTGGTCTATGGACATAAATAAATGATGATGATGATTGGCAAACCCCCTCTGAAGAAATTTGCCAAGGCACACCATGATAAGGTCATCGTAAGTCAGAAACGACTTGAAGGTACACAACAACAACAACAACAACAACAACAGCCAATGTTTGGTCACAACCCTTTCCTACATTAGTGGCCTTCTAAGGGATAAGAAAATCTGGAAGCCCCAGGAATGGCTGTCTTTCTCAGTTTTCCACAGGGGCCTAAAATGTGCCTTTGCTTCAGATCATTATGGGAATTTTGAATAGCATCCTCTGAAGTTCAAAAAATTCCAATGGGGATATCTGGGTGAGAGAGGGATGGGGTGGGATCGAATTGGGCCAAAACTAACACAATGAATTTCAGCAGGGAGAAATGTACAGTACTGCATTTGGCGGAGGGGGGGAGACACATGAAAGGCTCAGATATATGATAGGTGACACCTGCCTTGACAAAAGTACATGTGAAAGGGATCTGGGAATCCTTGTAGACCACAAGCTGAACATGAGTCAAAAATGTGATGCAGCAGCTAAATAAGCCAATACGATCCTAGGCTGCATCAGTCGGAGTGTAGTATGTAGATCAAAGGAAGCAGTAGTATCTATTCTGCTTTGGTCAGGCCTCACCTGGAATACTGCATCCAGTTCTGGGTACCACAGTTCAAGAGGGATATTGACTAACTGGAGCATGTCCAGAGGAGGTAATCAAAATGGCAAAAGCTCTGGAAACCCATGCCCTTTGAGGAGCAACTTCGGGAGCTTGGTATCTTCAGCCTGGAGAAGGGAAGGTTAAGAGGTGACATGATACCCACATTTAAATTTGAAGGGCTGTTATACTGAGGATGAAGCAAGCTTGTTTTCTGCAACTCTAGAGAACAGGACATGGAGCAATGGATTCAAGTTATGGGAAAAGAGATTCCACCTAAACATTAGGAAGAACTTCCTGACAAATAAGAGCTATTCAATAATGGACTGTACATTGCCTCAGAATTGGTGGAATCTCCTCCTTTGGAGGTTTTTAAGCAGAAGCTGGATGTCCATCAGCCAAGAGTGCTTTGATTGTGCATTCCTGCATGATGGGGTTGGACTGGATGACCATTGGAGTCTCTTCCAACTCTATAATCCTATGAGAGCTGTAGAGAGGAAGAAATTCAAAACAATGTCTGCTTTTTCCAAATGGGTCTCCAGTTTACCACTAGAGGGCCTCCGAAGCTTATTTAATTTGTACATCAACTTTTTAAAAAATGTCTTGTTCTTATGTATTTAAATACTAGGCTTGGGGTGATCTCAGAGGAAGCTTTTCTTGTGCAATGGCCCTGCTTTGTTAATGGAATTTTTGGTCCAGTTAAGCATCACTTTCCACTTTGAACCTTGCCATGTTTTTCCACCACTACTTCTGTCTTGTTTTCAGCACCCCACACTCCTGCACAAGCATACTCACGAAATTCATTAAATTTTGGCAAGATGGCTAACCATATATACTCGACTATAAGTTGACCTCATGTATAAGTCGAGGGTAGGTTTTTGGGGCCAAAATTATGGATTTTGATATGACCTGTCGATAAGTCGAAGGTAAAACCTAGGGGCATGTGACAGGATCTAAAGCAGTGGTTCCCAACCTTCCTTTAATACAGTTCCTCATGTTGTGGTGACCCAAACCCATGAAATTATTTTCATTGCTACTTCATAACTGTAATTAAATAGGTGTTTTCCAATGGTCTTAGGCGACCCCCATGAAAGGGCCATTCGACCCCCCAAAGGGGTCCCGACCCACAGGTTGGGAACCACTGATCTAAAGGATGAGGCAAAGGAAAACAATGCCAAACAACTTACAAAATTTCACCAGGCACAACTGTTTGTGCTCATCCTAAAGGCTCGATGGATGGGGGGGGGGAGGTTTCAGTCTTCCAGGACAGATTATGCTCTTGCTTTTCACCATGCATTCCTTCTAAAATAAGAATTAAAGTACAGTACTTATATTGACCTGTGGATAAGTCGACCCAGGTTTTGGGGGTCAATTTTTTGGCTAAAATTTCTATATGAGTAGTTGCCCAAAGCCTTTGGAAAGATAACACTGGGAATCCTTAGTCATTGCTTTAGGAACTGGATTGCAGAATTAAAATTTGGACTCAGATTAACCCTGACGGAGGAATCTTCTGTAGATGATCCAGAGGTGTGTAGCACACAGAAGAGCAGGGTGTGTCAAGGGATCTGCAAGATCACCTTACCTGGGCCTTGCACCGGTGAGGTATGGATTCTACTCTGTGGCTCCCATCACCATCCCAGGATTCACACTGTTGCCACACTAGCCACCCTCCAGAGGCCATCCAGTAGCTGGTGGAGAGCAAGAAGATTGGAGAAGTCTGTTCCCATAGTTAGATACAGACCCATACCTGCCTATATTTCACACCTTCAAACCTGGACTGATGTGGCCAAGCAACATCAGAGTGTGGTCAAGATGGTAAATGTTATGTATAAGGAAGAGCGCACAAACCACAAGAGGTTCCAGTGGTTGCCTGAGCTTGTCACGGAGGGCAAGACTTGACCGCCTCACTGTGTAAAACTACAGTACTTTTGAACATTGAACTGAGTTTGCAACAACTGAAGTAAGCTGAGGACGAAGGGGGAAAGTGAGATGAGGAGAGAGAAACCAGGACGTTTTAAAAACAGCTGTAAAATGGGATGACAGAGGATTAATTGGAACTCTCCCTGCCAGGATGGTTCAAGAAAATGAGGTCCTACTAATACATCTGTAATGCAAAGCGGAAGAGTTGACCTCCTCCAGATCCCTGGGAAGATGGAACTGGCTGTATAAGCTGCAAAGCTTGCCTAGGATGGCCCCATCTCAGTTTCATGATAAACTGTAGCAAAATCTAAATAACAGTCATGGGAAAGGTAGCATTTCAATTTCCTACAGTGCTCTGGAGCAATGCTGCAATAAGGGCACAGTGGAAGTGTTTAAATGACACCTGCCGATGGCTTCACAAAAATGCTGCAGAGCACACAATTGTAAATGGATTAACAAAATGTGCAAATACAATTCAACAATGAGGAAGGGGGGAAAGTAAATATGGCACAGTGGTGGAGAGCTAAAGAGCAAACTGTTTCTAGAATACATAAACACAAATCCACAACACACTGCATACAGAAAACGGTGAGTGACAAGTACCCAAACAAGACACCAAATAATGGTGTGGTTCTGTCATTAATTACCACTTCTTCTATTTAGTGATTTGTTATTCACTGTTTCTGCAGTGAGTACACTGTGGATTTATTTTTGCTTATGTACTCTTAATAGTTTCCATTTAACATTTTGCTATTTAGTTATCTGCAATTGTGTCACATTTATTTCTCCTCCTATTGTATTTTCTATACACGCTTGGTAAAACCAGTTTGCAGGTTTGTGTTTTGAAGGGTTTTTTTTAGTGTCTGTGTGGAAGCATCTGCAGCAGCAATTTCATTTCATTTCTTTTTTTGCTGGGCATTCATCTGGTCCAGTCTCTGCTGGCTGAGGATGAAGAGAAAAGCCAACTAGCTCTGCATCACGATTCTGAAAAATGGATGCCATCTCTTACCGAAAACACTCTCTATCCCCAAGGACTGGATTTACTCTTTTGTTGAAGAATTGGTTCAGTTCTTCAAATCCCAGGGTTCAAGCCTCTACTGCGTCATATAATTCAATGGGTGATCTTGGGCCAATTGCTCTCTCTTAGCCTGACCTACCTTGCAAGGTTGTTGTGAAGATGGAGAGAAGGAGATGCACTGAACACAAACCTGAGCTCACAAAAGGAGAATCTGGATAGAAATTTAACTAATTCATAAATAAATGTCACTTATTGAGTGTTTTCTTCCACTGTTATTTCATTTCCCTCTCTGCCCATTAGCCCAATATGAACACTTGTTGAAGTTCACTAGTTGACCTGAGGACCAGCCATGGGCCATCATTTTAGATGTCTTTCTTTGGAGGGTTATGCTGAAGATAAAATGGGACAATCCTGCCATGTGCAGTAAGGATGCAAGCAAAATAAATCCCACTGCCCCGAAACTCCTTTTGATTTTAGATTCGTAAAAGGTTATGCCAATTATGTTGGAGATTTATTTGTATTTAATGTTTTTACCTGTGTGTCTCTCCATCCAAGCCAGTAAGTTTCTTAAGAGATGTTACCTCAATCCAGTGGTTGTTTCATCCCTAGATTTATGCAACTGTGATCCATTTTGTCAAAGGAAGTTGTGTTAGTCCAAAGGCTATTCCCTTTAAAGACACCTGAAGACCAACAAGGGTTTATTTGCTCCTTTATGAACAGCAGGGCTAAGTTGCCAAGCAGAGATGATTGATTTTACGGCAAGGTCCGCCATGGAGTTGCTTGCAAATAAAAGCCGCATTATTTATGTCATATGCCTCAGAGTGTTTAGGAAATGATTGTTTGGAAAGGGGTTTGGGTTTGTTAAGAAGCAATTCTCAACCCTGCTGGGGTTTCCTGAGGTGCTGTTTGTACTGTTTAAGGCAACTCATGTCAGGATTTCTATGATAGCCAGGCAGCAAGTAACCCAAGGCAGGACTTTTGTGGCAGCATCAGCATGAACCAAAATGTGAATGGTGCCTTCTCAGTATGTTCTTGGTTAATGTACTTCAGTGTTATTGTTGTTGTGTACCTTCAAGTTGTTTCTGACTTGCAGTAACCCTAAGGCGAACCTATCACAACGTTTTCTTGGCAAGATTTATTCAGATTTGCCTTTGCTTTGCTCTAAGGCTGAGAGAGTGTGACTTGTCCAAGGTCACCTAGTGGGTTTCCATGACTGAATTGGGATTCAAATTCTGTTCTGCAGAGTCTGAGGGCTAGTCTATATGTAATTGCTGCAGATTTTGCACATTCGCATTGATGCT
Source organism: Sceloporus undulatus (assembly GCF_019175285.1). Taxonomy (NCBI): domain Eukaryota; kingdom Metazoa; phylum Chordata; class Lepidosauria; order Squamata; family Phrynosomatidae; genus Sceloporus; species Sceloporus undulatus. The sequence goes on from NC_056530.1 coordinate 1,809,980, forward strand.
GAATTGTCTCCACTTCCCTGTGCAAATTCACATCTATTCACCTTTCCTCTGTCAAAAAGGCAAATCCATGCAGAACGATGGGGTGGCCACAGGTTCAATAATGTGCATCCCCATAGATACTCACACATATCCAGTAAAAACTGTGAATCCTTTTTAAAGCTAAGTTTTTAAAACTGAATTTAAAGACCATATTGTTTAGGGAAGCGTTCCCAGGGAGTCTGTGATTGTGACCTGGTTGTTTTGATGCTTGACTCAATATTGAATATTTGCTGTTTTAACTTGTTTTCTTATGATGTTTCTAACTTATTGTTTTAATTTCTAGATTGTCCGCCATAGGCAGGTTTTTTATATATTCTTGATTTTATTTGGTTTTGTACAGCACCGTGTACATTTATGGCACTTTATAAATAAAGCTAATAATAAGAATAATAATTTATGGAGTTCCCTCTCCGAATTCCTCCAAATAGCATGTGGCTGGATCACAGTCTATTCAGTTCAAATCAGGAGTATTTTAATCATGTAGACAAGCCCAAAGTCCAGTGCTCAAACCACTACACCACACTGGCTCTAATGTACTTCTAGGCGCTGATCTGGTCAGCCTTGTTGTGGAGCCACACTGTGCAGAACTGAAGAAATAGGTTAAAAGTTGCAGATGATCAAGATATCCACTGCACAGACTCCCCTCTTCTCTTAGTTTAGCTGTACCCATACAGTAGAAGTAAAAACTGATTTTCCCCCCGAACAGTGATATCATCTCTTTTGTAGCAAGTATTTGGTGATGGTTTAGTCTGGAGTGGAATTAAAATTCATTCCCTTTGCAAAAGGCCTGCTCCAAGAAGACAGGCTAAAGCAGGCTAAAACTGACTAAAACTAAAGTATTTCCAACATATGGTGACCTTAAGGCAAACTTACCACGGGGGTTTCTTGGCAAGATTTGTTCAAAGGGTTCTTTTGTGGGTTTTTTGGGCTATGAGGCCATGTTCTAGAAGAGTTTATTCCTGACGTTTCACCCGCATCTGTGGCTGGCATCTTCAGAGAATGCATTCTCTGAAGTTGCCAGCCACAGATGCTGGTGAAACGTCAGGAATAAATTCTTCTAGAGCATGGCATATAGCCTGAAAAACCCACAAAAAACTATGGCTGTTGGCCATGAAAGCCTTCGAATTCACATTGTTCAAAATCTATATTGCCTTTGCCTTCCTCTGAGGCTGAGAGAGTGTGACTTGCCCAAAGTCATCCGGGGGGGGGGGTTCCATAGCTGAATGGGGATTCAAACCCTGGTTTCCAGAGTCCTAGTCCAATATGTAAACCACTACACACACTATTTCAATTACAATGCAGATGGTTAAAAAATAAACCCATAGCCACCCCACTTCACAATGACTTCACAGCATTCAGTGTTGTTTTTTCAGGCTGTGTTCCTTATGCATTATTTGGGAGTGAGTTCCATTGAAGTCACTTGGTCTTACCTTTGAAGCACATATTGGATTGCAAGTATGTGCACGGAAGTTCAGTTTTATTGCAAATCTAGGGCTCTTTCATCCTATGTCTGTTTCCACAAATATTGACTGCAGTTCCTTTAAGGAAGTGACAGTCCTGTTTTGGTTTTTTCACAATAAAGCACAGAGAGACTTAGGTCTAATCTTACCCAGGTTTAATACTGGATTGGGAGGGATTGGATTCTGCCAGTTAAAAATTCTGAAGGGATCAAACATTCGGATGTGGGAAAATTTCAGAGCAGCCTCCAGAAACCCATCAGGAAATGCTCATGTCAAAGGATTATTCACGGCTCCTGTCTCATCCTCCGGCTTCATTCTGTTCTTTATAAGCATCTCATTTTTAATTTTCTAAATGTTTATTTCTAAACGATTGCCAAGAGAATACTAACCAAATTCCTTCCCTGAACCTTCAACAGTCTTTTGGCAGATAGAACAGCAGCTTCTTACAACTTTGCTCCTTCCTCCTCCCATCTCATTTTATCGCTTTGCTTAAATGCTTGGACCAGATCAATGGCACCAGCAATAGTATTTTTCTTCTAGCCAATGACTAATCTCCAGGATTCCCACCTTGAAATGTTGTTGTTATGTGCCTCCAAATTGTCTCCTGGTTATCGTGACCAGGACCAGACGAACTATATCCAAGGGTATTAAAAGACCTGGCAGATGTAATATCAGAGCCATTGGCAATAATCTTTGAGAACTCCTGGAGAACAGGAGAAGTCCCAGCAGACTGGAGGAGGGCAAATGTTGTCCCCATCTTCAAAAAGGGGAAAAAAGAGGATCCAAACAATTATCGTCCAGTTAGTCTGACATCAATACCAGGAAAGATTCTAGAGCAGATCATTAAACAGAGTCTGTGAACATTTAAAGGCAATTCCATAATCACAAAAAGTCAACATGGGTTTCAGAGAAACAAGTCATGCCAGACAAACCTGATCTCTTTTTTTGATAACATTACCAGATTGTTAGATGAAGGGAATGCTGTGGATATAATATATCTTGATTTCAGTAAGGCCTTTGACAAGGTTTCCCATGATATTCTTACAAACAAGCTTGTAAAATGTGGGTTAGACAAGGTAACTGTTACATGGATTTGTAACTGGTTGACTGGCCGAACCCAAAGGGTGCTCAACAATGGCTCTTTTTCAGCCTGGAGAGAAGTGACCAGTGGGCTCCCACAGGGCTCTGTCCTGGGCCCAGTGCTATTCAACATCTTTATCAATGACTTGGATGACAGAATTGGGAGCATACTTATCAAATTTGCAGATGACACCAAATTAGGAGGAATAGCTAATGCTCCAGAGGACAGGATCAACATTCAAAATGATCTGAATAGACCAGAAAGCTGGGCCAAAGCTAACAAAATGAAATTCAACACAGAGAAATGTAAGGTACTGCACTTAGGGCGGAAAAATAAAATGCACAAATATAGAATGGGGGAGACCTGGCTGAATGAAACTACATGTGAAAGGGATCTGGGAGTCCAAGTAGACCACAAGTTGAACATGAGTCAACAGTGTGATGCGGCAGCTAAAAAGGCCAATGCAATTTTAGGCTGCAGCAATAAAAGTATAGTGTCTAAATCAAGGGCAGTAATAGTGCCACTGTATTCTGCTCTGGTAAGGCCCCACCTGGAATATTGTGTCCGGTTCTGGGCACCACAATTCAAAAAGGACATTGAGAAACTGGAGTGTGTCCAAAAGAGGGTGACTAAAATGGTAAAGGGTCTGGAAACCATGAAGCCCTATGAGGAACAACTCAGGGAGCTGGGGATGTTTAGCCTGGAGAAAAGAAGATTAAGAGGTGATATGATAGCCCTGTTTAAATATTTGAAAGGATGTCATATTGAAGAGGGAGCAAGCTTGTTTTCTGCTGCTCCAGAGAACAGGACCCAGAACAATGGATGCAAGCTGCAGGAAAAGAGATTCCACCTGAACATTAGGAAGAACTTCCTGACAGTAAGGGCTGTTCGACAGTGGAACACACTCCTTCCTCGGAGTGTAGTGGAGTCTCCTTCCTTAGAGGTCTTTAAGCAGAGGCTAGATTGCCATCTGGGGATGCTTTGATTGGATTTCCTGCATGGCAGGGGTTGGACTGGATGGCCCATGCGGTCTCTTCCAACTCTACGATTCTATGATTCTGTTTCCTAGCAATATTTCATCAGAGGTGTTTTGTCATTGCCTTTCTCTGAGACTGAGTATGACTTGCACAAAGTCACCCAGTGAGTTTCTATCGATGAGTGAGGATTTGAACTCTGATCTCCTAGAGTTTTAGTCCAACACTCAAACAGTTTCCTTACTGATGTAAATTTTTATTGTACATGTCTTCAAGTCACTTGTTGACTTATGGCAACCCTATCAATTTCATAGGGTTTTCTTAGGCAAGGAATACTCTGAGATGGTTTTGCCAGTTTCTTCCTCTGAAATAGAACCTACAGAACTTGGTATTCATTGGCAGTCTCCCATCCAAGTATTAACCAGGACTGACCCTGCTTAGCTTCTAAGAGCAGATGGAATCCAGTGCCTTTAGGCTATTCGGGCATTACAGTTTTACTTCCAGGCAAATCAGATAAGACTGAATAACACAAGGTATGATTTATAATGTTGTTGTTGATGTGTATCTGTCATGTCTGACTTGTGACTAATCTAAAGCGAACTTATCACAGGATTTTCTGGAGCTGAGAATATGTGATTTGCCTAAGGTCAGCCAGTGGGTTTCCATGGCTGAGCATGGAATCAAACCTTGATCTCAATTCCTAGACCTACGCTCAAACCACATAAACCACACTGGCTCTCAATCATCATATATACATAGATGTGCTTAATTTTTAAGCAACCCAACAACAAATGTCATCTGGACATTTGCAAAATAAGACAAGACAGAATTCTAGATATATCCATGGACCAGGCTATTTCAGTGTGTAGTACAGCCATGGCAAATGAGAATTATCTATTAGCTCAGCCTTTCCTAATCCAGGGCTCTGCATGCCTCCTACTACAATTCCTAACATCCATCCACTCCAGCTGGAATGGCTGTGTTTATTGTTGTTGTGTGCCTTCAAGATGTTTTTGACTTGGGTTTGACCCTAAGGCAAACTGATCGTGGGGTTTTCTTGGCAACATTTATTTGGAGGTGGTTTGCCATTGCCTTCCCCTGGGGCTGAGAGCATGGGACTTGCCCAAGGTCATCCAGTATGATTCTATGATTCTATGGCCCAGCTGGGAATCGAACCTTGGCCTCCAGAGTCTTAGTCCAATGCTCAAACCACAGCACCATTGGCTAATAATTTCTTTATGCTATCTCCTAATAGAATGCTCTTCTCTAACCTGGTACAATCCATATGTGTTGTATTAGAACCATTGTCACTGCCACCTCTCATTCTAGTAGCTGTGGATGATGGGGTTCAAGCCCAGCAAGAGTGCACCAGGTTGGGGAAAACTGCTGTAGATCAGTCTGCAGCTATATTGCTTATTCAAAAGTTGGCTCTCTCATGTCCACTTCCCACTCTGCCATCCACATTGGCACTGATGATCCATCATTTGGGCCAGCTACTTCATCCTGCCCTGTGGAAGGGCTGCCAGCTTATACATCACATCTCAAGTATTGATTTTGGTAAAGTGTTCTTCATTCTTGAGCCTGCCTGCCTGCACTGTAAATCAGCCCCAGCAGTTGCAAAGACCTTATGCAACCCCTAAGGCTAAAACTAGAAGTGTGTCCCTTCTATATTGAAGAGATAACAGTAGAAAAGCAATTCTTAGAGTAATAAGAGGTCCCTTTCCCTGGCCACAAATACTTCTGCAAGAAACAGAAACCCAACAGGGAGATTTCCTCTCACCACACCTGCATGCTTGGAAAACCTTCGCCTGTATCATTCCTGCAAGTTCTGAAATCGCTAAGGTGCAAAATTCTTTTCTATGATTGCAACCTTTATATTTACCAAAAGTGTGGAACCCCAGCACCTCATTCGGAATGTATTTCCCTGAAAAGGAGACTGTGTGTGTTTTTGGAAGGGGAAGCTATTTCTGTGAATCTGTAGGATGTCTTTCCTTTCTGATGAGAAGTAGCTTTAAACAGAAAACCAGAGACAACCAGTTTCCAAGTACAGACATATGGTCACAATGAGCACTTTCAGAATGTTTCACCTTTCTGCAAATGTCATGATTGTCTTCTTCTTTTTATATAGAAGCCACATCTTCTGAAAGATAGAAAAATGATCAAGCAATTGACCACATGCCATTTCCCCCCTGCTTAATCATCTGCTGTGTTGGCAAATGCCCTGGAAGATGGATTGTAGATCTGGCCAATACATTTCAAGACCATGTAGCAACCCAATTTTGTTCAGAAAACAAAAACAGGGATGGCAAGTCCATCTGTAAAGTGAGCACAACCAAAAAGGTCCTGTCAAAAACAAGCAGAGAGGCAGTCTGTTCCTGCAAACCTTTTTATTTGTACTGGTAAAACCCAATAAAGAGTGAAAATTCATCTGGCACCTCCATAGCTACCAGTGAGATGAGGCTCCACCTTATGGTACCCAAAGTCTGAAAGGTTTCTCTGATACAGTAGATGCTGCCTCCATCCCAACAAGAGCAATGACTATACGGATGGGTCCAATCAGGTCCAGATTAGTACTGTTGCAGTATTCCCACGGTCCACCAGGGAGAGGGCTGCTTTTGGTGTGTCTTCCCTTTTGCTCTGGCATCTATTCAGCCCAAGAGTAGGTGGTTGTTTTTTTTGCCAGAAGCTAATCCCTCTCTAGATGGCGGTACTTCTTCCGTAGCACTGACACCTGGTCTTTGAAGAGCACAGGATCCAGGCGAAACTGAGAATGCACCAGAGGCATGTACCCAAACCAGGTTGCAAATTGATTGACACATTCCTGGCGCTGAGAAAAATGAAGGTTCCCGTTGGACGGAGGAGCACTCTTCAGTAGCTGCAAGGAAGCAAAAATAAGAGAATGAAGGCGAGCAGGGTGGCTCAAGACATTTTTCTGCCTGAAGTGACAGACAAGATGGTGCCCTCCTTCCATCATTTCCAAGTACAGACATTAAAATAATAAATATAAAAATAAAAACTTTATTTATATACCGCCTTTCCTGTAGATCAAAGCGGTTTACAATATAGAGGGTATGTGACACATGTCACAGTACAGAACAATAAAATACCTCACTAGTTACAATTCACAGTTTCATACAAAATCTGAGCCATATCCAAACCATTAAAACCAATGGTTATGGGGGGAAGTTCCTAATCTAAACAGAATCGGGAGGGTATGCTACTTGAAAGAGGTGAGTTTTTAATGCCTTCTTAAAGGCTACTAATGTGGGACAGAGTCGGATCTTTTCTGGGAGAGAGTTCCAGAGGGTAGGGGCTGTTGTCGTATAAGCCCTTCGGTGAGTTGTTGCTAAGTTTTACCCTGGGGCAGTCAAGTAAAAATTTCCCCATTGATCTGAGGGTGCGGGGCGGATTATGTAGGGAGAGGCACTCCCTCAAGTAACTTGGGCCCAAGCCATATAGGGCTTCATAGGTAACAACCAACACTTTGTATTGTGCCCGGAAGCTAATAGGTAGCCAGTGAAGAGATTTTAATATAGGTGTTATATAGTCCGATCTCGGAGTGCCTGTAATCAACCTGGCTGCAGCATTCTGAGCTAGTTGTAGCTTCCGAACCTGGTACAAAGGTAGCCCCACGTGATAATAAAATACAGTATATGGAATAGAGCTGTTTATCTTAGTGATTTTAGTTTTTATTTTATAGTGTCCTAAATTTCTAGAATGTTCTAGATTTTGACTCAGTGTGTCTATTCGTACTGCAGATGTGATTCAATACCCTCCCTTCCCCTCAATAAAAACAGCTGTTTGCCTAGAGGCTCATAACCAGGGTGACCAGATATCACTAACCACAAGAAGAAAGGAGGCATCACAAAATCTAGAACATTCTAGAAAAATTTAGGACACTGTAAAAATAATAAAATCACTAATATAAACAGCTCTATTCCATATACTGTATTTTATTATGCACTCCATCATATTTTTTCTGATGAACTTATCTTCATTGCTTGTTGGCTTGCAAGATGCTTATAGAACTCTGAACAAACCAAATGCTTAAAATTGTACTTTACTAGCAACAACGATTTAAACTACAGTGGGCCCTCCACATTTGCTGTGGTTAGGGGTGAAAGATCACCATGAATGTGGAAAGAATACAAATAAAAAGAACCACTATTCTTTTAACCTAAGAGAACCTCTCTGGGAATCTTGAGGTCATCCAATGCAATACTATGGTCAACATCTGCCAGAAGTTGATCATAGAATCATGCTGGAAGACCTACAAATGCCTAGAGAAGTATTTGCTCTAGGAAATTCTAGGTTCTCCAGCACAATTCTATGGACAACCTCCAGCAAAATTGCACTGGATGACTTAGAGATTCGAAAAGAGAGCATATTTATCAAAGCCACAAAGCATCAAATCCACAAATGTCAAAGCTGCAAATGAGGAGGGCCAACCGTATTCCTTCCATTTGTCCATTATGCTGAAATTAAAGGGGAAAACCCCATTCAACCTTTACATTGTGTCCACAAGCTGCCCATTGCCAAACACTTTTGTTGTCCTTTCCCCCACTGAAATAATGGGGCCTTGAACTATGGGTGCAAGTCGTATCTGCTGCTGCTGCTACTAAGAAAAAAGAACTGGAAGGATCCATCCGATTCCCTATTTGCAGCGAAGTCAGGCTGCCAAAGAGATGAATTTCTTGAAGGGGAGCAGCAAACATGGTGCTACTCAATGGGCTTCTTAGCCATGCTCAAAATGGAGGACATTTTGGAATTCTTCTTGAACAGAAGGTTGAAATGAAAGACATGCCCTGGAAAAGGAGGACGTCTGGTCACCCTGATCATGACGGACTATGTGACACACCGTGCTCCATCCTCCAACAAAAGAAAATAATTGGGGGCACTCCAGGGAAATAGTTAGAGGACTGCTGCAGCCTTACCACTTGGCATATGAGATGGTTATAATACTCAGACCGGCTCTGAAGGTGAGGAAGAGAATGAGCTTCAACCATATCCATGTGAATAATTCCTCCTATAAGTGGGACATGGAAGTGCCATATCACTGGTAAAGGGAGTGAACACTCATCCCTCTTTCATGTCACTTAAGACACTGCCTTATAGCAAATTGTCTCTCTAGTGCCCAGTATTGCATTTACTCTGACAGTGAATTGTCAGAATCTGAGGCAGAAGGTTTTTTGTTTTTTTAGCTTCCCATTACCTGCTACCCAGGTCTTGTAACTAGAGATGCAAAGGATAGAGCCTGGGCCCTTCTGCATGCAAAGAATGTGCTCAGCCACAGAGCGACAGTTCCTTCTTCAGAATATTAATTTTCTTCCAATGACACCAGCTTTCTCTTTGCTGTCATTCCCCAGCAATTGGTATTGAGTGGTATGCTGCTGCTCAACGTGTTCCATGCATCTTTCCAAGCACTGTCCAGTTACAAATATAATCTTTTAGGGACACAATCCAATCAGTTGTGATTAATTCTCAGGGGCAGCCGTCCATGACTCATTGGTTCTGCAGCCTGAATGACTTTTGCTGAACAAGTGGGCTTATTGACCAGGTGGACATGCCAAAGATGCAAATCCCTTCCGTTAAACAAAAAATTGTAACGGGAAGGTTTGGTTTTTGATTTTTTTGTCAAAGCCAGTGGTTTTGTTTCTGAAAGGTATCATATTGGAAATCTTCAAATTTTCAACTGTCTGTCATGTCAGCTTTCAACTGTCAGATACGATGTGCCAGGAATCTTTGACCTCTGTCAGACCCAGACCCTGCCTTTGCATCAAAAATATAATGTGCATTGGTCTGTTTTTGCGTTGTCAGCCATTATGTCTGTCTTCTAAGGGGAACAGATGCAAAGCTACGAATTTTCACAAATGCAGCTTCTCATGGAGGAGGAGTGTGCCTGCTAAAATTCCCTTTTCAACTCTCTTTGTGCTTCTCCTTTTCCTATGTTTTACAACCTATGCTTTTTACAGCCTGGTGCATGCTCAACAATTGTGTGGCAGTACAGTTCTTATCATCATGGCCAAATTGGGGAAAGGAGCCAGAATCCTGTTGTGGACTTGCACCTTTGTTAGTGGATTACGAATGGCTACTTGTACACATCAAGCCTCCAGGGGCCACAACTGGCCACTGAAAGGTTCTTTCATCTGCTCCCTCCCCAGTTTGTTTTAAGAATTAAATTGGCTTTTTTTAAAAAAGCAAATCAACTGGAAAGTCACTTTTATTGTTTTATAGAAAGCTTTGTTGTTTTTACTTTCAAACTCTAAGGCGTTTTCTTGGCAAGATTTGTTCAGAGGGGACTTGCCATTGCCGTCAACTGAGGCTGAGAGAGTGTGACTTGCCCAAGGTCGCCCAGTGAATTTCGTGGCTCAGCAGGGATTCGAACCTACTCTGGCTCTCTAGTTTAAGATACCACACATTTTTAATTTGAGTGCTGGACATCCACTGCTTGTCTCAGAGAATTAAGTTAAAAACTATACTGTGGGCATGTGGTAATCTCTCTCTCTGTATTTTCCTTTGGAGCAGTAGAAGAACCTTGGTGGAACTAATGTTTGTCTTGTGCTGTTTTGGAGTACTGAGAGCACATAAATTTGCATTCCAAACCACATAATTACAAGTTCTCTCTGAATCTTGTACTGAAGAATACTGACATCATAACCGACAGAGGAGGGTTTGGCAAAGGGTATGTATGCATATGTGCGTGCATGTGCACACAGTGCTTGCTTGCTTTTTTATCCCATCTTTCCTTCAAAAAAATTGCACTTCAGGCAGTGAGTAATATAATTAAAAACAACAGAACAATAAAACCATTGTAACAGACAAAATAGTTAACAACTCTTTGTTTTGTTTTGGCTCTGCAAATGACTGGTATCCATCATGTCTGCTGTTTCCCAGACCTGCATGTGGGTGTCTATGTGTTTTCAAGTTGCCCATTGATTTATGGCAGCCCCACAAATTTCACAGGATTTTCTTAGCCAAGGAGCTAAAGGCTTCTTTCAAGAGAAGAAAAATCACATGATACCATCTTAACGGACTCCTGAGAAGTCACTGAGTATGCTCCTCTTTTCTTTTCAGATTTCCAAGAGCAGCTATGCTATAGGATTCTGGCATGTTTAGTGTTGTGAGCTATTTAGACTTCTCTCTCAGAAAGCTATAGTGCCACAACAAACTACAAATCTCAAGCTTCCATAGGATGGAGCCATGGCCGTCAAAGTGGTGTCAAACTGCATTAATTCCACAGTGGTAGAATTCAAAGATATAACCGTGTTAGTCTGTAGAATCAGTACATAGAGAGGTCTTGTAGCACCTTTGAGACTAAATGAAACTACCGTACATGCATCTGAGGAAGTAGACTGAAGTGTATGAAAGCTCATGCTTGCCAATTTCTTTCTTTCAGTTAGTCTCAAAGTTGCTACAAGATGTCTCTATGTACTGCAGTAATTCCACAGTGTGCCAAATCAGGACAACTGGAGGGTAGGAGATTACCTCCATCCACACCATATAGAGCAGCTCTTTCTGTACTGCAAAGAGTTCCCTTCCATTCTGGAAAAGAAATGAAAGCAAAAGAGAAGGAGGATTTTGTAACAGCACTAAATCTCAGTGGTGTCATTCTTTTGGCAGCGCAAGTAGCACCACTGAGCATTGGTAATGACAGCAATGGAGGCCACAAAAACACTCAGCAAGGCTCCTATGCCCATTCTTGTTTATGGAGTCATGCACCCCCCCCCCCCCAGCATTCTTCACCACTGGGTGTGCTGGGTTGGGGACAATGGGAGCTGCAATCCAACAACATCTGGAGCTACAAAATTCCCACCTATGGTTTATAGGGTAATAGCTGTTGAGAACAATGTGACGTGGGAGCAATACCTATGCTCCCCTTCTCCATATACAGTGGCCCCTCCACATTTTCTGGGGTTATGGGTGAAGGACCCACATGAATGTGAAAAAACTGCAAATAAAAAAACACTATTCTTTTTACCTGGCAGAATACCTCTCTAGGTATCTCCAGGTCCTCCAGTGCAACACTATGGTCAACACCTGCCAGAAGTTAATAGAATCATGTTGGAGGACCTACAAATGTCTCGAGAGATGTTTTCTCTAGGAACTTTTAGTTTCTCCAGCACAACTCTATGGTTAACGTCTGGCAGAGTTGCGCTCGAGGACCTAGAGACTCCTAAAGAGAACATATTAATCAAAATCGCAAATAATCAAATCTACAAAAGTCAAAGCCGCAAATGTGGAGGGCCAACTGTAATTCCCATTTTTGCCTGTCTGTTGCCTCCACTTTACCTGTTGAGGGAGGCTCTCTCTGAGTTGTTTTTTCTGGGTCACTTTAATGGGAGGTAGCTTGGTGACAGCAGAAACTAGGAAGTTCATCAATATGTCCTCACAGTTGGCGATCTGATCAATGAGGCTCCTTAGCCGAGCAGGCAAATAATTGGTGAAGAGGCTGTGATAATACCTGTTCACGAAAGAAAGAGGGAGAAAGGAAAACCAACCAAACAGTGTGTTAGGGGGGCAAGCAAACAGGACTCTTTTTCATTCCACCATGAACCTGCCTTTGAGTCTTCCAAGCCCTGCTTTAAAAATGGGCAAAGAAATGCCTGAAATGACCTCAAAATGTCTCTTGGAGCAGCCAATTCCTTAAAAACAACCCCCAAACAAGCAATCTTCTCAAACCCTGTTAGCTAATAGAAACATGTGTGTGTTGCGTTCCTCTAAGCCTTTTCCAACTTATGGCACCCTTAAGCATGGGGTTTTCTTGGCAAGATTTCTTCAGAGGGGTTCACCATTGCCTTTCCCTGAGGATGAGAGCATTGATTTGCATATGACTTGACCAAGGGCACCCAGTGATCTTCATGGCCAAGTGAGAAACTGGTCTCCAGAGTCATAGCCCAATACTCAGACCACTACAGCACACTGGCTCATACATATACAGAAACAGTTTTCCAGCTAAGTAACTAAAATGGTTCAATCTGTGCAAAAGGGGGAGGTATCCAGAGAAAGCCAAGGTTTACAGGACTGCACAAAAATGCACTAAGAAAATACACTCTTCCTCACTCCAAAAGCAGGCCAACAAAATCAGGCCTCAGGATGCTAGTGACTAGTGAAGTGTGGCATGTGAGGAAAAGCAGAAGGGAGGGAAACAGAATGGAGCATCTGGGGAAAAAGTGTGACTGGCTACAATCCTGAATAGGAGGAGCATTTATCCCACAACGTTTTGTCACACGCTTCATTGGTAATTCCTAACAACGGTAGAAGAAGGTTACCTGTGGTAGAATGCTGCTGCAGTGAGAACCATGGAGAATTCATTGGTCCATTTTGAGGTGTAACTCCATTGGCTCTTGCCAGCATCCCAGAAATGGCTGCGCATAGGGAAGCCTACAATCCGGTCTGGGAAACTTCTCCACACCCCAAAGGCAAAGTCAACCTGGACAGTCAGGGAGAAAGAAAGAAACCAAGAGGCGCATTGTGAGTGGAGAAGACAGTTGCACAAGGTGAGGCAAAGCAACAGCGTCCTTCTGGATGTTGTTGAATTGGAAGTCACCCATCTGTTCGAGTAAGCATGGTCAGTAATGAGGGATGCTAAGAACTGTAAACCAGCCACATCTGCAGAGACACATTTGCTCACATCGCACATAAGAGGCTAGCTAGTCTCCACATCCATCATCTGTGCTCTTTTTAATTAAATTGTAGATTCCTTAGCATATGTCTAAAAACTAAGGATGAGCCCAATGAACCATGCAGAAAAAAAGCATGCAACCCAAATGTTTGGCTACCAGAGGCAGGGGACAAAATGAGGGCATTGCTTCTCTCAATAAGAATTCTGCCCCACCCTCTAATGAATTTTTCCTTCCTTTCCCATATTTTTAACATTACAGAGAGTGAGACACTGAAAACCTTCACACCTAGAAGTCATATATTTACTGAGTTCATATTCCCTTATGAACTTCGTCTCCCACCTTTTTTTTTAAAGCCCACAGTGTATTTCTAAATGCTAAAATCAGGTTTTAAATGCTTTCTACATAGTTTTAACTATGTGTTTTTAAACTTATGTTTTAATATTAATAATGTTTAATCTTTTTAAAACTTTTGTACTTCTGTGTTTTGTTTTTTCCTCTTTAAACTATTGTAATGCGCCTTGAATCCCATTTTGGGAGAAAGGCGGAATATAAATCTTTAAAATAAATAAAATTAAGTTACTCGAGTGTTAGAAATCTGGGGATTGACGAAGGCCTAGTATCTGAAGTAAAGACCTTGTAATTGTCAGAAATACTCTTGTCCATTAATAACTGATTTGACTGTCACATGACTGTGGAAACAAGACAGAATTGTGCATGAACACATGAAAAAGCTACCAGGAATATGGGCTGAAATTTGGGAAAGGAAGGGCTGTAGGTCAGTGGCAGAGCACTATGTGATCCCTGGTTCTGGGTCTTAAGCCAGTAATTAAATAGACACTATGACCTGTTGAGATTAGCTACCCCTTGGCAAGGTCCTACTTTCTGGGATGTCTGTGTCTTTGGTGATGAGTTTAAATGCTCCCAGAGAGTTGCCTCACCTCACTTGTTGAGAGGCTGCTGTGTTCATCCAGGCTCAATACTGCATCTGTTTCGATGGCGGAGTAAGGCAAAAACCGGTCACTGACCTTTAGGGGAGAAAAAGAAGGGAGGAGAAGGGAGTGGGGAAACCCAAAAGAGTCAGAGAAAATGTTTGTGATCCCCCATCTTCAGAATCATAGACCTTTGTCTGTCTTTGACAGGCAGTACAACATGGACAAGCAACTTGCGACCTTTGGGAGTGAATCTGACCCATCTGAGGCTATGTGCACACTAAAGAGTTATACCAGTTTAATATTAGTTTCATTACCATGGCTCCATTGAACAGAATCCTGGGATTTGTAGATAAGTAAAGTACTGACAATTTTCCAGTGCCCTCTGCTGAACTCCAGCAATTAATATTTTAATATTTATTAATTAATATTAATTAATATTTATTAAATATTACATAGTAACACAAGTCCTTCCCCCGAATTCCCAGGATTTTATAGAATGGAGTCATAGCAGTTCAAGTCGTTTCATACTGATATAATGCTGTCGTATAGAGCCACATTGAATTTCCTCAAATGTCCCAGCCTGGTTCTCTATGATTCCACCACACGATGCTTTCCTAGCTTTTTAATGGGATTTTCTTCCCATTCTAAAATGTTGAAATATATTTTAAATATATTATTGATGGGCAGTGGGAGCTTAAAGTTAAATCAGGCTGAGATTTTTACTCCTTCCTTTACCTTTGGCACTGCCCACCATTGGAATGTGGCCCCCAAGAAATTCTCTTATTGAATTTGTCCATTGTTCCAGGTCCTATTCTCTGGAGCAGCAGAAAACAAGCTTGCTCCATCCTCAATATGACATTCTTTCCAATATTTAAACAGAGCTACCATGTCACCTCTTAACCTTCTTTTCTTGGGTGAAACCTTAGGATCCAGATAAAATAATAGTCAGCCTTCAGTAAGGATCAATATGGCTAAACACATGCTGGCACTGTATGTCTGAGATGCCTCTCTCTCTTACATGCCAAGTTAACCCAGCAGCCTGCTTACCTTGTTGCTGCCGTGGATAACTGTCAATGGAACTGCTGTTTGCGGCCATTTACTGCTTTGTGGTGGTGGTTTCTCACAGCTCCATAAAACTAAAATCTGAGAAGCAGAGGCAGAGTGGGGAGGGCACTGTGAATTAGCAAGCAAAGCAACCATACAGAGATATTCCATCCGTCAAGGTACCAACAACTATTAAAAGCTGTCCTGTCCTCTTTTGTATGTGGCCACCCTACTCCACTGGAAGCCATGAAGGGAAGGACTTCATGACACTGCAGTTTATTAATTGATGGAATTCATTGCCACAAGATGGTTTTGATGGTCCTTGGCTTAGATGGATTGAACCACATTTTTACAGTGGATTGGTCTCTGACAAACTAGGGGAAACTCTCCTTATGGCCAGGATTACCATAAGAGCTTGAACTTCAAAATTTGCCACTGCAGCACATGGTTTATATGTTCACATGTTCATATTTATTTTATAGGAATGAGGGTATGTGTTTGCTTCTGTGCCTGTAGGTATCCTCCTACTCAAATCCATAGACAGGCTAACCCCTCTTTTTCCTGTATCTGCCATACATTCGGATAAGATATCCCACCTCCACACTTAATAGATCAGGCTTGGGAGTCACCAGGAACCTACTTTTAAGGTCTACCTTTGTATTTAAATGGTTCTAATTTGAACATCAAAGAGCACTCGATTTTTATAAAAGAAGCCAAGAGTGCAAACTTATATCAAGTATGCCATTTAAATGTGCAGGTTAGCTTAAGTACCAGTCATGTTTAGAGTAACAAATGAACTGAAATCAATGAGACTTAAATTAACTCTAACTTGTCCCATTAACTGCAATGGCTAGTGCTGAAGCTGAAAGCTTTGCTGTAAAGTCTCTGAGTCATTGGCAAGTCATTGGATCTTATGCATATTTACTTGTGAATACTACTGAGTTCAATCGTCCCTGCTCCCAAACTGAAAGTACGTAATTCTCCAGCTTTAGGTTATTGACCATAGTCCAGCTCAAGATAGCATTGGCTGCCCCAGCAATTCCCTGTGTACACTTACTTGGGAATAATCCCCATTGAACTCAGTGGGGCTTAATTTCAAGCAAGCATGCACAGTTACCTACCTCTGGGAGCAAGTCTCATTGAATTCAGTGGGTGGTTGTTGCTGTGTGCCTTCAAGTTTTATGGCAACCCTAAGACAAACCTATCACAGATTTGTTCAGAGGGGGTTTGCCTTTGCTTTCCTCTGTAGATGAGAGAATGTGACTTGCCCAGGGTCACCCAATGGGTTTCCATGGCTGAGCAGGAATTCAGCTCCAGGTCTCCAAGACTAACACTCAAAGCACTACACCATACTAGGTCTCTGAGTTCAGTAGCACAACCTTCCAAAGAAACATACAGATAAAGGCTGAGTCAAACCAGACTTGACACAACACAACAGTCTTGCACTAGGCAACAGTGGAGATGGTTTTCTATAAAGCAGGTGTTATTTTGGACTGTGGCTCTCAGAATTCCTTAACACTGGCTATGCTGGCTGGAGCTTTTGGGAGATGAAGCACAAAATGTCTGGAGGACCAAAAACTGAGAATCACGTCTTTAAAGAAAACAGAAGCTCACAATTCAGATTGGGAATCTGGTGAGAGAATGGAGTTGTGTAACTCCTTTGCCAACGCTGCACTATTGCCACACAGATTGAGTCCCATATGAAAAATTGCCCTTTTAGACTACAAGTATTCTTGTGACCGCATGGGAGGTTCCAGACATTAAGTGTAACTTTCCTAAACTAACTTTACCTGAGCTGGAACAAATGTCCTTGCATTAATATTATTCCCAATCTGCTCTCATTTCTATTTTTTAAAAAAGATTATTTGTTTGTATTTCTATAACTGTAAAAAAACCCATAAATATAATTACCGTTCTACAGTTCTAGATAATGTCTATGCGCTTTAATACAATTTCTTATTCAAAGCAAGAATCACTGTTAATAAAAGGCTCTCATGGGGCACAATTTGTGTTATAATGGAGCTCTTCCATTTAATAAAGAAGGGTTTAAATTCTTTACAGTGATTTAATTGTCCCATTTCAAATTCCTACCTACTGTAGGAGCTGGGAATGTGTACCAAGGCACTATGTGCATGGGTCCAAATACCCATTTCCCCCTTGTTTTGGCATCGTCCTGGTTGGATGATGCATGTCCCAAATCCTGGTTCTGGTGAGAGCATTCCAGATGACATCTGGGATGTTCTACACCATAACCAGGCTATACCTTGCTTAACACACATTTTAAAATGTTATCTATTATTCCAGATCTTCCAAGAAGATCCGGATCCCTCCGTGTGCCATGGTGGCTATCTGCAAGGGTGTCCCACTGAGCTGCCTGGCATCTCTGCCACCACTGTGAGTCGCTCACTTTGAGGTCAGAACGAGGTGCCCAGCCAGTGGGATGTGGCAGTGCTGACACAGTGGTGCAGGACTCATTCTGACCTCAAAGTGAGCGACCCACAGTGGTAGTAGACATGCCAGGTAATGGCGAGAGATTGAGGCAGCTCTGGGACCAGGATACTCCAGGCTACTTCTGGAATATCTTGGCCCATTCAGGCAAGGCCCAAGATACCCAAAATCCTGTTCAGATTTCATCTACCACAAGATGGGGGACTAGTCCACCCCTTGTCCACTGACCCTGGTGAAAGGGGATGAATGACATTGGAGATTCCCTGACATCAAATCAAATGGAGTGGCAGATAAGGAGGACGTATGGAAATCAGATATGGAAATTACCAAGGCTCATCCACACTACAGAATTATAGTGCTATTATTCTACTTTAACTGTCATGCTTCCATGATCCTATCGAATCCTTGAACTGGCAGTTTAGGGAGGGGAACTCAGAATTCTCAGCCAGAGTGTCCTCATGCTTCCCTACACTACAAACCTCAGCATTTTGTAAGAAGGAATCACTGGCAATTAAAGTGGAGTAATAGCACTATAATTCTGTATTGTGAACAGGGCCCTGGAGCTTGGAAGTGTGACTCTGGGTTTGTTGGTTTTTTGTGGGTTTTTTGGACTATTGTAAATATAGTCCAAAATAATTATATTTTCAACTGCTGCCTAAGCACATTTATTCTGAGCATTACCTATGAGGTAATGCAGACCTGGCATCTCAGCAAATATTGCTCAGGTGGAAGGGCAGCATGTTTGAATCCCCTGAACTAACATGCCCAAACCGATCTGGTGTGATTTTTCATTTGGAAGCACCTGGGGTGGCCTGGGATGGGCGAGACCTGTTGGCTGAGCTATTCCTCAGCAAGACATATTTGCTGACAGGACTTGCCCCATAGTCAGAGGGAGAGGTGAGCACCTGCTGGCAAGGAGCAGAAATTCAAAGCCCACCCAGGTGCCTCCTTGGCTGCCAAATCATCAACCATCTTGACATTTGGCCTCGGGACACATGGGTGTGCATTCCCAGTGTTGGTGCGGGAGAGAAAATCACCCCACTGCTTAATAGGAAACTCATAGGGCACAATCAAATGCACTATTGAGTGAGGGAAAGAATTCTACAACTCCCATCAGCCCCAGGAACACAGAACAACGGTCTAGGATGATGGGAGTCATGTAGAACATCTGGCGAGAGACAGACTCTCTGGAGTGCGGGCATCAGCAACGTGGAGTTTTTTCAATTCGTTTTTGCAGTCGATCCTCCATATGCACAGATTCTGTATCCATGGAATCATCCATCCAAGGTTTGAAGTTTTTTTTTTAAAATTCCCAAAAGCAAACCTTGATTTCTGCCATTTTATATAAGGGTCATCATTTACTACCCCATTGTATATAATGGGACTTGAGCATCCATGGATTTTGTTCCTATATTTTGCGGTGCCCTGTCCTCCTTTGCAGTTAGGACACCTGGTCACCCTGTCTGTAGTGCTAGTTTTCAGTACCCATGTTTCAATATTTCAATACACATGTAAAAAAGAGGGCATTTTGGTAGACACAATTTCTCTTTCCTCATCCCTTCCACACAATGGTGGGACAAGCGTCCCTTCCCTTTTACCTGGGCACAGTACTGGGATTGGGAGACTGCTTGGATGAGCTTGAGGATGGGCTGGGAGAGGGAGACAACTGGTGACACAGCCCGGATGAATGCCGTAAACTTGCCTGAAGGACTGGATCCTGTTGTGGGAAGAGATGTGATGATGAGCCCAGGATGCCAAAAATCCCTCCTCAAAACCTGACCTTGGAAAAGTTACAGTGCTCATGCTGGCTAGGGAATTCTAGGACTTGTAGTAACAATACAAAACAACCAACCATCTCCAAGAATAAAACCTACACTTTCCATTAGCTTATCCTCTGAATCCTCATTCCCAACTAAGAAAATGGTCATACTTCACATCATGCCATCAATGTGCCAGTGGGAGCTTGCAGCTTTCACATCAGTGGGATGGTGTGACTGATCTGTATTTTTAAAAAATCTTTAAATGAGCTATCTTAAGTACTAAATGTATCTTACCTCTAATCTGCACTGCAGAAATAATGCAGTTTGACCCCACTTTAAATGCTGTGGCTCAACCCTATGGAATTCGGAGATTTGTAGGTTTGTGAGCCTTCTCTGTCAGAGAGCTCTAGTGCCACAACAGACTACAAATTGCAGAATCCCACAGCGTTGAGCCATGGCAATTAATACAGTGTCAAACTGCATTATTTTTGCAGTGCAGATTAGACCTTTACGGACAAGATCCAGAAACTTGGGTAGTGTTTTTAAAAATTTAAGACTGAAAGCTGGAGCAGATATATCAGGCTGCTGACATGAAATTCACCAGTGGCCCTTGCCGAGTGTGTAATACTTTCCAGGGCAGAAGAGGACAGGTCCCTGTTGCAAGGAATTTGCAGTTTAACAATGGGTTATCAGTGGAATACCTACTGGAAGACCAGAACCCACATATTACCAGGTTAATGGCCAATTTTCTGGTGGAGGCAACAAGATTACGGCTTAAATTTTAATAACGATCCTGAAGTTTTATTGTAAATGCATGTTGTTTTTCTATGCCTAATAAAGGTTGACTGACTGACATACACCGTGGGAAAACAAGGGAAGGGAAGGGAAGGGAAGGGAAGGATTTTGAAGCTGCATTAAACAGGGAAAGAATTTGTGATGTTTCAGGTCCACTTGGCTATCAACTTAATTGTAATGCGGCATGACTGGAAAGAAGAGAATTGGTATGTATGTACAACAGCATTTATTCACATTCTTCCTCCTCCCTGTTTGTTTGCACATCTTTTCTTTCTCCTCTGCTGTTCGGCTTTAAGTTTCTTGGGAATAGAAACCTGTCTAGGAACGTAACCGTAATGTTTCACAGTAATATCAATTGGTTTCCCCTTTAACTGTCACATCGTACACATGCCCTGGTTTTGGGGAGAAAGTGGGCATATATAAAGTTTACCACCCCCACTCCTACTCTCAATGTCACCATCTTTATTTATACCTTGCCTTGTCACCAGAACTGAGCCTCAATGCAGCTTACAACTTTAAATAAATACAATATAGTTCAAGCATAGAATCATAGACTCATAGACTGACATGAAAATAGAACCAAACTAGTAATGACATTAAAAACAATCTAAAAAATAAAATCATCATCATCACCTCCATCCTGGGATATGTAGTTTGGAGAGGTACTTAGCATGCTCTGAACTGTAATTCAGGGAAGTGCAAGAAAACTCTCTAACAAAGAATATGAAGTTAGAAATCCCAGGATTCCATCAGATGAACCCATGCTAAAGACTGCTAAAACGGTGTAGACCATGCTCTACGTTGCATACATAACACAGGTCATAAGGCTGTATGCACTGATCCATTCCCTCCACACTGTAGAAATAATGCAGCTTCACATCAGTTAAATTGCTGTAGCTCCATCCTATGGAATTTTGGAAGCTGAAGTTTTACAAGGTCTTCAGCCTTCTTTGCCCAAAACTACAAATCTTAGGTTTCTATAGATTGGGGACATGGCAGTTAAAGTGGTGTCAACCTGCATTATTTCTGCAATGTAGACGCACCCTAATATTTGTTTTGCAACCAAAAGCAGAGTCACTAAAAAAAGAAGAGAGGAAGGTATCAGCTTTAAGTGATCCCTAAACTTTTAAAAACTGGCACAGAAAGTACTCCCCCAACCCTTTGGGAGGAAAAATATATATACAGTAATAGGAGCCTTCCTTCACTGCAAAAAAGAAACAGTGGAGGGGCCTAAGGAGGGCTGGGGATACTAGAATGACATGGAATACTAAGTGTCTATTGTGGGGGGAAATGGAAAACAGGGTAGGTTAATGGAGAAGGGAAATAAATTTAGTGTCTTAGAAGATGGCATGAAATCTCTGAACAAAATGGTGCACCATTGTGTTGCAGATGCCATGTCACTCCCATCCTCATCTGCACCACTGCTACCACTATCATCCTGAGTTGGAGGGGGAAAGCAGAGTCACTTATGATGTTGAAGAAAAGGCAAGGGAAACGTTCCCTTACCTTGCTGCAGGTAGTAGAAAGGGAAGTCATTCAGGTGAGTGGAGAATTCTGGCAGTGCTAACAGCCCCCCCTGGAAGCGTGTTCCACAAGAACCTTGGGCGGGATTCTTGATGAAATATCCGATCTTTTATTATCTAAGGAAGAAAAGGAAAGTTGTCATCGCACAAGTGTTACACCCCTGAAGCTGTCAGGATCTGACATGAGGGAGGAGGTGAGATCAACCAGGCTATGAGATCTGCTTCAGCAGCCCTAGTCATTTCAAGGAAAAGAAGGTTAGGCGGCTGCAGTGCAGAACATCGTCAATTGTAAACTAGGAAGTTTTACCTCTGAAATGGGCATCAAATCAGGCATTACGTTTAGCACATATTAGAAGAAATGTTCCCTCAAATTAGTTGTTTGTCAAAGCACTTGGTTTTCCTCACTCCCGTACCTTGCATTTAGCATGCTTTTTTAATAATTGGTCAATGGAAGGTAAACATGGGCTTAATTTAAAAGTCTGATTAATGAAATATGTATCTATCAGGAAATCCCACTGTTGGAGGGTAAATGGGTTAAGCTGTGGGAATATGCATTTTCCTCAGCGTATAGTTCAATGTTTAACAGAATTAATACAGTTTGACACCACTTTGACTGTCATGGCTCCATGCTATGGAATCCTGGGATTTATAGTTTGTTGTGGCACCAGAGCTCTCTGAGAGAGAAAGCTACACAGCTCACAAAACTACAAATCCCAAAATTCTATAGCATTGAGCCATGGCAGTTTAAGTGGTGTCAAACTGCAGTCATTTTGCAGTGTAGATGCAGCCTAAGACACAGCCTTATTTTCTCAGTTTCATCCCTATTGTCCAAGTTGTCGTTAATGATACTGACTTAAGTTGAAGGTAAAATTTATCAGGATAATGTGGATAAAAACTTACACTATGAAGAATGTTGGTCAAGTTGTCTTTAAAATGACTTTTACAAAACTCAACTTTGGGATTGAAAGAGGAGTGGGTTTTCTGAGCCAGTAATATTCCTGCTGTTCCTGAGTCAAAAACTGGGAGGGAGTTGTGGCAAAAAATCGGTGAGCATTATATACAGCCTTGTATTTACACACAGAAACACACACACTACTCCTCTCCATCATCTGAGAAGTATGTATATGCCAGAAAAGATCATGGGAAAGTTATGGTTTAAAGAACAGCTCTTTTTTTAAAAGAATAAATAAATAATCAGGTTGACCAAAATGTGCAGAATTCAAACATAGGAGAGTACAAAACTATCAGATTTGCCATCCCTGGCTCACTGGCAAACTCATATTTGTTTTTTCCGCTGCTGTTTGATGCTCTTTAGCTACTGGTGCTATTAATTCCTTTTTTGTTCTGTTATCAGCTCTTTTCCCATTTGATTCTTTTCTTCTGTTCTGATAAAGCTGGTTTTACGGATGTGTTTTTAGCAGAATAATTACAGAGTTGTTTTGGTGTTCTTATCTTCTCCAGGTGTCTACTGAGGAATATAATACATATATACACACACCAGGCCTGATTTTTCAAAACCCAAGTGAACAACCTCCAGCTTGCTTTAATTGTGAAAGAGTACATGAAGAGACACTCTGGAAAATCTCGCAGATCATCAGGGTTTGTGGTAAAGGCATAATTTCCATTAACGATTCAGTCACAAAACGATGCACACAACTGTGTGACATTACTGTGCGCAGCAAGAACCATGGCCTTTCAAGACACTGCTCCATAGTCTTTTTCAGTTTTACCCAAATGTAAGTCTTAAGTGGATGGTTACAAAGCAGCTACCACCTTCTAGGTGTTTATGGCTAGTTGTTATTCCGTTTAGTATTGTAGATTAGACAGATTTACCAAGAAGAGCTTCTCAATGACAACTTGTCAGAAAAGATAAAATGATTTAGGAGTGGTCATAAGCCTCCTGCCCTGCTAGCAAGCATCAGCAGGTATTCTGCTGACAAACACTGAACTAGATGGAAACTGTTGTTTTGTTCCATCAAGGCAATTCTTCTTCTAGTAATGCATTGCATTTTGCTTTACATTCCCGACTCTGTAGTTCACAGGAACTGATCTGGAAAGCAACAGACATCATTGACAACAGTATAGCGATCATGGTTGGTGGATACTGGCAGTTATCATCCAAGAAAGTAGCTTTTATAAGCTCTGCATGTTTCTATGTATTTTACTTAATATAGGTGTTGTTGTTCTGTGCCTTCAAGTTGTTTCCAACTTATGGCGACCCTAATGCCACCCTATAACAGGATTTTCTTGGCCAGTTTCTTCAGAAGTAGTTTGCCATTGCCATGCACTGAGGCTGAGAAAGTGCAACTTGGCCAGAGTCACTCAGTGACTTTACATGGATGAGCGGAGATTTGAACCCTGGTCTCCGGAGTCATATTCCAATGCTCAAACCACTATGCCACGCTGGCATACCTTGGTTAACCAAGCATCTGATGAAGAAGCTCCTTTTTACAAAGCCCTTTTATACCTGTCCTACTTTTTCCCTCATCCTCTGTCTAAGGGAGGGTTTTTTTAAGCAGAATTGGGAGGATAGTGCAGAAGGATGTCTGCAGTAAACAATCAAATAAAGTTTGAAGTGGAAAAGGATAGGATTTTGCTGTAGCCAATCCTACTGTCACTGTGTGTGTCTGCCTACAACAGGCAAAGTAAACAGCAGCTGCTTCCAGTACCCTTTACTGAAAATGCATGAAGAGAGTGAAAAGGTAAAACCATTCTGGGATTTGTAGCCTGTTGCGGCACCAGAGCTCTCTAACAGAGAAGACTAAATATTGCACAGAACGACAAACCCCAAAATCCCATACCATTGAGCCATGGCAGTTAAAGCAGTCAAACTATATTATTTCTGCAGTGCTGGAGCATGGAAGAACTCAGACAAACCACCCTGAAGAAGATGCCCAGATTAAAAAAAGAGTAGGGCTTCTGTGCCATCAAAGCATAAGGAACCTATCCTCTTTTTTGCATCTGGATTACCTGAAAATATCTGCTGGTGATTTCTGTTTATCCAGCCCCATTTGGAGAGACAGGAACAGGCCAGGGCAGCTTTTTGTGGCTGGCCAGTTGGCAACCTTAGCCAAGATGCTGGGCTGCCAGCAAAAGCAGTCCTCCAAGCCTTTCTGGCTTACCTCAAGGGTGGTCTGCACAATCTTCTCCACGGAAGAAAAATAAGCTTCCCAAAGGAACTGGGTCTGCTGCTGGAAGGCCAGGATCTTGTCGCTGGGGAGACATCGGACTGTAGATGGAATCTATGAGGAAGGTGGAGAAAACCAAGGCAAGAAGCAGACAGAAGAATAGAAAACAGAGTGATTTATGACCAAGAGAGGCACCCAGAGAGCAAAAATGAGGGACCCTATCACTCACAGGCGAAGAATATTTGCATGGATTTTCATCTGTGAAATGTTGGAGGGGATTCAAACCCTGGTGAATATGTCTGAGGGTGGGATGTTGCCAAGATTGAAAACTGATGCAGAAAGTCCTGACAGGGACAATTGCATTATTAACTCTGGGCCCCTGCTGTTCCTGCCATGGAATAAATCTCTGCCAAGATACCCAGGGCAATCCTTGAACACCCATTACTCCAGCTGCCACAATTAAATTCATTACTCAGACCTGCTCTTCTCCTTTGAATCAGCCTGTCACGACCCACAACAGAAACAACGAAGGAGTGGATGGGAATATCACAGGCCAGGATTATAGACATAAATTGTTCACCATCTTTAAAGGAGGAGAAAACGTTCAAAGCAAATTTGTAGCTGGCAGATGAAAACCTCTTTTGCATCTCCTCCTTGTCACCTAGCTAACCGTTCTTCAGGTTGCAAAACAGAGGGAGAAAGGATGCGAGAGCTCTGCCTGTAGCTCTCCCCAACACTATAACAACTCTGTGTTATTGTTGTTGTGTGCCTTCAAATCATTTCCAGTGCAAAATCCATGGGTTTTGGTATCCATGGGGGGGGGGGGGGGAGCAATAAAGGGAGGCGACGGTAGGTTTTCTCTGAGATCTCTGGCCTGTCTCTGGTACAGAAATGTAATAAATAAGTAAACATTTGTGAACAGCTAAAAAACTGTTTGTGTAACTTTTCTTTGCTGTCCTTTCAAATGTATTGAGCCACAGAGAATCCGTTCATCCCGGCACTGTGATGACCTCATGGTTATATTTGCTATACAGTAATACTATCGTACTCGGTGTGAAAAGCACAGAGGGCCAGTTATTGCATGGCACCATCCTGTACCAGTCTGGCTGGACTCCCGCCTGCCCACATTAACACAGTGCAGGCCTTGTTACCTGCAAAAGGAGCCTCTCATCCCCAACAATGGCGGATTTACTCCAATCGATCACTTCCGAAAATGGCAGCTCCCAGCCATTACTGAGCAGCACAGGGATGCAGGCGGCCTGGATCAAGGAAAATGGGAGAGCTGAGTTCAACGGAGGCACAGGAAAGAGATCTGCATCAGCAAGGGGCGGCTTTGCAAGTTATAGCACAATCTAACATCTACTTTCTCCCTCCCCAAACATCAGCCAAACAGTGTTCCATGGGGCTTACTCCAAGACGCTTGATATACTTGTACCACTTTTTTGAGCAATAAGAATTTCCAGAGGTGTAGAACTTACTTTGGGTTCCTTCGCAAAAAAAAGATCACTGGAAAGGAGCCAGTGTGGTCTAGTGGTTGGAATTTGAAACTAGGAGCTGGGAGATCTAGCTTCACATCCCGCATTGAGCAATGCAACTCCCTGGATTTTTATCTAGTTGTTTTCAGAACTTTGATGTGTTTACAAGAAATTGTGAAATTCCAAGACTCCTACTGCAATTTCTCAGGTGCTCTGGCACCCTGGCCTGCTCTGACATTTAATTTTTTTCATTCTAAAAACCTGTCCTAGTAACAACGACAACAACAACAACAACAACGTTTATTTATAATGCCCTTTCCACTATAACTTATATCAAAACATGATAAAACATCACACTATACAATGCTAAAATAATATCCTAAATTGGTAAAAACAAAAAGGTGTTGCTTCCCCACTCCATCCACACCCTGGTCTGGTTCCCCACTGTTTTTAGGCGCATGGGGGAGATCTTTTGAAACTGGAAATGTCTGCCTGGTTACTTCCAGTTTTTTGCTAGGGAGGGAGAAACCATGGACTTAAAACAGGTTGTGTTTGCATGAACAAAAATACATCAAAGTGGCCAATTGTGCCTCCTAGCAGAGTTCAAGGTAGAGAAGTTACTGCTGTCGTTCGAAGCCAGAGAGAGAGATGCAGCTCCTGGATCTCTGGAAGTTAACCAACCTTGCTCTGTATACCCATTCATTCTTGCCTCTCTTATCACAAAGACATTTTCTTTTCCTACCTGCAGTGCTTCTAGAAATCGGAAGGATCCCAATCGTCTCCCTCGGGGAATGATGCAAAAGGTAGAGTTGTGCAAAAGCTCCTGATAATCAAACCTGCGAAGGAAAAAGACAAATGCTTGGTTTTGGAAGGCAATTAGGGTGTTGGAAGTTTATTAGAGGATTTTTAACCCCTTTCTTACTCTCTGCGGTATTATTTCATTGAGTCTCATATAACAACACAGAAATGCCGAAGCAAATTGTGAGAAGTCTGTATGTTATGGAACAAATCTGATGTCATTTTTGGATCTGGAACACCAGATTCCTATAAAACCAGAATACATTTTTTTTTAAATCACAACCCTCAATTTGGCAGGCTTGTGTTATATTTTAACTTTTTGTATGTTTTTGCTGACATGTGCTTTTATCTGTCTGGGTTTCAATTTCTGTAAACCAACCTGAGTCCCATTTGTGGGGGAAAGGTGGAATATAAATAACATTTTGATCTTAACTGACCATGCTGGCTGCAGAATTATGAAAATTCGAATCCAAAAAAGCTCTAGCTGTGATAGGCAAAGACACAGAAAGGTGCCATGTCTGTCCATGCTGCCAGGAACTGTCTACCCTAACTGACAAAACAGGAGCCTCAGAGAGAGAAAAAGCCATTCTTATCACCTACTGGGTCCTTGTTGCGGAAACAAAAAGGATTGAATCTGAGACATTCTGCATGTAGTTGCATAGTATTAAATGCTGTGCAAGCATCCATCATAATAGCACCCAAACCCATGTCAAGAACCAACCAGTTCTAGTAGTTTTCACCTCTCCCTGGAGAAGGTCTTTTATAAAGCTCATGTATCTTAATTGCCCTTTCAAAACCAAGTGACACACAAAGTACTTTGCACTGAAACTGGGCTAGCTCACAACAACATGTTATTGAAAGTCAAACCCACCCATCACTCCAGTCAGCTTAGCTGTTGTGTTGTAACTCAAAGATAATCTACATGTAAGAATATTATGCAAACTGCTGCACATTTTCACACATACGCATTGCCTCCCTCTGCCAAAAATGTGCAGCCATGTGAATCTATGCAAAGTGTATGGATGGCTACATGTTCAATCATGTGCACTCTCACATATATTTGTGGTACTCTGGTAAAACTCGCAAATCCTTTTTCATCAGAGTTCATGGAGATTTTCGTGCAGGGTCCTCCCCACAAAAAGCCTGAATTCCTCCAAATCATGTGCAGCCAGATCATAGTCTATTCAGTTTGAATGAGAAGTATTTTAATCATGTAGACAAGCCCTAAGAGGGGAAAGGGACGCTTGGGAAGCCAGGGTTGTGGTGGCAGATGACAGCATCAGTCCTGAGAATCAAAAAGGCCCAGCACTTCAACCCTATAAGCTACTACTTACAGTCTGTAATCTTGCACAGCACTAGAGTGCATGATCTACATCCAACACATAGAGAGATCTCAGGGTCTGTGTGGTTTCATGCAGGGATCCATGCATTAATTTACAGTACTGTACTATTAACAGTCATGTGGAGACAAGATGAACTGAATATTTCCAGCTTTTGGAGAAAACAATCCTATAAGATATCCAAGTGCCTACAAGAATCAGGGCCAGTGCCACAGAGCCATGAGAGAACCTTCTCACAAAGATTCCCAGATCCTTCCTTCCTTCATAAACATCTGTTTTGCTTCTCAGGGATATACCTCTGCAAAAAGACCTTTGAAACAATAAATATACTGAACAAACCCATGAAATATGCAAAAACAGCATGATCAAAATTGAAAAATAGGCGATATTGGTGAGGATGGTTTCACAGCTGAATTTCATTCCCTTGTAGACAAGCAACATATACGTAGCATTTATAAGAATTACTCATAAGAAATAAGCATGTTCTCCTACCATCTCAATGTTCCAGCCCAGGAGTACAAAGGAGTGACTCACAAGTCTTTGTTGTTTACAGCTGCAATCCAATGGCACCAGAAATGCGTCATCAGGTTTGGGTGGGGAGGAGGAATCCAAAGGAAGGAGTGGGTCGGTGGCAGCTGGTGGATCCAAATCCATGGCAAATCCGCCCTGGGTTGTAGACTTAACTTTAAAGGAGCTATCCAAACTGCTCAAAGTGTTTTGGAGATAGGGCTCCACCCCTTGGACAGTTCCTTGGAGCTGATTCATTTGCTCCAATGGCAACAGAGATGTCAGCGGACAGTAGAGTGGATCTCATACATGACAACTTTTCACAGATGAAACATGGGACACGTTTGGCCAAGCAACATCAGAACATGTTCAACATGGCAGAGATGTTATTAGTAGAAAAAAACAGGCAAGCTAGGAGAGGGAAGCTATCTGTCTGAGCTGGAGATAAAGGAGGATGCTGCTTCAGACAAGAGAAGCTGGGAGCATGGAATGGACATACAGTTAACCTCCACATTTGCAGTTTTGACTTTTGCAGATTTTATTACATAATCTCCTCTCTCTAGGAAGTTTTAGGTCCTCCAGCATAACTCTATGACCAGCTTACATTGGAAGATCTAGAGATTCCTTCTCTGGGCATTTTAGGTCCTCCAACACAATTCTATGGTCAACCTTTGGTGGAGGTTGATCACAGAGTTGTGCTAGAGGACCTGGAGATTTCTAGAGTGGTATTCTCTCAGGTTTTAAAAAAACAGTGGTTTTTTAATTTGTGTTTTTTCCACTATCAAGTGGGTCCTGTGTCACCAACCTCAGCAAATGTGGAGGGCCAACTGTATACAGTTTCAATTCCCTCTCTCCTGCATCTGTCACTCCAGCTTGGTCCTGGGCTGCATCTACACTATAGAAATAATACAGTTTGACACCGCTTTAACTTTCATGGATTAGTCCTACAGAATCCTGGGAGCTGTACTTTTGTGACGCACAAGCACTCTTTGGCAGGAAAGGCTAAAGACCCTGCAAAACTACAACACTAGTTTTACATGGGCCCTGTGTCACAGTTCTCGTCTGTGAAATGTCTTCTTTTAAAGTATTTTAAAACACTTTTTATATTTTAAACTATATTGTATTCTTTTACATGCAATCTGTTTAATGGTGTTATAATTTAGTTCTGCTTAGAGTAGTCCACAGGATTAAAAACTGTACAATTAAAAACATAGAAAGGTGTTATATTTAAGCAGAATTAAATTATAACACCATTAAACAGATTGTATGTAAAAGAATACAATATAGTTAAAAAGATAAAAAGTCCCAGTTTGGGGGAAAAGATGGGATATAAATAAATATACTACTACTACTACTATTACTGATGCTGCTGATGATAATGATAACAAGAACAACGTCGATGACGATGGTAATAATGATAATAAAAACAACAATAAAATTTCTCTGAAGATGCCAGCCACAGCTGCTGGTGAATGTCAGGAATAAACCCTTCTAGATCCCGGCCTCATAGCCTGAAAAACCCACAAAAAACTATGGATGCCGGCTGTGAAAGCCTTCGACTTCAAAATAATAATAAATGTTGGCGGATATAAGAACAATCATCCCAGTGAGGCCTTCAAATACAAGGCTCAAGCAGCCCCTACCATTTCCATCCTTCTAAAGAATTATTCTTTGAATATATAGTCATCAGGTCAAGTCTGAGGTGGGACCATTATGTACATCCTTCCTGTACGTGTTTAAGGCCCGGTGGAACAAAGATCACACTCACCTTCCAGGGAAGGGCCAACAGAGAAAGCTGTGTGTGCTGAATGTGACATGGCACAGGGGGGGAAGTTGAAATGAGACAGACATTTTCCACACAGCTATGTTAACTGCACAAGGCTTCCTTCACCACACACATCCAAATATCCTAATCAGTAACAAGGTGGGCAGCCTGGGACCACAGAAAGCCGCTTTGTACATGGAAGGATTTCCCATAGGATGTGCGCATAATGTTTCGTGGGGTCACTACCAGGTCCATGTTTCGGACTCAACAACAAGAGCCAAAAATGGCTTAAAGTAGCTCCTGCTTCAGCTGGGTTTGTAATGAGGATGCAGAAGTGACACCACAGTTTTACTCAGTATGTAGATTTCATATGAACTGGACAAACCATGATATCCATCATCCCCAGCCATCAACCGTACTGGTTATAGATGATGGGAGTGTAATCCAACATATCTGAAGGCTGCTTCCAACACACCAGTACCTTGAGAAAATACAAGCCTGTGACTAACAGCATCATTTTATAATTGTTTTTCTCTTGTATGATTCTTAATATCTTTGCATGATGAAGAAGCCAATGTAGCTTCGAAAGCTTGCATAATGCATTTTGGTAGGCCAAATAAAGGTTTTAGTGTTTCGTGAATTTTGGATGTTATTGCACGCTGGTCTTTTTGCTCTCTTACACATCTGGGCAAAAACTCTCACTGTGGTTGCCAATATTTTGATGGGAGAGCAACAGAAGATTTGCAAATATTCTTTATACTCTACCTCAAACATAGTGGTTGCTGCAGTCTAGAAAACATTCATTTGATAGTCCCTTTTCCAGGAGTATAGAATAAAATTTCAGGTTTTTGGATTTAATAATTTTACAGGGGTTTTCCTCTCGGAATGGTACTTATATAATATTTCATGGCTCTCCTTCTCATTCTGCTTTATGAAAGTCTGGATCTCTGTCCTAAAGTCCTTCTCTGATGACACCACTGTCAATATGTACCTACAATATTAGGGTTTGTTTTCACCATGTATAAATCCTGGAATAAGGACCACTCCCAGAATCCCTGCGCAAAGATGGCCATGCTCTCTGTGGAATTATGGAAACTAAAATCCAAAAATTAAATTGTGCAGTCTTGTAAACTCAATCTGCTATGACCCTACTAGACTTCACCAGGTCTTAGGAATAGTAAAACAAGGGGACGAGTATGTCTCTCCAAACCATCTTCCCTGATGCACAAACTTTGTCAAGAAAGTTCCTGGTTTCTGTGAACTCCAGATTTTAGGAATCCTGGAGCCTGGCAGCAATCCCCCTGCCTCACAAAATACCACAAGATGAAAGATGCCTCTGTGAATGCTATGCACAGAGAGGTAAATTCACGGCAGGCTGCCTGTAACCACAGTGGAAAATCCAATATTTACATTTACTGTACTGTGGACACAGCATCTTATGTTTCTACCTTGAGCTCGACTGGCAAGTACCAAAGAGGGCCATACAGAACAAAGGAGCCAGTGTGGAGCATGGGGCATGGTACTCTTGGCTTTCATGAAGCCTGGAAGTTCTTCTCTAACACAAAACATCAAGGGGAATGTCAGGCTGAATGGATCGTTGAATTACAAAGTCCTCTAACCACACTTCCTTGCTCTATAAACTTGGGATCTAAAACCTACTGGGCTGCAATCTCATCAGAACTTGGAAGAACTTTACTTTACTTTCCCCTTCTCCTCTCCTCTCCTTTCTTTTTTGGAACACAACTATATGATCCCCACAACCCAAGGATCTCCAGCCACATTGGGTGAAGGATTTAGAGAGCTGTAGACCAAGAAAATGCCTTTTCCAAGCTCAGAATCTCATAGAGCAACACAAAATCTACTAAGAGATTCCTGCACAAATTTGAGCAGTAGTGTGTGTTTCAGTCACATTGGTTCCCTCATTAGATGTGTTAGCATTCACTGTCCCCATGCTGTTGTGATCTGACTATGCTCCCAATTAGAAATGGAAGGGTAGTCTCACACCTCAAGTTCTTCATCCATCCAGGGCCAGGTTTTGTTTTGATGAAAACAAGAAGCATTGTTCATGTGTTATTACAGGCTTCTCCTTTCTCAATGGTAGTGTGCAGCAGGGGCACCACTAAGAGTGTGCAGGGGGTGACAACACAGAGGGGGATGTACGCAAGGTGGGGTGGTACACCACTGAGGTTCCCCTTTCATCAACTGCAACCCATGACTCAGGGTGGCTTGACTAAACCCATACTGCAAGGGTGAGAGGCTGGAATAAGTTTTTCTGCAAAAGAACTGCATTTTGACAAAACTTTGCAAAATACACTCCTGCATTTTATGCAAGCACATCCACAAAGCTGAAATGATATTTCAAATCTTGCCAAGAAAACTCCATGATAGGGTTTGGCTTAGGGTTGCCACAAGTCAGAAATCACAGAATCATAGAGTTGGAAGAGACCCCAAAGGCCATCCAGTTCAGCCCCCTGCCATGCAGGAACTCACAATCAAAGCATCCCCAACAGATGGCCATCCAGCCTCTGCTTAAAGACCTCCAAAGAAGGAGACTCCACTACACTCCGAGAGAGTGTGTTCCACTGTCGAACAGCTATCACTGTCAGGAAGTTCCTTCTAATGCTGAGCTGGAATCTCTTTTCCTGTAGCTTGCATCCATTGCACCAGGTCCTATTCTCTGGAGCATCAGAAATCAAGCTTGCTCCATCCTTGATATGACATCTCTTTCAAATATTTAAATTGGGCTATCATATCACCTCTTAACCTTCTCTTCTCCAGGCTAAACATGCCCAGCTCGCTGTCTCTACTCATAGGGCATGGTTTCCAGGCCCTTTGCCATTTTGGTTACTCTCTTCTGGACACACTCCAGCTTCTCAACATCTTCTTTGAATTGTGGTGTCCAGAACTGGACACAGTATTCCAGGTGAGGCCTAACCAAAGCAGAATAGAAGGCACACAACAACAACAACAAAAACAACAAACTTCCAAGAGCCAATCTATACAGCTAGAGTCTTCCCAAATTAGGAGTGGACAATTACAACTCCCATCAACTCCAGCCAGCTTGGACAATGGTGAGAGATTATGAGAGATGTAGTACATCAACTCGGAAGGACTGCAGTTGGACAGCCCTGCTCCAAAAGAACATCCAGTGCTTCCTGGAGCTGCCAGACCTTTATCTGGCACACAAAAGGGATCCCAAAACATACAGTGATCAAACTCCCTAACTGGCAAATACCCTGACTGTGCTACATTTCTTTGGATTTTTGGCTGGAGCTCCCCACAGCTTTTTCAGACTCAGTAAAGGGGCTTGTGTTTGCTTTATAGAGAACCCTGTGAGGGTGGGAGGGAAAAACGAGTCCCTCCTTGAAGGAGTTCTGTCTCCAGTCCTCATTTCTCAAGAGCCCTCAAAGACCGGCAGATTTCCAAGCAGGATTTCTTGATGTTGTTCCCATAACCACTTAAGGGCATACCCTCCAACATTTCACAAATGAAAACTGGACGTATGTAGCCGAGCCACATCGGAACATGGTCACACAAGCATGGACGGGCAACAACAGGGAAAAAGTTATTAATAAGGAGCAACACACAACACTGCTGTTTTAAGCAGAAGAAAGCCCACAGTTTATGTTATGAGTTACTGTATTAAGAAGGATAAGAAATTATGCCCCATGAGGAGTGTCTTAGGGTATGTTTAACCTAGGGAAGGGAAGGTGATCACATCCTTGGAAACCAGCAATTTTTTTTTACAGTTTCTATGAGTGTGCAACAAAATTCCTTCCACCCATCCTATCACAACTGAGGACATTGTTTCTGAAATGTAGAAACAGCTTGACTATTCTTGTCATGAATACTGCAAAAATGGACTTCTGCAAGACCCAATGTCTTCCCTGACCTCTCTTTATAATATGTGTCCCAATTCAGAATCTCATCCAATGTTTACCAAAGGTAGCAGCAGAAGCAATAGCTTGGCCAGCTCTCACTTCTCATGCTTTTTTCTTTAACAGAAAGAAAAGACGGCCTAGAAAAAAGCTTAAATGCTTTCCCAACCCATTTAAGCCCCAAGGAGAGTACAACAAGGATGTAGGCCATGTTTGTTTGCTGAACAATCCCCTGCCTGAAACTGAAAAGTAGCAGAAGATGTAAAATCTCTGTTCAAACTAGCTGTGGAAGCTCTAAGGCAAAGTTGCAATGCCTGGAAACATTACTTGTCTGGACTACAGTTGCTAGAATCCCACAACTATATGCCCAGTGGCATATCAGAGCCTCTGTGGACTATGTTAAACTGGATCAGTTTGAGTTGGTAAATACCGAGGATGTGGACAAGATCCTCGGAAGCGTACGGAAAACAACCTGCTCCCTTGATCCCTGTCCCTCGTGGTTAGCAGCCCAGGGGGGACCGGTAGTAACATCGTTGTTACACCGGATAATTAATACATCTTTGAGGGATGGGCAATTTCCATCGGATCTTAAATTGGCCATTGTAAAACCGATCCTAAAAAAGCCCTCCCTCGACCCCCTGGTACATAACAATTATCGGCCTATTTCGCTGCTACCATTTTTGGGAAAGGTGATCGAGAGGGCGGTTGCGATCCAGCTTCAGGCGGTCTTGGATGAAACGGATTATCTGGACCCATTTCAAACTGGCTTCCGGGCGGGTTACGGGGTTGAGACGGCCATGGTCGCCCTGGTCGATGATCTCCGTCTGAGCATCGACAGGGGAAGCATGTCCCTGTTGGTGCTCTTGGACATCTCAGCGGCTTTCGATACCATAGACCATGGTATCCTTCTGGGGCGCCTGGCAGAGGTGGGAATCGGGGGCACTGCGCTCCAGTGGTTCCGGTCCTACCTCTCCGGGAGGTCCCAGATGGTGCAGCTGGGAGACGTGTGCTCCGACGAGAGGCCCCTTAAAACTGGGGTCCCTCAAGGGGCCATTCTGTCTCCCATGCTATTTAACATTTACATGAAACCGCTGGGAGAGATCATCTGGAGACATGGGGCGCGGGGTTATCAGTACGCTGATGACACCCAAATCATCTTCTCTATGTCTCCGACTGATGCAGTGACTGGGGATGGCGTCTCTCCTCTCGTGGCCTGTCTAGAGTCAGTAATGGGCTGGATGAGGGAAAACCGACTCAAGCTGAATCCAGAGAAAACGGAGGTACTAGTGATAGGTTCTCCTGGTCCAGGAATGGCGGTGGTTCCACCTGTCCTGAACGGGGTCACGCTCCCTGTGAAGGACTCCGTGCGCAGTCTGGGCGTGCTTCTCGACTCGTCGCTTCACCTGACTGCTCAGGTGAACGCGACGGTCAAGAGCACCTGTCATCAGCTTCGGCTGATTCGCCAGCTGCGCCCATACCTGGCGCAGAGGGACGTAGAAACTGTTGTACATGCTCTGGTAACTTCGAGACTGGATTTCTGCAATGTACTCTACATGGGGCAACCCTTATACCAAACTCGGAAGCTACAATTGGTGCAGAACATGGCAGCCCGGCTGGTCACTGGTGCCCCCAGGGCCAGCCATATAACACCGGTTTTAAAAGATCTCCATTGGCTGCCCATCCGCTTCCGAGCCCAATATAAGGTGTTGGTAATTACCTATAAAGCCCTAAATGGCTTGGGCCCAGGATACCTAAAGGACCGCCTCTCCCCGTACATTCCGCCTCGCACCCTCAGAACGTCTGGGCAGCAGCTACTGAAGGTGCCTGGGGCCAGGTTAGTCTCCACGACTCAGAAGACGTTCTCCATAGCTGCCCCAGCCCTTTGGAACGCGCTGCCCACTGAGCTCCGCTCGTCCACTACCCTGGCCCAATTTAGGAAGGATCTCAAAACCTTCCTATACCAACAGGCATTCCCCGAATAAATATCCTGCGGGCCTCCCTCCTCTTTCGTGGCCAAGAGGCTGGGCTATGGGGCTTTTTATTGTTGCCTTGT
This sequence comes from Sceloporus undulatus, assembly GCF_019175285.1. Classification (NCBI taxonomy): domain Eukaryota; kingdom Metazoa; phylum Chordata; class Lepidosauria; order Squamata; family Phrynosomatidae; genus Sceloporus; species Sceloporus undulatus. The sequence goes on from NC_056530.1 coordinate 1,846,603, forward strand.
TTTAACTGTGCTTTTAATTGTGTACATTATGATTGTTTTAATCTGTTGTGAGCCGCCCTGATCGTAGGAAGGGCGGCATACAAATAAAATTTTATTATTATTTATTATATCTGGAAGTCATAACCCAAAACATAACTTTTCCAAACTCTGGCAACCTCCTAATTCTGCCTAATTGAAGGGTCAGTCCTGCTTTGATTAAATAAGGTTCTTTTCATGTTCATATTTATGGAGAAAACTATCGGATTGTTCTCCCTTTATAGAATAAAGGGGGTAAAGCACATATAACACCAGTTCCACTAAATGCAAACACAATGATACAGCCCTGTGAGCATCCTTGGTGCATAAATGTTGCATTGAGATACAGTAGTTTATCTCCTGTTTAGTGGCTGCTGTATTCCATTCTATAACAACACAGCCATCTCGACTATTCCCGCCAGGCTCATGAACTCAAAGAAGTTTCACCAACCCAGGAAAAACCCCTCAGCCTTACAATTATAGAATTCTATTTTAATGCAAAGGACCTGGGGCAACTGCTGTGTGGATGATGATGATGATGATGATGATGATGATGATGATGATGATAATAATAATAATAATAATAATAATAACAATTTTATTTATATTTCCCCACCTCTTCCTGTGGATGGAGGTGGGGTTACAACCCAATAAAAATAAACAATACAATCAATAAAATACAGTCATTCCAATATAATACATCATCTCAGCAGTAATGGTACTGATTAAAAGATAACTTGTCATCATATGACAGTTTTATAACAATAGTATTACACAGAGTTATCATCAAGGGTTAATGGAAGAGTATCCTAAACAGGGTTAGATGGATAGGCCCACCGGGAGAGCTCCATCTTGGCTGCCTTCTTAAAAGCGTCTAAGATGGTAATAAGACAGATCTCTTCCATCTCTTAGGCTCTCAATACAGAAATGTTTTGTGTATGTTTTAATACATTTTTACATACACACTCAGCCCTCTGTATCCACGGATTCCTTATCCACGGATTCAACCATCCAGGGTGTGAATATATTCCAAAAAAAGCAAACCTTGATTTTGCCTTTTTATACAAGGGACACCATTCTGCTATGCCATTTTATTTAATGGGACTTGAGTATCCATGGATTTTGATATCCACAGGGGGATCCTGGAACCAAACCTCAGCAGCTACCGAGGGCCCACTGTATACATAAAAGTATACAATTTTTGGTTTTGCTTATTTTTTAATTTTTTTATTTCAAAGGACTCTGAGGAAGGAATTTATATTCCACAATGTGTTGGAATATTACAGGTATTTGCGGCTTTTATCTGCTCCAGCCCTCCTGGAGTTCCAATCTGGCCTTCCGGGCTTGTCCATATGGTCACCTCTTTCCATGTGGCACCATCATTTGTTCATTTCTCAGCTTCTGTACTCCCACTCCCCTGATGGTCAAAGGCCGAAATGCCTCTCCAAAGGCTTAGTTATTGGCTGCAAGGACTTTAAAACCTGTATATTGGTATTTTTGGTCACACTCTTTTGCCATTATTGGGATGCAGCCTTTCAGAATTGAAACCGAATTTTGACTTCCAAAAGCAATTTCCTTCCTTTGGTGCAATGTTTTTATTAAGCAACCTAAACATTCACAAAAAAAGGTGAAGATGTCAAGCTCTCTAGATCTCTCCATTAGCTAAGATGGTAGCAGAAGAAGGCTGATAGAGAGAGCCTGCCAAGGAACCAAAACACAACCTGAAACCATCATTTCACCTGCTGGAACCACATTTTAATCTCTGGAGATCTCATCCCTTCCCATTTCTTCCTAAGATTCTGAGCACAGAGACACCAGTGTTGCATTATTCAAGTGTTGGACTAAACATGTGTAACAATAACAACAATTTTTTATCCACCTCTCCCCATGGATCGAGGCATGGAACAGAAAAAGATTAATATACAAAATACAATATAAGTTTAAAACACACAACGTTACTTAATGTAAGACTAAACCTGGGGATCAGAATGTGACTGTTCATTCCACAAACCCGGTTGAAACTTGCAATTGCTGGACACTATGGGTTTTGTTGAATACAGGAGTCTAAGGGTGCATCTACTCTGTAGAAATACCTTAATACAGTTGTTGACACCACTTTAAGTGCTTTAACACTAAGTATCATATGGAATCCTGGAATTTGTAGTTTTACAAGGTCTTTAGCCATCTCTGCCAAAGAATGCCAGTGCATCACAAAACTACTAATCCTAGGATTCTGCCATGGAAGTTAAAGTGCTTCACTTTAGGGTCGCCATAAATTGGAAACGTCTTGAAACCACATAACAACATTTTGGCAGCAGATGCTTGAGAAAGCCTGAGAAATACAAAAGAGTAAAAGGCTTATTGTTCTCTTAAGTTTGGATATAGAAGATCCACAGATTGCTCCTTCTGGGGCCAAAAATGAGGTGCCCAACATCAATCAGATGGCTGGGTGCCTTGTTTGGCTTCAAGAGGGCAGCGACAGCAATGGGCGGCACAACGGGATGCATTGTAAATGGATGCCTGCTGTTGCCCCGGAAGAACCAGAGCAAAAGGCATTTTTAAAAATAAATAAATAAATAAATAAATAAAATGGATTAAGGGGGATATATAGTGTTTTTGGTGCTGAACTGGCCAGACGTTATCTGAACAGTTTGCACCAGAACCGACAATTGGGCCCTGCATCGTCAGGACTTCTTGTCAGGCTGGGGAGAGGATGTGGCATTTGGCTGCTTCTGCCCTTGCAAGAGACCTATAGTATTTCCAGCCCAAAACCAGCAGGCTACAGTTAGCCCAATGTGTCCCTGACATGGACTTGCTAACAGAAATCTAGTCTAACGAAAGATATTCTTAACAGCACTGTCATGTTATCAATCCAGGGATGTGGGCATTTCACAGTCACTGCACCCATGCTGAGCAAGCATGCAGATCGGTCTTCTGGTGTGAAAATTGGTTAGCCTGAGCGTGTCAAAATTTAGCTAAGCAAGCTTGCAGGGGAGGAATGGGTGGGTGAGTGGGTGATGTGGAATTGAGATGGAAAAGGCGAAAGAGAGGAAGAGGTCCAAACAGACTGTGAGCATTCATTGCAGGAGGCCAGATTCTGTGAAAATGACAGGTATAATGAAGTTAGTATAATTTAAGCAAGGAAACAAAAGACTTGTTGGACTTGTGGATCCAGGTTCAAACCCTCACACAGGCAAGAAACTAGATGATGCCTTGAGATCTCGCCAGAACAGCTAAACAGCTCAATAGCAACAATATCAGATACAAAATGTAGGCCTATGACTCTTGACATTATCACTCTTATTCTCCTGTATGATTTTTAACATCTTTTGTCTAATGAAGAAACCAGTGGAGCTTCGAAAGCTTGCATGATATATTTTGTGCATTTTGTTTGGCCAATAAAAGTATCACTCTTTTTTGGATTTTGGATTTTTTTAAAAAATATATTTTATTTTAGTAAATAACAATTGTCACCTCATTACCTGTGACTCTGCCACACAAGTTTTGCCTCTCTATGACTATTCATATAGTCTTAATATTCATATAGTCTGATTATAAAGGTCCTTCCTGGCCTACAACTTATTTTGCAGAGTTAGTCTCAAAGGTGCTGCGTGATCCCTTTATATACACAGATCTAAGATGTAGGATCCATAAAGCATTACAAATCAAAACAGATGGCAGTGCAAACTCCAGCAGATGGAACCTACAGGAGTAATGTGGATATTTAAGTCTTGCCTCTAATTTCAGTTTATACTTCTGCTTTAAAGAAGCTTTATATTTCATCCCAAATTCTATTTTGGTTTATAATAGTAGATTTCCTACAAATGTTCTTCCTGCAGCAGGACAAGATGCTGGTAGCCAACTACAAAAGGCCTCTTTATTTGTACTTGGATGGAACCTGTTTGTTAATGCAGGACCCTGGGCAAGAGGGGGAAAGAGGGCTGTGCTCTCAAACTTCTCTTCTCTTTGACAAATCGGGCCTGACAAAAGATTCACTGTTAGGCAAACTTCATCCTGGAACACTGGACTGGAGCTGCTGCCAAAACATGACTGCCCTTGCAGGAGCAGTCAGAGGTTGACCCCAACCCATCTGTGGAAGTGCCTTGTCAGGCGAATGGCCTCCATCATATGGGAACACAAGGTCATCAGATGTCAAAAGACGAGAACTGGAAGGGACCTTTGAGATCATTCAGTCCAATCCCTGCTGCTGCAAGAAATCTACTATTACAGGATACTTGATAGGTGGCCCTCCAACCTTTGTTTAAATACTTCTAGCAAAGGAGAGTTCACCATTTGCCCAAACAGAATGCTCCAGAGTCCAAACACTCTGATCCTGTCTGATCTTGGAAACTAAGTGGGTTAAGCCCTGGTTAGTACTTGGAATCATAGAATCATAGAATGATAGAGTTGGAAGAGACCACAGGGGCCATCCAGTCCAACCCCCTGCCATGCAGGAAATCACAATCAAAGCATCCCTGACAGAAGACCATCCAGCCTCTGTTTAAAGACCTCTAAGGGAGGAGACTCTACTACACTCCGAGGGAGTTTGTTCCACTGTCGAACAGCCCTTACTGTCAGGAAGTTCCTCCTAATATTGAGGTGGAATCTCTTTTCCTGCAGTTTGCATCCATTGCTTTGGGTCCATTGCTTTGGAGGGAAGACCACCAACAAATACCTGGTGCTGTAGGCTATATTTCTGAGGAAGGAACTGGAAAAGCCACCTCTGAGCACACCTAAGAAAACCATAAGTCGACAGGCAATTTGAAGGCACACACACACACACAGAAATCTTACGATGTAAATACTGAACAGGATTGCTAGCCATTTGGGGTGTGTGTGTGTGTGTGTGTTTAATAGAATATTTTCATAAAAGGGAACATACACTGATCAGCTGAAATGTGATATCAATGAGATTAAGGAACTGTGAAACCAAGCTAGAGCATTGAAACAGTTTAATTTTTCTTCAGGCAGTTGTCTATAACCCCAGCATCTCTGCACTCTTTTCTTTCCTAAATTATCTCTGAAACTGCTTTTTCACACAAAAAAATGTCTCATATTTGCTATTTTTATAAAAAGATAATAATAATATCTAGTGGTGGTGGTGAAGATGATGATGAAAGAAGACGAAGAAACATTTTGGCATGTAATTTTCCAGAATATATAGACATCCCTCTCACACTCAAACACAGAGGGCAGAAGGGAATCCAAAATAACTGGGACACCAGCACACATAACAAAGCTGCAATGATTTCTAGGATCGACGCTTGTACAGCACTGCCTTGCCTGTTTCTACAATTCCAGGCATGTAGAAGAAACAGGCACATGTCCCTAGATTTCATGAGCACTTCCAAAACCTCAGAAGGCATCGTGGTTTCCTTACCAAGTGAATAATGGATGTTTCGGAGCATTTCACAGTGATGGAGAAGTGATATCACTGAGGGATGAGCCAGCCCAAAACTCCTAACAGTTGCCAAAAAACAACAGCGATTTCTGGAGAACTTGTGGAATAAACGTGACTGGGTTGTTCTTTGGAAAATGAAGGGAAACTGTTCTGTTTGCAAACCTTTGCCTAAGGCCAAGGGTGGGCAAATGCCAGAGGGTGAAGGGGGCACTGTTTTCTTGCTGGACTCCAGACGGCACCCAACATTGGCAACCCTCCTTCTCTGGTTTTTAAACGTTTCTTGTTTAGAAAATTGCTCTTACAATCATCACACTTTTTCAGGCTTGGGAAAGATCTTTTTTTTTTTTCAACCAGGAAGAAAACTGTCCATTTTTAGGGGGGAAAGGCAAAAAATGTTAATGGCTTTGGAGAGCTCTTGGGGACCCTTCTCCAACCATTCCATCTGTTTTGTAAAGGAAATAACCAGAAAGGGAGAAGTTGGTAGGAAGGATATAGAGGACATGACACAGACGGGTGTTAAAGGGTACTGGGTTTCTTCCTCCTCTTTTCCACCCCACTCTGACCTTGCAAATCCTGGCCGTTTGCTGAAAAGCTACAGCTGAGCAGGGCATCCAAGTGCAATCGCTGGTTTACCTCCGTTCTCCCTGGGTCATGCCCTGGCTCTCCTTGTGTGCTGGCAGATGTCTGAAACGTTAAGCTTGTGGGACATTTCGAAGGTCTTAGGGCTCCATCTCTCTTGGGTGATGGGAGATCCTGGGCCAGGGCTAGATCTGAAGGGCATCACACATATACACACATCCATACACACACCCAGCTAGCCACTGAGATGCTTTTCTGAGAAACAGTGCAGTGGAAACCTGAAGAGAAGTGTCACACTTAGGACACCGGGCTGCATTCACACTGCAGAAATAAGTCATTGACATCAGTGGTGTCAATGACTCAAATAACTTGAAGGCAGCCAGAAAGCCTACAGAACTCTGTGCAAATCTCAACAGCTGCACATCCTCCAATTTTTAGATTTAAAAACAAAACCGAGGCACTCTGACATATCTGGAACACTCCCTTTCTTACCAAATGATCTGTCATACCAGACAGTGTTACACATGGCAGCAGGCTTATGACACAGTCTCTGTGCCTCCAGATTAACTGGAACCTTATGGTCTTTCTTAAATAATAATACGTAATAAAAAGATTATTTAAACTCACAAAAAGCTCCAGTTGGCTTTTCTTATGGAACAAGTGGGACTAGAGTCAATGCGGAATGCTCCACTTTTCACATTTCCAGCCAGCCAGCTATGCCTTTTTTGCAGGAAAGCCTACCTTACAAGAGTGTCACAAGGAACTTATGTGAAAAGATTTTTGGCAGTACCAGACTTATTGTTAGAAAATCTGTGGCAGTAAAAAGCTGGAGGGCAGCAGAAGCATAGTGTAGCTTGTTTCTTCATTTGGAGGACAGAACTGTATATGTTACAAGCACATCCAGGCACCCAAAACAGCCTGCTCTCTGAGGCAGTGGAGACTGAATCCCATTGTGGGAGAACGGCAAGATAGAAATCTTTTAAATAAATAAATAAATGATGCATTTCCAGCAGCAAAATAAAACGCAACCAGCAATAGTTCTGGTTTTTCTATACTAAACAGACTCAAAGCACCAGGGGTTTCCCTGGGAACTTTAAGAGTTTTATCCAAGGTGCTGAATCTATCCTCCAAATAGGTTCATCACCTTGGACACTGCCTTTAAAATTCAGATCAATACCTGAAGTGCCCTACTGTCATTTAACCCACCAATTCCTACACTAGCTGGATGTGTTGTTGTTGTTGTTTCCAACTTACAACAACTCACCACTATACCTCTAAGAAGGGGGGTACCATTGCCTCCAGCACCAGAATGCCTTGGGTCAGCCTTGAATCTTAAGACACTGAAAGTGTGCTATAATATAAACACTTAGGATGCTTTTAGATTAGGCTTTCCTTGTGCCAGAACTCCGCTTGGTTTACACAGTTTTGCCAGGGCAAACATTTGACAAGATCTATCATAAATCTACACTCTTACAGTTGCACAGGGGTTACGCTACACCCTTCTGCCAAATGTGCATCTGCCAATGAGCCTGTTTATTGTCCTGCTGTGCAATGGCTAAGGCTGCATCCACACTGCAGAATTAATTCAGTTTGACACCATTTTAACTGCCATGGCTCAGTGCTGTAGAATTCTGGGATCTGGAGTTTTGTGAGATACTTGGCTTTCTCTGTTAGAGAGCTCTGGTGGCACAACAAATGACACACACACCCCAGACTCCCACAGAACAGTGCCATGGCAATTAAAGTGGTATCAAACTGCATTAATTCTGCAGTGTGGCAGAAGCCAATTAAACATTTCTGCATTCCCAGGGAAACATGGGGTGCACTGAAAGCACTGACAAATAGTTATGCTCCATCCAAGAATGCACAACGGCATGGCTGGAATCCTGTGGGTTAGATGGACTGCTGAATGCTCGGTCAACAAGTAGGTAAATCCTATTGATTCAATGGTTCTGCTCTAATGGTATGAACATTAGGGATTTGGGCATGATTAACAGTCACACCTCTTAAACTCTGCTTACGCAACCATGTCCATTAAACAACAGCCAAAACAGTACAACTACATGTGTAAGGGAACTCAAATGCACTTATGACACCAACCCGATTCTGATTGTTTCCATTTCTCATCCTCTGTGTTTGCTGTGAGATTCTGGGAGTCCTAAAATTCACTTTTCTCAGCCTTGTTAGTGAAAGATTAATGAGTCGTAGTCCTTTCTAAGAAAGCCAGCATGGTATAGTGGTTTGAGCACTGGACTACGACTCTGGAGCTCAGGATTCGATTCCCTGCTCAAGCATAAAAACCCACTGGGTGACCTTGAGCAAATCACACTATCTCAGCCTCAGAGGATGGCAATGACAAACTCCCTCTGGAGGAATGTGTCAAGAAAACCCTGTGATAGGATTGCCTTAAGTCAAAAATAACTTGCAGGCGCACAACAACAAAGCCTTTTCTAAGTTTTCTAAGCCATGTTCTCTAAGGGTCCCTGTCCCTAGTCCTCCCCAAAGGTAATTTTGCCCCATCACATTGGCTGGAGGTTTCTGGTAGTTATAGTCCCCAAAATGAGCTGCCATACTGCCAGTGGGGAATTGTAGTCACCCAGAATAACTTTTCCAAGTCCTCTTCAAGGAGGAAATCTCTGGGGTCTCCCAAGGTTTAGCTTCTTTAAGCATAATTCTCTGCTACGCAAAAGGAAATCAGTCTGACTTCACTGAGCAGCATCACCAGAAGGCCTTTCATCCGCCTCCCGCTCATCCTCACCCCATTAGGAGGTTCAGAAACATTAAGACGCAGGCTGGGACTGCTCATCTCAAAAAAATCTCAGCCGACAGGTCAGTCCCCTTTAATCAGGTCTTGCTTTCCCCTTGCTGGGAGATTAGTTGCTCTTGATTTGATCCAGCCTGTCTCCTTCTCAAGAGCACACGGCAGAGATATCCTGGAGCAAATCTATCGGAAGCGATGTTTTCATTAAAAAGCCATATGGTGGCTCTTAGCACCGACTCTGATTTCCGCAGGTGGTTGGACAGAAGGTAGGCAAATCTGGAGGGTTTCTCATTTCCGAGGAACCATCTGCCAGGGAAGTGATACCCACCATGGCTGCTTTGGACAAGGGAAGCGCAGTTAGCAGCAAGACTCCAACGATTGGTGAAAAATAACTTTTTTCTTCCCACTCAACAATAATTCCAGAAGATCCTCTTCCATTACTCCCTGTCTTGGTTGGGCACTGCTCCACTGAGTCTTGTCACGGCAGAGAGCAGGTTGCCTACATAAGACCCAGCACATGGAAAAGTTGCTTTGGGGGACTCCAACACCCAAAATCCCCAAGCAGCATGCCAGCAGCCAGCACCTCCAAATTACCAGACTCATGCTGTGTGCCTTTTCTAGGCGACAACTCGCAGAACACCAATGACCAGATTGGCTTTAGTCAGAATTTTCCAGACAGCATGCTCACACTCTAAGCCTTATCTGGACTGAGGGATTTTGGGAGTTGTGCATTACGTTTGTTGTTGTTTCTGACTTATGGCGACCCTAGGGGGAACCTGTCATGATGTTTTCTTGGTAAGATTTGTTCCAGGGAGGTTTGCCATTGTCTTCCTTTGAGGCTGAGAGAGTGTGGCTTGCCCAAGGTCATCCACTGGGTTTCATGGCTGAGCTGGGAATCAAACTCTGGTCTCCAGAGTAGTAGTTCAACACCTAGACCACTATGCCACACTTGCAGTCATCTTCAAAGACAAGTGACAGGAGTGCAAAGTTATTGGACTATAACTCTCATTCGCCTTACCCAGCACAGTCAATGGTCTATCTAGCATGTCCTTGAGTGCTTTGTTTTCCCTGTAAGGATCACAGTGTATTTTGCTTGTTGGTTTTGGCTTCACACAGAGTTGTCTGCATTTTCCCATTAAGCGCCCACTGTGTCCAAAGGGCAACCCCAAGCTGGCATATTTCTGTGACTCAATCACAGTCCTTCCCAGATTTGGTACAGGTTGAATCTCTCTTATTCAGACATCTGAAATATTCCAAACATCAACACTTTTTTTCATGAGTGGCTGAGATTGTGATACCTTTGGCTTCTCATTCAATGTACGCAAACCTTGTTTCATGCAAAAGTTATTAAAATTTTGTGTAAAATTAACTTCTGGCCATGTATTTGTACATGTTGAAACATAATTGAATTTTGTAGTTAGACTTGGCTCACATGTCCAAGATATCTCACTACTGTAATATGAGTATTCCAAAATCCAAATAAAAAACATTTAAAAATCCCAAAACATCTGGTTCCAAGCATTTTGGATAAGGGAGACTCAACCTGTACTCTGTTTCTTGCTTCCTTTAGTGGTATATCTTCTAGATTGGGGCCATGTGGAGTTAGTGTCTAAAGTCTATAGATCCCCAAATTTTCCCTGTGTTCTAAAATGTCTGAATGAAACGGTACCTCAATGCCAAACAAGGACAAATAGAGAGGTCGTGATGTTCCAAGCTGAAATCCTTGCTGGCCACTAGTTTCTCTAGTCTAATGTCAAATCCAGCAGAATTGCATGTTCAGAAAATTAGTGCTTTGGTAGTTAAAACTCAGAAAACCTTTATTACGAAACTATTGATCCACTTACATTTTCAGAACTGGCCAGGAAATGTTAAAGTTGCCTAACTAAATGACACACAATTTTAAATTTCAGGCAGGCTTAATTCTTATTCCTTACAATTAATAAACACACCTCTCCACACATTCCCACACCACCCCTTTTCTTTGCTGTTGCAACAAAATCCTTTTCACAGATATGATCTTGGCTCATGCCTCCCTTCCAGTCTTAATCTCAGCAGCTGGGTATGATATGACCACTGACCTAGCGATACCAACTTTACTCTAACCCATCCCTAATGTTTTATGGCCTTTACGGCATTTCTATGGTGGCATAGCAATTTCAGCATTTGGACTACGACTCTGGAGATCAGGGTTCAATTCCTTGCTTGACCATGAAACCAATTGGGTTACCTTGGGCAATTCACGTGTTCCCAGCCTCAGAGAAAGGCAATGGCAAACCTCCTCTGAACAAACCTTACCATGATAGGTTCGCTTTAGGGTTTCCATAAAGTGGAAACAACTTGAAGGTACACAACAACAACAAAAGTTGCCTATGGAGCCATAGTGCCATAGTGATTTGAGTGTTGGACCAGAGTTCGATTCCCTGCTTGGTCATGAAAACCACTGGATTCCCTTGGGCAAGTCACATGCTCTCAGCCTTGGGGCAATGACAAATATCCTTTGAACAAATCTTCCCAAGAAAACTCCATAATAGGTTCACCTTAGGGTCATCATACTTACTTGAAGGCACACAACAATGAAACAACAACAACAACATGTTGCCTATGCAACCTGATATCTAGCCTCCTGGTCAGGATTGCAGACTTAATGGTTCCTGGAGTATATAGGCAGGTCTATGGTCATTTTGCCCAAATTGGTGCTATTGCTTTTTTAAAAGATTGTTGTTTTTAATCACTTGTGTAAATGAACGAACATATACATCCTGCCTTTTTTTCAACAATGATTCACCCGACTGATGAATGAAGCAGCAAAACTGCATACTAATTTTTGTGCTGACTAGAAACAAATGTGAATCTAAGTTGGAAATGGGTCAGAATGAAGTCAAGATCAGAGCAAATTAGAAACAGGGAGAAACTGAAACGGATGGATTTTTCATCCTTAATTGTGACATAATTGGCTGGAGCTGACCATGTGGATTTGGAATTGAATGGCCTTACAGGCAAATGAGGGTGAGGGCAATGACAACAAAAGGAAAGAGGAGAATGATGCCAAGAAGCAACAGTGAGGAAGTGAGGCAAGGGGAATGACAAAAAGGTGCCAACCAGCACAGAAACAATGCGGTTCCCTGTGATATTTAAACTGATATACTGTTTAAGTCGAGAAATGTTAGACAAGCAATTGACTCAAAAAACCTCCTGAGTCAACTTATCCATGGTCAATGCAAGTATTGTACTTGACCTCTTATTTAACCAAATGGAACCATCCCCTGGTGAAAGGCAAGAGTATAATCTGTCCTGGAAGCACTGAAACACCACTATTCTCTCATTCATCCAGCTTTTAGGGTGAGCGCACACAGTTATGCCTGCTGAAATATTGTAATACTTTGGCATCATTTTCCTTTGTTTTGGTCCTTTACATCCTTTGCCACAGGCCCCGAAGTTTTAACCTCAACTTCTCCATGGGCCGCATCAAAATCCATAGTTTTGGCACCAAAACCTGCCCTTGATTTATACACAAGGTGGACTTATCATCGATTATATACAATAAATTGCTTCAATATATATGCATATATGTTTTGAGCAATCTTTCCTAACATCATGCAAGCTAAATTATTCTCACAAATATACGTGTGTGTGTGTGTGTGTGTGTGTGAACTTCACTCTATATGTGTCTTTGCATATGGAATTTTTACTTGAGGCATTGCATCACAAAATTCAAGCAAGTGTACACATAGAATATAACAATATTTTGTCCTCCCTCCCTGATAAATAACACTTCACCCGACATGGCCACATCATGGAGGCAAACATGGAAAATGATGCAGCTCACCAGTGCCAAAAATGGATTAAGAAGCAGTGAGGGCAGATTAGGGCAATGACAGTAAGGGCAAAGATGAAGAAATGGCAGTTAAGGAAATGTAAGAACACCAAATGGCTTCAAAACAAAAGTGAATGTTTGGCAAGGTGAGTATTTTTGAGGCAACTGCTTGGGCCACTTTGAATACGTTCATTTAGAAGTAAATATCCAATCAGACCATCTTTGTTGAAAGCGCGTAGCCTATATTCACCAGTTCTTGTACATGCAAGATTGGCCTGTGATAAATCGACAGTTATAACGCCAGAATGAGCGGCCACCCAGTTGTTGGAAAAGCTTGCACACAACGCAAAGCACATTGCTCATTTTGATGCTGTTGATCTGGCAGCTGTTTCCTGACATATGCGGTGCATTCACAAGCAGCATCCCTGTTCATATTGCAGCATCACCGACTGTCTCAGCGCTTGGCAAGACAATCACTCATCTCCCATTTTGCAACGAGGAGCCTTCACCTCCTCTTGGGCCTCTCATGCAAAGATATACAGATATGAAAAATGCACTGCCAAGCGTGGTCGGGCCTAATGGACTGAGATATGAATTGAGATGCAGATGTTATTAAGGACTTTCTCCATTTTTCTCAGTGTTCTGACAGTGGCACTGCACAAATGTTGTCACCCTGCTATCAATGAGTGTATCTCTTTCATCAGAGCTAGGATCCAGAAGGGAAACGTAGTAATAAAAATAAAGTAAAATTCACTATTTAGTCTAAGGCTGAACCTATGCCAGGGCTGTATCCCAGCCCCACTGAGTTGTATCCTTACCATGGTTTGACCTCTTTATTCTATACACCTATTTTAATCCAAATAAAAATCAGTTTGGAAAGTCGCACAGGACTCCCATTATGTAGCCACATCACTGCACAAGGGGCATTTCTATTGTGTGCATGGGTTTGCTGTATCAGATTACGTCTGATCACACAACCACAACAGTTACGTGGGTTGGGGGGCAATTTCAGCAATGCATGCACACATTTGCATATTAGTATATTAACTGAATAGCCTTCCCTTCGTCCTGATTGCCCACCGATGCTTCTATGCAGTGAAACCCATAGAGAACAGGGAAGTGAAATGTTTACCTGTGGATGTGTGCATCCAAACATCAAATCAAAAAATATAAACAAGGGAACTACCCTTCTGTGACAGGAATGATCAAATTCCAGTCACCCAGGACTAGGCTGGTAACTGTCAGCCATTGGACTTGTTCTTCAGCCGCCCCTAGAATGTGGAATGACCTGCTGGAAGAGATTGACATCCTCTGAGGCTGAGAGAGTGTGACTTGCTCAAGTGGATTTCCATGGCTAAACCTGGATTTGAACCCTGGTCTCCAGAGTCCATGTTGGCTCTCATTTGTAGGGTTTAAAAATGTTTGTCTCTTGCTTGTCTCTGTTACCTGCCTTTAACCTTGGTGTTTAGAAATGCCCTTTCATTCAAGGCCCTCACCAATTAAAATGGTCCCTTTGCCAATATATCCACTGACTAAACCAATTGAAGCATGCAGCTTTCGTATTAAGCCCTGTGCACACCAAGTTGTCTCCTGCACATCAGCACCTCCTTTCATTTGCACAAACTCAACAACACACTTCCCTTTGCTATGCAAACTCTTCTCTGCCTGCAGGAAATACAGTAGTTCTGCCTACAATGAATGGAAAATTGGCAATCTAGGAGCCAGAAGGTTAGAGGTACAATGTTCTTGAAATAAAAGGTAAAATCTAGGAAGACAGGCACCCAACCAAAACATGAATATGCACCTCCCAAAATTCAGTTTTTGTTTAATTCTCAGGAAGATGATTCCTGAGCCAGTGGCGCAATGCATGCAACGGGGCGAGGACCCGTTTAATAATGCATGAACCCGCGAGCATCTCTCTGCTGCTTCTGCCGATGCCTCCGTCACGTGGAGGAAATAAAAACCCGTCACTTCAGACTTGTCTTTAATTAATTCCTCGGAGTACAAGAGGGCAGCCCAAAATAGGTACCAAGAGATGATGCTGGCATTCTCTAGAGTAGCGATCAAAACTAAGGAGACTCTTAAATGGTGTTGTACTTCATTCCAGAAACCTCAGAGGCCCAGCCAATGGTCAAGAGATTCTAGGAATAGAAATCCAACAATATCTGGAGCCTTCTTGGTTGAGAATCACTGCTCTGATGTTTGGCAGAGGTAAGAGCAGATAAGGATATTTTAATAACTTCTCTCTTCACCAGAGCAGTTGCCCACTTGAGGATTTTGGCCCAGTTGCAGGGATGAGTGTAGGCTGTATCCGCACTACAGAAATAATCCAGGTTGATATCACTTTAACTGCCGTGACTTCATGCTCTGGAATTCTGGGAATTATAATTCTGTTAGACATTTAGTCTTCTCTGCTGGGATATATAATGCTCTTAGGATGCACCCACACTGCAGAAATAATCCAGGCTGACGTCGCTTTAGCTACCATGGCTCAATGCTGTGGAATTCTGGGAACTGTAGCTTGTTGTGGCACCAACAGAGAAGGGCTAGATGGCTTGTTGGTCAGTGCTTCTGTTAACCAGGCAATGTAAAAACAATATGCAAAGGGCTTTTGTAGCACCTTTGAGACAAACTGAACAAAAGGCATCATAATGTAAGTTTTGGCAGACTTGGTCGACTTCTTCAGGTGCAAGTCTATAAAAGCTTATGCTACAACATCTTTCATTCAGTTAGTGTTAGGTGCAATGTCTAAATGTCTCCCCAAACGACAGTTGCCATAATTGCTAGCATTGAGCCAGAACAGTTAAAGCGGTCCCAAATGGGATTATTTTGTAAGTGTTTTAGACCACAGACATAGTACAAGATCCCTTTGCATACTAATATTCCGATCCAACTGTCCTTGGGCAAATCACACTCTCACAGCCTCAGAGGATAGTACAAATCTTGCCCAAAAATCTCCATGATAGGGTTCACCTAAAGTCACCATAGATCGGAAATGACATGAAAGCACACAACAACAACAACAACAACAACTAATTTATCACACAGGAGGGATCCCGTGCAAAAATGGGATTTAAAGTGAAAAACCCCCTGCAAAAGTGGATTATCAGACAACATCCGGCTTAACCCAACATTAGCCTGGACAGAAAGTAGAAAAGACACACAAAATTTGAGACAATGGTGCTTTCTGCACCGCCATTTGGGACGTCTGGAGGACGTCCCATTTTAAAAAAGGAGCGTCTCTTATAGATGCCCCTGGGCCTAGTACGGACTCCGTCCGTACAAGATGGCGCCGGCCCTTCTACATGGCTGGCGCCATCTTTGCATATCGGACGCTGAGCGTCCGTACGCGTCGCGTCCCTTGTGACGTAGCGAGTGCGCCCCTGGTGCCTCGCTACGTCGCAAACGCGACGGAAAAAGAAGCTCCATTTTGGAGCTTCTTTTTTGGTCCGCGCGGGAGTCGGGCCGTCTGAAGGCTTCGGCTCCCCCGCGGACCTACCGGCGGCGGCGGCAGAGCGCCGCAAAGTGGCGGTATGTACCCCGCCAATGTTGCTGTTAAGGAAAATCCTGAAAGTGAAAAGAATCGTGTTTTGTTGACTTTCTAGCCAATTCAATGTTGCGTTAAAAAAATGTGTCTGAAAATCAATCGCGTCTTTGCATGTCTTCTTAGGTTTTTTCCGAGTTTTAAATCCCGTGTTAAATCCCATTTCTGCATGGGATGCCTCCCATGTGATACACTCCTATGTCTCGGAACTCCACCCCAATGTAAAAACAAGTACACTCTTTATTTGACAAATGTTGTAAGATTTTCCCCTTCCTCCAGTCCTATACTTATACATCCCCCTGGATGTAGCCTTCTTGCAACACACAATCCCATATTCTGCAGCTAGCAGGTTCCTCCAAGCGATACGGTGCCAACCACAGACTCCCTTGTGCTTGGTTGCTAAGATGCCAGGGAACCTTTTAACCTTGCCTTGGCCTGCTGCTCATTCCTGACGTTGCATTGCAATTCCAGAGACCAGAGACAACAAGCAAATGGGATCACTGACACACATACACACACACAGAGTCCAAGATGAATTGTCTCCCCTCTGCTGTTCTGACAGATACATTATCTCATCTGGTTGGTTTCACAGCTCGCAGGAGACCTAGGAAGTAAAGCTTGCTTGCTTGGCAATTAACTACAGGTTTTTTTGAGAGGCAAAGTAACAACCAGGATGGCTGAAGAAAGCAGAACTGGAGAATACTCATTGCAGGTAGGACTAAAGATGTTCCTTGGAAAAGCAAACAACCAATGGTGAAGTCTGATGCATGCTCATCCAGCATCTACACTGCAGAATTAATGCTGCTTGACACTGCTTTAACTGTCATTTCTCAATGCAATCGAATTCTTGGGTTGGTAGTTTTGAGAGATACTTAAGAGAGTGCTGATGCCACAGCAAACTACAAATCCTTGGATGCCATAGGATGGAGCCATGATAGTTAAAGCGGTGCCAAGCAGCATTAATTCTGCAGTGTGGCAGCAGCCCTAGAAAGAAATCTCACTCTGTTCAGTGGGACAAACTGCCAGGTAAGTGACCAAATAACTGCCCCATGCCAGCCCAAAACATTTTGCTGCCTAGGTTAGGGTTGCCATATCCCACCTGGGGGCGGGACTTTCCTGGTTTTGGGCGGGTCTGCATGGTCCCGCCCCGGTTTGCCCTTTGTCCCGGGATTTCCCCCGCCCCCGGCTTTGTTGCAGAGTCTGCAACAGAAGTGGCGGGGGGGCTTCCCTCCCCTCTTTGGCTCCACCGGAGCCGAAGGAGGGAAAGAAGCCTCGCTGAGGCCAGACTTCTTTCCGGTCTTGGGCCCTGCCGCTGAGGACGGAGCCCAGGCAGGGAAAAAAACCTTGCCTCAGCGGGGATTCTTTCCCCGCCTGGGCTCCGCCGCCGGGGATGGCGCGCAGGTGGGGAAAGAAAGCCTCCCTGAGGGGAGGATTCTTTCCCCGCCTGGGCTCCGTCCATGGTGGACAGAGCCCAGATGGGGAAAGAAAGCCTTTCCTCTCCTTTCTCCTCCTCTTCATCTTCCTCTTCTTCCTCCTCCTCCTCTTCCTCCCCTTCTTCTTCATCTTCTTCCTCCTCCTCTTCTTCTACTCCTCCTCCTCCCCTTCTTCTTCCTCTCTACTTCCTCTTCTTCCTCCTCTTTCCACTCTTCCTCCTCCTTTTTTTCCTCTTCTTCTTCTCCTCCTCCTCTTCCCCTCTTCCTCCCCTTCTTCTTCCTTTCTTCTTCCTCCTCCTCTTTTCCCCTCTTCTTCCTCCTCTTCTTCCTCCTCTTCTTCCTCCTCCTCCTCCTCCCCTTCTTCTTCTTCTCTACTTCCTCTTCTTCCTCCTCCTCTTCTTCTTCCCCTCTTCCTCCCCTTCTTCTTCCTCTCTACTTCCTCTTCTTCCTCCTCCTCTTTTTATCCTCTTCCTCCTCCTCTTCTTCTTCTCCTCCTCCTCTTCTTCCTCTCTTTCTTCTTCCTCTTCTTCCTCCTCCTCTTCTTCTCCTCTTCCTCCTCCTCTGCTTCTTCCACTCTTCCTCCTCTTCCTCCCCTCCTCCTCCTCTTATTTTTATATTATTTTTCCTATTCTTTCTCCTTCTTTTCTTCTTTCTCCTTCTCCTTCATTTTTCTTCTCCCCCCTTCTTCCTCCTCTGTTGTTGTTGCTGCTGTTCTGTGTGCCTTCAACTCCTTTCCAACTTATGGCGACCTTGGTTATGGAATAAGCAACTGAAATATGTAATAACCTATGTTAAATATATAACCATGTTAAGTGTTAAACCCAAAGGGATTGGTTTTGCAATAAGCCTCTGAAATATGCAGGAAGCCATGTCAAATGCCCAAATGTGCTGTTGTGTGTTTTGGAATGGGGGGGGGAGGTGTTTGGCCAGAAAGGGAAGTACATGTCTGCCATCTGTCTAGGAATAATGCCAAAATGTCCTCCATTTTGATCATGCCTAAGAAACATGCATTATATTAGCATTTTTTTAAAAATCATCAAATTTTTTCATGTGTCTTCCATTTTAAAAAAAACCATGCCCTACATTTGTCCTACATTTGTCCCAGTTTGGAAGTCCTGACTTATGGCAACCCTAGCCTAGGTTGAAAGACAAAATGGAGCTCTCCATGATTCCTTTATTCTCACATTGTGGGGAGACAGATTTTATCACTGTACATGAGAGAAAACTGCTGCTAGCTTAAGGAATGGAGGACACATTGAACCCCGTCCTCCAACATTTTTATGCTGGCGAAACGTCGTGAATAAACTCTTCTAGAACATGGCCACAAACCCATAAAAAACAATACAAGGACTATTCAATGACCAACAAAGGCACTGCTTAGCCTATTTAGATTGGAGCAACAATTTACACTGCTTTGCCTGATGTCAATGTCCTTATTTTCAAATACTCAGGGATCCTAAATCCTTCGATCCTAGTGACATCTCTCACTGTGGCAACAGCGCCATGATATTGCAACAGAGCTCAAGGGAGCCCTTGCACAGGCCAAGATGATGCATGTGTCTGAGAGAACTCATTTTTCATCTTGCTTGGTTCACTGTCAACAGTTGGCAAACACAGACATGTCTTCAGAGGTGTAACATTTATGACATGCAAATATTTGGAAATGCAGCATTCAAGAGCAGCAAAATCAGGACATGTGTTTATGTTTGCCCACGGAGTCGGATGAGTTTCCATGACACCTTCCGGGAACTGGTCACAGCTTCAGCAAATCAAGCCTGAACTCTCCCTTGAAGTCAAGATGATTAAACTCAAATTGTCATACTTTGGCCATATTATGAGAAGACAGACTTTCAAGAAAAGACAATAATGCTTGGTAAGACAGAAGGCAGCAGGAAGAGGAAGACCATATTTAGATGGAGAGACTCAATCAAGGAAGCCATGAGTATGAGTCTGCAAGACATGAACAGATCTTGGAGCTCTCTCATTTGTAGGGTCACCATGGATTGAAGTCAATTCCATGGCAGTTAACAACAACTCCTCTATTTTACCAGGTAAAGAGGCAACTCTCTCTTTCAGATCAGATGAGGGAATAATATTATTCTCATTCCATTGCAACTCCCAACACTCCTACACATTGGCTGGAGGAATATGGAGGGATGCATGAAGTATAGTGTCTAGATAAAGAGAAATAATAGTGCCACTGTAGTCTGCTTTGGTCAGGCCCCACCTGGAATACTGTGTCCAGTTCTGGGCACAACAATTCAAAAAGGACATTGAGAAACTGGAGCATGTCCAAAGGAGGGCGACTAAAATGGTGAAGGGTCTGGAAACCATGCCCTATGAGGAACGACTGAGGGAGTTGGGGATGTTCAGCCTGGAGAAGAAATAGTTATGAGATGATATGATAACCCTGTTTAAATACTTGAAGGGATGTCATATTGAGTAGGGAGCAAGCTTGTTTTCTGCTGCTCTAGAGATTAGGACCCGGAGCAATGGATGCAAGCTCCAGGAAAAGAGATTCCACCTCAACATCAGGAGGACCATCCTGACAGTAAGGACTGTTCGACAGTGAAACACACTCCCTTGGAGTGCAGTGGAGTCTCCTTCCTTCGAGGTCTTTAAGCAGAGGCTGGATGGCCATCTGTCAGGGATGCTTTGATTGAGAGTTCCTGCATGGCAGAATGGGGTTGGACTGGGTGGCCCCTGTGGCCTCTTCCAACTGTACGATTCTATGATTCTGTGATTCCCTCCCCCATTTTATATTCTTGTTAAGCAAAAGAGGGAAGCAACCTGTGGACATCCAAATTGTGTTGGTCTAAATCTCCCAAAGATGTGGCAAGCTAGAATCCAACACACCAAGATAGCTGCAGGTTGCCCACTCTTATTCAGCTGGTAAATAGTAAGCCATGGTATCTGTATATTAGGGGAACAATTATTCCAGGAGCAGATCACAACTCATTTCCTTTGCTTTTAAATTATACAATAACGTGTAGCAGCAAGGATTGCTTTAGCAAATACAATTTCCACCAACAATATATTTCTACAAAGAACACTTTAAAATGCCATGGTGTGTCCCTAAATGTTGCAAAGGCAGGCTTGAGAATCTGTGTTTGCTAATATCTACAGTAGTTCCACCCTTAGTAAATGCATCATTTGCTAAGAAAGTGTCATACACCGTTTAATCTCACAGGTGATCTGCCTGGAATAGGTACAACTCAAAAACAGAAGCCTCGACCATCTGGATAGGTGCTCCAGGAGTGGGTGGGAATGGCAGGGCAGCGGTACATCTTTTGTATCCATCAGCGTGCATTTATATACACGTACACTGTAAGGTACTGTGTCTCTGCCTACTCAAATATTTAACACTTCAAGAAGAAACCTGCCTCTGATGTGTGTGTAAGCACACTTAGGTGCATGCTCATGTCCTTACCCCCAACTTCTGCCTTAAAAGTAAAATGGGACAGGGATCTAAAATAGCGATGGCCAACATACACTCTCTCATGAGGCTGTTTGGGGGTCTTCCAAGGTGTCCCCCCAAAAACCACACAACTGAGACATAGCAAAAAAACACACTACCAGATTTCCACAATTTGGAGATGCCAGTAATCTGGGAAAACACCCTTAAAATAAACAAGAAATAGACCTTTTAAAGGGTTTTTTCCAGTTTGCTACTGATTTTCAGCTGCACAGCCAAATTTGCAGGAGGGGACCCTCATTTGCAAGGATTGTGTTCAAGAAGAAAGGGATCATTCTTAGTAAACAGACAAACACATGGAACACATGGAATGCACACACCTGTTTCAGCATCATAATGTACACACCTTAAGAGCTAGTGTGGCGTAGTGGTTTGAGTGTTGGACTACAAGTTTGGAAACCAGGTTAGCAGTTGCAAACCTCCTCTGAAGAAATCTTGCTAAGAAAACCCCATGATAGGTTCGCTTTAGGATCGCCATAAGTCGGAAATGACGGCACAACAACAACAATAACCTATGAAATAGATGCCTTCAAGAATCCGCTGGGGCCCTGGCAATTCTCATTGCCTCTAACAGCAAACTCAAGATATCAAACCATTCAGCTGAGCTTGGGAGCACTATTTAAACATTCCCCACAATGCCCTTGAGGGACATTGCACCAGGGGCACTGTGGGAAATTCATGGTTTCAAACTGTCCAGTGCTGTTCACAATAATCATAAACATTAGAGTTCTCTGACAGCGAAAGCTAAATACAGTATTTCACGAAACTATAAATCCTAGAATTCCATAGCATTGGGCTATGGCAGGTAAAGTGGTTTCAAACTGAATTATTTCTGCAGTGGGGATGCAGTCAGCATCCTGATCTTCTAAGTGACATAATCTCCCCATAACTAATTATCATTATGATTTCCAATATATATTGGCATCTTAATACAGTAGTATGGATTGGACAACTCAGGGCCCTTCAGTGGTTGTTGGACTGAAATCCTTAGATCTCCCCAGCCAGGACAGTCAATGGGGAAAGTCAATGGAAAGTACAATGCAACAACATCTGGAAGGCCACAACTTCTCCACCCCACTTGCCTGAGAATGCCAGAACTTCCTCTCATATCCATAGATGGTTATCCTTTTATATTTTCTCATTTCCAAATACCACCCATTCTTATTTTTGTCATCCTTTAGTTTGATGTGTGTTTCAGCCTCTGACTGCATTACATCCTTTATCGTTATCTTTCATCTTCACAGTTTAGTATCATACTAAACACTAAAACAATAATCTTTTAAGAGACAAAAATCCATGTGAAATAAATTCATGCACTTGGCTACTATGCACCTTATGGTTCCTCTTATGTTTTTAAAAATTGCACCAACAATTTACAGTCATATCAGATCATAAAGTTAAATGAGTTAGCATGGTGCATTTCTTATTCCACATAATGGTCACACAAAATTTCCCAGTCTTCAAAAACAAAAACTAGACATGGCTTTTCATTTGGGTATATGCACTTCCCATAAGAACTGGGGGAAATGTATCTTAACCCCCAGTTGCCAGTGAATAACATTGAATTTTACAAATAGGTTTTTGCTGCGTGCCTTCAACTCGTTTCTGACTTCTGGCGATCCTAAGGTAACCCTTAGTACCCAGTGGGTCTCCATGGCCGAGGAGGGATTCGAAGTCATAGTCCAATGCTATGATTTTCAAAGTCATAGTCCAATGCTCAACCTACACCATGCTGGCTCAATGACAAACAAGACTGGATATGTATGTATGTATCGATGTATGTAAATAAAAATGTGGATTTTTTTGGCCCTTAGGGATTGGTAAAGACCACATTCTGGGTTGAGTTTTTCTTCCCTCCCACACCTGATATAGCACACCTGGCCATGAATCATCTCATGTTGAGTAATCCGAGTGATGTACATCTTTGTTGACTTTATTTCAAGTTTCAGTCTAATCAAATGTTTACTATTTGAACTGCCACAATGGAAGCACAGATCATCACAACGGGACTTTTCACCAACAAGAAATACAAGCATAGATTTGGCAAGGCTGTTGGACCTTTCATGCAAACCTGTGTGGGAATCCCCTGCATTTCTTGACACTTTTTTGCCCCATCAAGAGAACTGAGTAGGGATGTACATAAGGATGGAGTGGCGGAGAGAAAGATGATCAGAGAAATTGTTCACCATCTGTTGCTTTCCGTGAAACTAAGGACCAGTGTTTATACCAGCACAAGCCTACTGAGTTCAACAGATTTAAAAGGTCAACAAACCAACATAAGCTCCGAATCATTTACTCCAAAGTTGGTCATTCAGACTCCTAGCTTTCCTGCTGCAACACATGTCCCTGAGTGATATTGTTTTATAATCACAACAATTTTATCCCAGTGGTTCCCAAACTTAGAACCGCCAGGTGCTTTGGACTTCAACTCCCAGAAGCCTTAGCCAGCTTGGCCAACATTCAGGAGTTCTGGGAGCTGAAGTCCAAAACATCTGGAAGACTAAAATCTGAGCATCACTGCGAGCTGCTGTCAACTTTCAGGTAGCAAAGGGCTGTTTGGTTATGTTTTAACCTGGTTTTATTTTTATTTTTTCCTGATTGTTTAATTGTGTCTTTTCTTTTGTTTTTTGTGGATTTTTAACAGTGTTTTTTAATCATAAAATGCTTTGAGTCCTAATCTTGGAAAAGATGAGATAGAACTAACTAACTAAATAAATAAATAATACATAGCTAAATTAAAAAGTACTGTATATGCCTTTTTCTGCTTTCTTTTTTACCCTCTCTTTCTTCTTTTGCTTGACTTCTGTCATTTCCTAGTTTGGAAGTCCTTGGGGACAGTGACCCTTCATTTCAGAAATCTTCATGTATATGAAGGCTCATTCCCACTCCCATTACTTCCCCACATCTATTCAGTGCTCCCAAATACTGTAGTTAATGAGCAGAATTTTAACAAGGCAAAAGGGGCTTCTACACTGTGCAAATAATGCAGTTTGATACCACATGAACTGCCATGGCTCCATCCTACATAATCCTGGGATTTGTAGTTTGCTGAGGCGTCGGTACTGTTTGCAGAGAAGTCTAAAGACCTCGTAAAACTACAAGTCCCAGGATTCCATAGGATGGAACTATAGCATTAAAGTGCATTATTTCTGCAACACACAGTAGATGCACCCTGGGTCGAGCCTGCCTACACATGTAGCTTTGGGACACACATCCAGTCCATATGCTTGCTTCTGCATGAATACATGAAAATCTGAAAGCAAATGAGGCCTGAAGTCTCCATACAAGCTAAAATGAATAAACTGAGGCTATTTTATTTTGGACTTTTCATGAGATGACACGACTCATTGGAAAAAATAATGATGCTTTTAAACGTTGAAGGCAGCAGGAAAAAGAAGGAAGAAAGGAAACCAAAGCCCTGAGTTTGCAAGACATGAGCAGAGCTGTTGCTAAACTTGAAGGTCTCTTATACACAGGTCTGCCATAAGTCAAAGCTGACTTGATGCCAAATTACAACCATGTAAAGGGTCTTGCTTCTTAACAAATCTGCCTAGGATCAGCCTCTGAACTGCTTTATGCTGCCTGGATAAGTAAATTATTTTTATAGTGTTAGAATACTGTACACAAGATTTTAAACTGTGAAGTTGTAAACCTTCATTGCTTTGAAAAAAAATCATTTTAAAAAACATAGTGACAGGCAAGCAGAAGTCCAAATCCATTGCGTACTTTGAATCTTGATAAAGGCGCTGACTCAAGAGGATCAATAATTTCTAAAGAAGGAGAAATCTGATATCATAGATGAAATGTTCAACATATCTAGCACCTGGCACCCAATGTTTTCAATTCTTAAATCAGGCAAAACATTAGTGTTAGCTTAAGGTTATTGACCAAATGCTGTTTCCAATGTTGAATATAAAGCGTTATAAAAAAAATACTTTAAGATACTCTAAGGAAATTTGAGGACTTCTTAGGACTTCACTGTTCAGAAAGGCAAGGGAGGGAAGGAAGGAAGGAAGGAAGGAAGGAAGGAAGGAAGGAAGGAAGGAAGGAAGGGCTAACTATTGCTTAGTTTCCTCCTCTATCTTCCAGGTGAGCCATTACAGGAGACCATACAGAATGCTTATGCTTTGTAAAACAAATTCATAGAAACACAAAGCTGGAAGGGCTCTCAAGGGCCATCCATCCCAACCCCCTGCCATGCAGGAATACACAACTAAAGCACTCCTGAGAGATGACCATCCAACTTCTGTTCAAGGAAAGTGAATCCAGCACCCTCCCTGGCACCAAAACACTGCAAGTAATAGTTCTTTATATGCAAAAAGGAGAAGTACCAAGGGTCAGATATGGGGAGATGGGAACCCATTCTCTAATAAGAGAAACCCTTATTTCAAATCCTTGAAAAATGGGAGGAAAACATGCTATACATGCTTAGAGACACATCATCTCAGATACTCCACAGAGCTCAGCTGTGGTGATCCAAAAGATTCCAGGAACTAAAAATATGGAACAAGCGGCTACGTTTGAGTTAACATTTGAGTAAACAGCCTAATGATATTTTCACAGGGTGATGCTGACACATCGCTACACAGGGGTCATGCGAAAAACCGAGCTAACAAGGCTTTCAAAATATCCTAGCTTTCGACTGTGGCATTTCTACAACCCTTGCATTTATTTTTATTTGCTGATTCCTCTGTTTTCTTTACCCCATAACCCTCCCAGCCTGAACATCGTGGCATAAATTACAGGTACAATTAGGGCTCACCCCAAAGATTTTGGTGCCCGAGGTGGAAAATAAAAATTGCACACTATACACACTTATTGAGATGGGACCCATGCTATTGGGAAATTGTTTTGCATAAGCTGCATGGAAATGAGTGTGTGCTGTTGAGCAGCTGCTGTTCATCCAAGATTTCAGTAGAATTTTCCACTGGAGCATGGCCTGTGGGTCAAACAGATTTCAGCACCTTTTTTCCACAGACATGTTACAATTTGTCTTAGGGTGTCCATAAGTTGAAAATGACACAAAGGCACACAACAGGAGAAAACAATGGAAGAGACCAATTACCGGATCCTCAATCCATTTATTTGACCTAACTAGAGGAATCTCATTGAATCAATGGAACTTACATAAATATATATATATATATTGTGTCACGTCTTTTAGATTGTAAGACTGAGGTCAGGGAAATGTCTAATTAACCATTTGTGGCTGAAAAGCAGGGTATAAATACTCCAAATAAATAAATAAAGTTCAAACTGGTATCCAAAATCTACTGTCCCACCTTGTCCCATGGTATGGATGGACTGGAGCTTTTTTAAAAATACATTTTTGAACTACAGTCGACAGAATCCAACAGCTAATATGGCCAGTGGTCATAGAGACTGGGAGATTGTGGTCCAAAAACTCCCAACCCATTTCCAATTTTTAGGCTAGTTCCAAATGCAAAAAGCTTTCTCACTTACCTTTCGTAGTCTGCATTGTCCTTATCGCACCGTTTGTCCTTGTGCTTCTCCCAGTCTTTGCCATGTTTGCACGTGGTCAGGGATATAATGTCTTTGCCGTTGTGGATATGATGGAGAGCGTTCCTAGTGTCGGATCCAATGCCCGTCAGGTAGCGTTTCCCTTTAAAAACCAAGAGGTATTTTTTCTTTGGTGGGACAGAGGTCTTATGCAGCCAGCCCCTCTCCCCACCTTTCTGGGAATGGTCCCTTGAAAACAAAGGGATGGAGATGTCAAAACCAGGCCGGAAGTTCTCCATGTAGAAGCTGGCCTTGGCTAGGATGGCTTGACCAATGTCGAAGCCCAAGTCCTCCGTGTAGTTAGGCCACGTGCCCGAATAAAGGTTAAAGATGAGATGATTTCGGCCGTCGTTCCACAGTGGGAAACCGTGGATCTTTTCGTTAATGTTGTGAACGTACCTTGGGGAGAGGTGGTCCCTATCCAAAGTGTCAATGTTGAGGACAAAGAGGCAGGCCTCTTCAGGGTTGGAGGTGTAGTAGCGCGACTCCTCAAGGGATGCAATGATTTTGAGGTAACTTTCCGACACAAGGTCCCCACTTTCCAAGGGATAGACGAAGACCTTGAAGCCATGCTCCCTGCATTTGGAAAAATCAAAGCACGTTTCCATACGGCAGTGGCTGTTCTTATAAATGTTCCTCCTCAACTCTCGCCGGGCCTTGGGGGATTGTTCGTCAGTGTCCGCCTCATCGCTCTGGAGCTCCTCTGGACCAGCAAAGCTCTTCAAGAGAAATCCGTCTGCCCAGCGGGGCCAGCTCCTCAGCCCGGCAGCTTTCTTGCTGGAGAGGAAGGCAAAGCGTCGGATTTGGTCTCCTCCAAACAGGGAGAGCAGAAGCCAAGTGGCCAAGAAAGTCATGAAGATGTATTTTTTCCTGGCCTGCATAGGTTCGTGTGAAAAAGGAGGTCCACTTCATCGGCAGGTCGATCCAGGAAAGAAAAGTCATTTAGGCCAGAAGACAGAATTTAAACCCACCATGTGTTTCATAACTGGAAGTGCGGGTCGATCATTTTGCAGATAGTATCTCGGAGGGGTTTAGAAGACTGGGTGAACCTTCCAAATCCCTTCCCCATCTTATGACGCACCCAGGAGTATCGCCACTCTTGTTTGCAAACTACCACTTTGTTGGCTGTTGCTAGAGCTGAATTGCAATCATTTCTTCTTCTGCCAAATGCAGCCTTCGACACCTTGATGTCCTCTGAGGCCAGCGGAGTACACAGCAGCTGTTTTTCTACAAGGCAATGTTTATTTCAGCCTGTGCCACCACCATGAGCGGAGAGTATTTGATTCCCTTTTTCCCCCCAGCTTCTTCCTGGTAAGTTTTAATTTCTTTCTGTTCTTCTAATCTTCAAAGTCTGCCCTGTTTTTCCTTCGGCTTAAGATTGAGATAAAAACCTGTCCTTTTATTTGATCAACTCCCTGGCTACGCTGTGCTGCAATCGGCTTGTTCTTGCTGTTGTTTGTTTTCTTGATCTGAGCTCTGCCTTGCCAGCTTTGGCCTGGCACTGCCCGCTTTCTCTTGGTTGGCACACCCCTCAAGGGAGTTCACACCCTTCACCACTAAAGGTCTTTCTGGATACCTGGTTCTCTGGGTAGGAAAGCTGATGCTTCCCACTGGCTCTGCCAGGTTGGAATCTGAGCTTTTGACCTAAAAGGGATAGACCAGATCCCTACTTTTTCTGCTATGGAACCAATCTCAGGATGGGGAGGGGGGAAATGAAATTTACAAGGGATCCAAACAGTCCCAATCCTCCGAGATTGTTTTGCAGCTCAGGTGCCAGCCTTTTCTAGGTGCTTTGCAAAACCCCAGTGACCAATTCCAGCTTGGGATCTCAGCTTTTGAGCTGGAAAATAACTGAAGAGACAGACCAGATCTCTATTTCTTCTGCTATGGATCAATTCTCAGGATGGGGAGGGGGAAAAGAGATTTTTCAAGGGACCCAGAGAGTCCCAATCCTCTGAGATTGTTTTGGAGCTCAGGTGCCAGCCTTTTCCAGGTGCTTTGCAAAACCTCAACAACCAGTTCCACCTTGGGATCTGAGCTTTTGACCTGGAAAGCCACTAAAGAGGCAGACCAGATCCCTACTTCTTCTGCTATGAACACATCTCAGGGTGCAGAGACAGTGGGGGGGAGGTTTTACAAGGGACCCAGAGAGTCCGATCCTCGCCAGCCTTTTCTAGGTGCTTTGCAAAACCCCGCAACCAATTCCAGTTTGGGATCTGAGCTTTTGACCTGGAAGCAGCGAAAGGGAGAGATCAGTCCCTACTCTTCTGCTAAGGAAAAATATCCGGGTGCAGAGAAAGGTGGGGGGGATGGAATTTACAAGGGACCCAGAGAGTCCTGATCCTCTGGGATTGTTTTGGGGCTCAGGTGCCAACCTTTCCCAGGTGCTTTGCAAAACCACAGCAACCAATTCCAGCTCTTCTTCTTTTCTTTTTGCCCTTGTCCACCAGCGATCCTAATTATTTCTTTTTCTTGCTGCAAAGCTGGGAGTTGAGCTCACCTTCTCAGTTTCATCCTTGGATCCCTTTTGGAAGACTTTGTTAAAACTGGGTTTCGATCTTGCATGAGCCCTTTCTCTCTTTCCAGGCTGCGATGGGAGAAGGAAGAAGTTCTTTCAGTCTGAGCGCTTTTTCCCCTATTGCATTGCCTCGGATCTTTCCACCCGGCTCCCTTTGGAGGCTCAGAGTAACAGCAATCGATCCTGTGGCTTTCCGCTGGGCGGATCCCATTGGCAGCCCCAGGAGATCCAAACCCTGGGAAAAACACACCTTAGGATCTCCAGGGATCCCTTTTTCCCTTAGTCATTATTGATCTCCCTTGGCTGGCTTTTTGATCACACCAGTCAAGGCTGCCAGAAGCACAGTCCACAGCTGGATTCATCTCCCCTTTCTGCTGATTGCCAACAATGCATTGCGGATCAAGGTATTGATCGCCCGCCTTACCTGCTCATTCATTCATTCCTCCATCCATCCCTCTGCTGCCTTGGCCAGCTTCTTGGTTACCACTGGGTTTGAGCCCACTTCCGAAACCTTCCACCAAGCCACGCCCTCGCCTCTGATTGGTCCTCCGCCCCTCAAGGGGCGTGGCTCTCATTAACCTTTCTCTGCCTGGAAGAGTGGGGGAAATGGTTTTTTTCCTCCTGCAGCCAAGCCTAAGAGAGCAAGTTAGATCTGCCAAAGCAGCCTAAGGAACCTCAGAAAAGAGAAGAAGCCATGTTCCTCCAGAGGGTTGGGACTCCAACTCCCAGAAGTCCATCAGGGTCAGGGTCTGGGAGATGAAGTCCAAACATCTGGGGGATCCAAGGTGAGGGCCATTAGGTCAGACTTTCCCAACTCTGGTCCTCCAGGTGTTTGAGATTGCAACTCCCAGAAACCAGATGAACCACGCAGTCAGGGATTCTGAGAGTGGAGTCCAAGATCAGGAGGACCCAGGTTGGGAGCCACTAGGTCAATCATTCCTCAACTCTGGTCCTCCAGGTGGAGTGGAATCCATAGCCCTGAGCTGCAAGACCTGGGCAGAGTGGTTGAGGACAGAGGGTCTTGGAGATGTCCCATCCAGGGGTTGCCATGAGTCAAGGAGATTACCAAATGGGACGGGAGGCTCTCAATTCAAGAGAAGAAGCAAGGCCAATTCAAAAATTCTGCAATTACGTGATCCTTATCACACCTTAAATTCATGTAATGGCCTCCCCAAACACGACCCAGATTCTATGCAAAGTAAGACATCACATCGGTGGGTTCTTAACGTGTGAGTTGGCACCCTGTCGCATGTCTCAGTGAGACTCCAGATGACTGGAGCATAGCAATTTGGCGCGTGGAGAGAGGAACCAGGAACCCCACATTTAAACGCGGTTGGGGGGTGGGAAGAATGATTGAACGAACATGCTCACTCACGTTAAAAGGAACCTCTATGACTCTTGTCACATTAAAATGTATCTAATGGTTATCCAATGCTCCGGTCCATGCCTCTTTTCGCAGGCCGCATCCCCCCCCCCCCCAGCAATGCTGAGACAAGCGGAAGCCAATTGAATCGGAATTGCAGTGTGGCTTCATGGAAACACCCTCTTCCGGATTGGAGGGGAAAACCAGGACCAAAGGAGACCTGCACACACCAACAGCGCACTGAGTGCGAAGTTGCCTAGGAACCGGGTGTGACTTCCCTAGTTCACCGAATTTACTTAACTGTGGTTGATGCCTGATTGCGTTGGAGCAGCAATTGCGTGTGGTAGCCTTTGCGCAATAATGTGAATACGTGTGATTCTGCTCAGGATGACACTGGATTATACTTCCAATTTCCGTCGTGTGATACCATCCAGAGTCAAATCGAAGGCAGTTAACCAACAACAAATGTAATCCCAGTCACCCCCGATTGACCTGCCAGTAGGTTAGCATAGGATGCCTCTCCAGCATCAAAGCAGCAAGGTACATTTTGGAAATTAAATATTTAAGCCAGACCATCCCAACCTTGGTCCCTCCAGTGCCTTGGATGACACACTCAGAATTTGAGAAAGCTCTTTTTAGACTAGGTTCCCCTAATGAGCATTTAGCATGTAATTTCCACACCACTTAGCAGTGAACTAAGCACTCTCCAGCGTTGCCAATCTGTAACCAATTTCCCCAACAAGTGGGTACTGATTTTACCGACCTAGAAAGGATGGAAGGCTGAGTCAACTTGGGCCCTGCCCAGGATCAAACTCACAACCTGAAGCACAAATATTAAACAGTTCCAGTGAGGAAGAAAAATGGGAGGTGTCACAAGAACCCAGGACTGATGACCAGGATTTCACGTGAGCTAACTTTTAAAACGCAACATGTATAGATGGAAAATGGGGAAATCCACAGAGGAATTCAAACAAATAGCTAGCATGTGTAGAGATAAGGTCGAAAAGCTAAAGCACAGAATGAACTCAGCTTGCTAGAGAGGTTAAGAAAACAAAAGGCTTTTTGGATATGTCCGCAGCAAAGGAAGGAAGGAAACGATAGGGCCACTCGTGGAGAGAGCAAAATGCTAACAGGAGACAGAGAAAGGCAGAATTACTCACCCTTCTTTTCCTCAGTCTTCTAGAAAGCAAAGGGTGCTCAACCTGAGGATAATGGAGCAGGGCAGAATAGGGAATTTCAGCACAAATAAGTAAAGGATAGTACAGGAATACCTGGTTAATTAAATGAATTTAGTCTCCAGGACCAGATGAACTCCATCCAAGGGTATTAACAGAACTGGCAAATGTAATATCGGCCATTGGCAATATCTTTGAAAACCCTGGAGAACAGGAGAAGTCCCAGCAGACTGGAGGGGCAAACATTGTCCCCATCTTCAAAAGGGAGAGAAAGGGATCCAAACAATTATCGTCCGTTAGTCTGACATCATACCAGGAAAGATTCTAGAGCAGACTTTAAACAGAAAGTCTGTGAACATCTAGAAAGCAATGCCATAATCACAAAAAGTCAACCGGGTTTCAGAGAAAGAAGTCATGCCAGACAAAACCTATCTCATTCTTTGATAAAGTTACAGCTTGTTAGATGAAGGGAATGCTGTGGATATAATATATCTTGATTTCAGTATGGCTTTGACAAGTTCACATGACATTCTTGCAACAAGCTTGTTAAATGTGGGCTGACAAGGCAACTGTTATGTGGATTTGTAACTGGTTGACCTGACGAACCCAAAGGGTGCTCAACATGGTTCCTTTTCATTCTGGAGAGAAGTGACCAGTGGGATCCCACAGGCTCTGTCCTGGGCCCAGTACTGTTCAACATCTTTATCAATGACTTGTTGACAGAATTGGGGGCATACTTATCAAATTTGCAGGATGACACCAAATTAGGAGATAGCTAATACTCCAGAGGACAGGATCAACATTCAAAAGGACTGACAGACTAGAAAACTGGCACAGCTAACAAATGACTTCAAAGGGAGAATGTAAGGCACTGCACTTAGGGCAGAAAAATAAAATGCACAGATATAGGATGAAGACACCTGGCTTAAGAGACACATGTGAAAGGGATCTAGGAGTCTGCATCAATAGAAGTATAGTGTGTAGATCAAGGAAGTAATAGTGCCACTATATTCTCCTCTGGTAGAACCCACCGGAATATTGTGTCCAGTTCTGGGCACCACAATTCAAAAAGGACACAGAGAAACTGAAGCGTGTCCAAAGGAGGGAGACTAAAATGGTGAGGGTCTGGAAACCATGCCTATGAGGAACGCTTTAGGGAGCTGGGTATGTTTAGCCTGGAGAAAGAAGGTTAAGAGGTGATTGATGCCCTGTTTAAATATTTGAAGGGATGTGATATGAGGAGGAGGAAGCTTGTTTTCTGCTGCTCCAGAGACTAGGACCCGGAGCAATGGTTGCAAGCTGCAGGAAAAGAGATTTCACCTCAACATAAGGGCTGTTCGACAGTGAACACCACTCCTTCCTCAGAGTGTAATGGAGTCTCCCTCCTTGGAGGTCTTCAAACGGAGGCTGGATGGCCATCTGTCGGGGAGTTTGTTTGGATTTTCCTGCATGGCGGGGGTTGGACTGGATGGCCTTTGCGGTCTCTTCCAATTCTATGATTCTATGACCTTATGGCTGCAGGACTGGCATTTAACCACTGCGTATCAATGCAATCCATCATTGGGGAGTGCTGGGAGGGAGTTGTAGTGTAAAAAAAAAAAAAGCAGCTTGTTCAAGCTCTGGACAACCCCTTTCATTGGCCATGCTACCTGGGGTGATGGGAGTTGTAGCTCAGCACATCCAGAGGGCCTTTTTGCATGAGAAAGGCTGATGTAAGCTGTGACTACAGACCTCCTTTCCCCATCTTCTCATAGCTGCCTATCCTTCTTTCTCCATCACGCATCACCAAGCAGCCCTTTCTCCAAATCCATCCTTGGTCACCCTTAATAAGCCTGCTCCATGTGAGCTGTCTTTAAAAATATGCTCCTGACATCATTGCTTCCTTTGAAACAGAAGATGCACATTCCATCAAGCCAGGGTTTTTAATTAGCAGGGCTTTGGCAGTGCTGCTGCGTTTGATCTCGGTAAATATTAAGAGAGATCCAAAGCCGGGTTTGTACTTCGAATGACTGAAGTCCCCCGTGGTTGCATCATGGAAAAGATAAGGCAGTGTATATTTTAGTAATGTGGTCCCTAGGTGGTAGGAAGATCACCGTTCAAATGGCTCTGCCGTATGGTATCCTCACTGTATTTTCCCCAGCTACAAAATTATCAGTCCCCTTATGCCGACCTGACATTTAACCATGGTTAAAGACGGCAAAGAAACCAGGATGCAAAGTAGGCTTGAAGTAGGTTTACCAACAAGGTAACCAGACTTAACATGAACATCCTGCTTGTAAAAACTGTGGTTGATGCCGTGGTCCTAACCTCCAGATTAAGAAAGTTGATAGGAAGAAAATCAATTTATTTGAGAAGCGGTGCTAGAGAAGAGTGCAAAGGATCCCATGGACAGTGAAAAAGGCAAACAAATGGTTCCTAGAGCAGATCAAGCCAGAAGTCTCCCTGGACAACTAGATGTCAAAACTGAGGCTGTTGTACTTTGGTTACATCATGAAAAGGGAGGACTGATTGGAAAAAAAACAATAATGTTAGGAAAAGAGGATGGAAGTAGAAAGAGGACCACATGCCAAATGGATGGAGTACATTAAAGAGGCCTTGGGTATGAATTTGCAGGACCTAAGCAGAGCAGTGGAGGACAGGGCATCTTGGAGATGTCTCATCCACAGGGTCACTATGGATTGAGATCGACTTGAAGGCAGTTAACAACAACTACAAAACCTTCCAGTTTCTCAGTGGTTCCCAAACTCAGGTACTCCAGATGTTCCGGACTTCAGTTTCCAGAAGCCTCAATCATCTTGGCCAATAGTCTAGGATTCAGGGAGCTGAAGTCCAAAACACCTGCAAGGCCAGAGTTTGGGAATCACTGCAAGGGGGAAAGCGGGAAGGAACATCCATTCAACAACTGATCCCATTTGGTGTAAACCAGCAGGACTTTGGGAGTAAAAGATGATCCTCCAGAACCTACCAGGATTGTTCTATCATGCAATCTCTATGCGTCTTTCACCTGTAGAGTAATAGGTAGATCACACTTATGTACGCCTATCCATGCCTTCCAGGAGTGGAAATATGTCCAATGAAACCTAGTGGTTTCTGAGTAAACATGCCTAGAGCTTTCACTGGACCTGACTAAGCATAACTTCCTAACGTTTATGGAGAGGTGCCATGTTCCAGTCTGACATTGTACATTTTAAAATGTAGGCTGCATCCGCACTGCAGAATTAATGCAGTTTGACCCCACTTTAACTGCCATGGCTCAGTACCATGAAATTCTAGGAACAGTTACAAAACATTTAGCCTTCTCTATCAGAGAACTGTGGTGCCACAGCAAACTTCAAATCCCAGAATTCCATAGCATTGAGCCATGGTATCAAAGTGGATTATTTCTGCAGTGAGGATTCAGCCGTACTGTTCAACTGGGAAGAGCTCATGATCATGTTAGGATTAGTAATATTTTAGTAAGTATTTTCAACAAAGGAAAAAGTATTAATGTCCAAAACGTATAACAGTTTGGCCAGTTTCCATATATCACAGAAGATTATCCTAACTACTACAAACTACTCTAAACTCAAGGTTTAGAAAAACAAATAATAATAATAATAATGTATAAAATAAAAATAAGAACAGCATGACAATTTTAAAAAACACAAGATGACACTTGTGGCCTTCAAAAATATTTTTTTAAATAAAACTTTTTACATCTTGTCACCTGGAGAAGGAGTTTTATGCTCCACAGGTGACTAGAGAGAGTAACTATTTAAAAGCTATAAAACTGTGGGACATGTTTTATTTTTTGATGGCTGTTTAGTTATGTCTGAATAAGCTCTTTACAAAGGCACATGTGCACCAGAAACAAGGTTTGTATCTGCCTTTTATTAACATATTTAGTATGTATGTTTTCTTTATACACTACAGTTACTTAATTCAACCCATTCTGTGGTTTATGCCCTACCGTTGTTGGTGGTTGGTGATTCCAATGTCACTGAGGTGTTAAACTTAATTTTAAAGGTGCTACTAAGAGAGCTGAAAGTGCATCCACGCTGCACAGTTTATAGCTGTCTGATACCACTTGAACGGCTCTGGCTCCATTGTACAGAGCCTTGAGATTTGTATCTTTGGCAGGTAATCAGAATTCTGTGCTGTAGTTCAAGGAAGTTTACCATAGATCTTGAGTAGCGACTCTAAGTACCTCACCAAACTATAAATCCCAGGATTCCATTAAAGGGAGCCCTGACAATCAAAGTGGGATCAATCTTCTATAATTATGTAGTGTGGATACACCAAAATCAGTTTGGCATCTTGGATAGTTCCTTTAAAATTTAAAGTAAAGCCAGGGCAGATTCCTCTCCTACTGACATTGGAGTTTATCACATGGGAGGATTTTCTCTTAATTTCGAATGAAAAGAAAGTGGGGCCAGAACAAATTCACGTGAATTTGCTAGTTCAACGAATTTATGTGAATGCGAATTGCATTCGAACTGACTTCCTATTGCCCGAAAATAGCATGCCATTGCCCGAAATTGCGTGTGGTAGTCTATCACGCAATAACGTGAAACTCCATGATTGCTCTTGGACTGACTTCCCATTGCCCGAAATTGCATGTGGTAGTCTATCATGCAATAACATTAAACCCCATGAGTGCGTTCGGATTGCCATTGGACTATACTTCCAATTTCCCTTGTCTGATAAACTCCATAGGAAACACCAAAGTGCTTATAATATTAGAACTCTTCTCAAAGTAATTTAATCCTCCTCCCTCTGGGAATACAGAAACTAACTTTGGACCAAGTCTATCTACTTTTATAATTGATTTTGTAATCATGCTCAATGGTAAAATATAAACTAGCAGGAACTGATAACAGGAAACTTAATTAAAGGCACAGGAGTCCTCAGAATGCCTTGTCTGCATTTTCTTGCCCTGCCCTGATTAAAACAAGGGTGGCAATTGTGGAAAAAGAAGCAGCCCAGATCAGTTTATCACAAGGAGTCTTATGAGTTTATCACACTAGGTCTAATTTCGGCATTAAAGAGAGATAAAAGTGCATTTAAAGCATCCCACAAATAAAGTGAAAATGGTGAGTAACTGCACAAATGATTGTCACACACAATTGCGCAAATAACATGATATCGGAAATGCATTGTTGCTGAAATCTCAAGAGAAAGAAGATGTGCATTAATGCTTCTTTGTGACCACTTTAATGATGGCTTTTGTGCAACATCATGTGAAATTGTTTCTCATCATTACGCGGTTTTCCCAGGATATTCATGGGATAAAGTCCCAATCTCCTTAGTGTGATAAACTTCTTACACTGTTCCTTTAGTATAGTATCTATTTAGAGACAAATGTGGTATAAGTTAAGCATGGGAGGAGTAAACAGTTTTTGAAGAAACATTCGTTCTCCCAAGAGCAAACGGCATGTCCTTGGAACTATCCCTCTCCCAGACCCCTTTCCAGTCTGCTGCAAAACTCAGTGTTTGGCTCCCTCGTTAGCTGCTTTGAAAGCTGGCATGTTTCTCCCCAACCTGCTTCATGCATTTGGTAGTAGCCATAAGTCATCAAAAGCAATCTGTGTTCATTCAAGCAGATGTCTTCTCTGACGATCAACAGCTGAAGCAACATCTTGAGCCACGAAGTTAAGCAAAATCTTAGAGGTCAGCTCACTTTGTTCGTCATACAGGCCCAGCTCTACCATTAGGCAGAGTGATCCTGGAGTACCTACTCTGGATGCAGAGACTTACCCAGTGCCACCTAGGTTAAGCAATTTGAAAGATCGGCACCATCACCACTGTCTAGATGAAATTCATCTAGAAGTCTTAGGGCCCAAACAGATAGGCCAAAATAAAGCTGTTTTGGGTCACTTTGGAGGTATGCTGTTTAAATTATACACACATCTTAAGAGGCTAGAAGCTGTGCCAAAGCTTAGGACTACAGCATGGCTTTGGCATGGCTTCTGGACTCTTAGGACATGTGCATCATTTAAACAATATATCTCCAAAGTGACCCGAAGCAGCTGTCTGTTTGGGCCCTTTTCAATGTCATTGCAAAAGTGGCAGCTGGCTTCCACATCAACGAGGGTGGCGAACCTGTTCTGGGTTTTAATCCAGAGTTCAAATGAGCTACCGAAGATGTTGAACATAATGCCATTAAAGTATAGACCAAATGCCACAGTGGATTCACACACTGCTAACATGAAAGCCCCAGCATCTGCTGCCCTGTTCTCATAAAGGTACCATCTGAAACGTAGTTATTCCTTGTGCTTTTTCCTCCCAGGATGTTGAAAGGTTGGAGGATTCAGCAGGGGAAGAAAGTTGTGGTTTAGATGTGTGTGTCTGTGTGTGTGAAAGAGAAAATGTCATGTTCTTTTCCTTCCAAGTGCATCGACACAGGGGATCTAACCCATCTGACCTGCCATCCTGCCTACACACCAACCCCACCCCCCTCTTTTTCCTGAAATCTCTTAGTTCTGCTTATAATCTGATAATGCCATTCTTTATGAGATCACAGCCTTTCACCATGGCAACACAATTGACCTGATTTGTTGGGAAGTTAGATGGCACATCCTTGCCAATTGGCACCATGCTGTTATCGAAACTGGCATGCGGTTGTTGTTCTTAAGTGACACAAAATAAGGCTAAAGGAATTGGCTGGCAGTGGTGGGAAGGAATTGACTGGCAGTGGCTGAATCCTTAGTCCCTCAAAATTGGGCTCATCCAGTCCAGGATCATCAGAATCAGCACCATATAAATGCAATTTTTGTGTGCAAAGAAAGTAGAATTTGAGTATTTGCACCTTTTTTTAGTGCTGAAATAGTAGGATCTGTATGTACGTTCAAAGTTCTCTGCCTAAGAAAGGGGCAGCCTGGCACCCAAGGAAAGTTACTTTTCTGTTGCTAATGGGGTTGAAATTTCACTCCCTGTCCTTTTCCCCCAGTCTCCACGTGACCAAGCAGGGAAGTGGCCTCTGCTTGCATTTTGATTACTCCAGACTATCTTAACTGACAAGAGAAGTAACATCTGAGACAAAATGTAGGCACATGACTGTAACATCATCTCTTTTCCTCTCCTGTATGATTTTAAACATCTTTGCCTTATGAAGAAGACAGTCAAGCTTTGAATGCTTGTATGATTTGCTTTCTGCCATTTTGCTTGGCTAATGAAAGTATTGCCCTTTTGTGGATTTTATTGTATTGTGCTGCGTGGCCAGCATGGCTACTCCTGAATATGTCTCCTTGGGATGGTTGCTTTAAAAATTAATCAATTAAACTTGCAATCTTTTTCAGCCTAACTCCACTTTGGGGACACAGCAGCTATGGGTCAGAAGCGTTGTCATGCGATAGGTTTCAGCAAATCCACTTTTTTCAAGCATTTTAAAAGCTGTGTGTGATAAAGCCCTTATAGTTGTTCTCATCCTCTGGCTCCAGTTCTTGGTAGGCCCTGCCATTGGGCATATACCTCATGCAGCAAATGCTGAGAGGTGTTTGGGGGCTAGCAGCAAAATCTTGGAGCGTGGAGCTTTTTATGTTACATGGCTTGCCCTCCATTCCTTAGGCTAGTCTGTTGGTACCTTGCATGTGGAGGATACAGTCTCATTACCAATGTCGAAGTTAGATCAGAATTTGGAAATTAACAATTTTAGACTACAAATCCCAGACTCTTTCAATCACCCTGGTCATTGTCCTACCACATGGAGCTCTAGCTTCCAAAAGAAACTTTCCAAGCTCTGGATTCAACCGGCAGTCTAGTTGGCTTCTGTTTCTTTACTTTACATGTGGAAGTGCCATCTGGGCCTTCATTCGAGGGAGCAAATTTTCCTGGAGTAGACAGGTGATCCTTCAGTTAACATCGGCATAGGATTGCCAGGTCCAATAAGGGATAGGGGTCCTCTCCCTATACTGATTGTGTAGAAAAGCATGTAGAGAGATCTTGTAGCACCTTTGAGACTAACTGAAATAAAGAAGTTGGCAGTATGAGCTTTTGTAGACGTCAGTCTACTTCCTCAGATGCATGTGTAGAAAAGGAAATTCCAGCTGATGTTGCTTACTGAAGTTTCTTCTTCTGCACAGCGATTAAAGGAATAGGATCCCTGTCTTTTATTTCACATGGCAACATTATCTGGATACACACACTCTCTCCAAAGCTTAATACCAGCACAATGCATGTTCTGGCACCTCCCCAGCCCATGGCAGTATACTCTTGAACAAGGACCGGGGATCTTTGAAGCACTTCAAACAACTGAGCTGTTGGCATTTGGTACACTCTTATGTTCTTAAGAACACTCTGGGGTCTGTTCACTTTGACAGGAGATTTATTTTAAAAGATCCTATCGGCCAAGATATGCATTATAAAGAGATCTTAAACAGTCAAGAATTGATGTCAGCTCCAATTGGGCTTTTAATTGGTTTTGTTTCAAAGGCCAACATAGTACAACGTTAACGGAGGATAGCAAGGTGTTTCTGGGAAACTCACCAGGAGAATATGGCTACAAATGTGCCCTTATGCTTGTAGTCCTTAGCAGCTCATATATAGGGGTCTTGGTATCTTTGGTGATGAAGGGAATAAACATTCATAACAACCAATCCTAACCTTACCATTCATGAATCTGTGTAATCCCCCTTTAGTAATGCTGAAGATGGCAGATATCACCACATCCAGAGAAAGTAGATTCTACAGACTTACCATACACTGTGTTTTTATATAATCTATATA
Source organism: Sceloporus undulatus (assembly GCF_019175285.1). Taxonomy (NCBI): domain Eukaryota; kingdom Metazoa; phylum Chordata; class Lepidosauria; order Squamata; family Phrynosomatidae; genus Sceloporus; species Sceloporus undulatus. The sequence goes on from NC_056530.1 coordinate 1,886,904, forward strand.
ACTAGAAATACAAAGTTATAAATACAGGTTGTAAGGTCTGTCGAGAAGCCCTGGTATATTAAGCAAGAAAAAAAATTGGATTAAACCCTGGTACCTTGGTATATTTAGGGCACGTCTGGAGGAAGAAGTGGACACCAGCATTACAAGGCACGAAACCCAGAAACAGAATAGTCCAACATTTACTAGAGCTATTGGCTCATCAGACTGGAAACACCAAATCAAAAGGCACTTCTCCAAATGTCTGGGAAAGGAAGGGCTGTCAGCGCAACTGCTGGGGTCCAACAACCACTGTCAGCAACTCAAACGAGTCCTGGGGTTAAATCAGACCCTTGGAGCAGAGCTGGCAATTTCCAGAAGCCGAAGCGTGGCTCCAAAGTCCAATTGGGGTGACAGCAACTGGATGTCTTCCAGGAACTGCAGCAATGCAGGAACCTCCGGGGACACACAGCAAACCGATGCTGTAGCTTCTTCTGATAAACCACCAGAGAAACTTGGGCCTGTTACAGACTGCCAAAATAAAGCTGCTTCGGGTCTCTTTGGAGGTATGCTATTTAAATGATGCATGCATCCTAAGAATCTGGAAGCTGCACCAAAAGCTGCACTCCAGTGCTTAGGAATGGAGTGTGGCTTTGGTGTGAACTCCAGACTCTTAGGACCCATGCATCATTTAAATAACATACCTCCAAAGAGACCCGAAGCAGCTTTATTTTGGCAGTCTGTAACAGGCCTAAGTCTCCCAAAGTGCTCTTTATTCACAGTGCTATTATACAAAACTAGATCTCTAAAACTCCAAAACATACCAATCCAACTCCTACTTCAAACCCACAAACAATCCCTTGCAACCCCTGGGTTTATATAGTCTCCAGACCATGTGGTTTCCCAAACCCAGTGAGTTCAGCTGTGTAACCATGTCATGTGTCTCCTGTGCAATCCAGACACATGGTTTCATCATCCATGGCTACATGCACTTGGACACTGAAGAGTCCTTGACACAATGAGCTTCAGCTGTGCTGATCAGCCTTGCCACTCTGCTGAATGCTCATGGCCAAACACACACACATCAAGCATTTTCCTGTGTGCTGTGTTTTAACCCTTCAAATCCCTGACAAGGGCAGAATATTTCCTTCCATTTGGCATATGGTATTTGGTTGTGATATTGGCCAGAATCCTTAGGGGACCAGTTTGAATTTGATTAGAAAGTAAAGCAGGCAAATTTCCTAGGAAGGTTATGAAAGCAACTAGAAAAAGCAAGGGACTAATTTGTTAGTTTGAAATTGACTAGAAATTTTATGGAGCCAGAATGGTGTAGCAGTTTGAGTGTTGGAGTATGACTCTGGAGACCAGGGTTCAAATCCCTGTTTAGCAATGGAAACACACTGGGCAAGCCACACTCTCTCGGCCTCAGAAAATGGCAAAAGTAAACCCCTTCTCAACAAATCTTGCTAAGATAACCCCATGATAAGGTGGCCATGAATTGGAAAGGATTTAAAAGAACACAACAACAAGGAAAAGAAAGAAGCCTATGAATTTCCCTATCAAAGTTTCAATTTACAGTCCTATCATACCTAATATGATAATAGTCTAGGAGAGGGACAAAAAACCCCTCCAAATGCCACTGCCTCTAAGAGTGGCCAGGTAATTTCTATTTCTCTTTTTCCATCGTTGGTTGGTAGGCAATGCTTTTAAAAAAATATTATCAGGTCATTTTTTAAAAAATCAAAATGTATATTAAAAAAGACTAAAGCTGCCAAATTATAAAAGCAGCTTAAACACAGTCAGCAGGATTAAAATTGCATCTAGAAAGCTCAGGAGAATAAAAGGGTCTTTGCTTGGCATACAAAGGACAATGGGATAGACACATACTGCTGTTTTCAATAAAATTCTGTAGGAGCCTATTTATCATTTACCTGTTTTTCATAATAGAGACCCTCTATCTAAGGTAATCAAATAAAAGAGCATAATCTTTTATGCTCTTTTATGCTATGAGAAGGCAGGGGAAAACAGAGCAAAAGGGACCACCCCAATCTTTAACTGTATTGTTCCAAAATGTGACAAATACAGTCCATCTTTCTGTACATCTATACAAATGTTACTCTTAATGGTTTCTAGAGAAGTGCATCAATTAAGGTTGCAATTCTAAAAAGTCATTTACCTTAGACTGAAGTCAAAGGGACTTATCTCTGAGTAGGCAGACATAGGAATACACTATTCTTGTTCTTCTTACTGGTGTGTATGTACATATGTTAGAGATAATAGCACCACTCCATTCTGCTTTGATCATTCTGCAATATTGTGTCCAGTTCTGGGCACCACAGTTCCAGAAGGATGTTGAGAAGCTGCAGGATGTCCAGAGGAGGGCACATATTCAAGCCCCATAGGCTTGAATGAGGCACGTGCATGAGGGGCGCGCGCTACAGGTGCACACCCCCATTGACGTTAATGGTGGTCACCCCTCTGTGGATTTTCAAGTCCGCAGATCTCAAGTCTGTGGACTTGGAGGGGCGGCTGTAATTCTGTTTCTATAATAAAAAAGACGAAACTTCTCATTTCATATTGAAATTAAATTTTCCAAATGCTAAAAAAACTAGCAAGAGGAGGTCGAGTTGTAATGTGATAATGTGGTTGAGCCTCCTTTCTCAGATGCATGTTGAGGAAGTAGCCTCAAGTCTACAAAAGCTCATGCTACCAACCTCTTTCTTTCAGTTAGTCTCAAAGGTGCTGCAAGATCCCTTGGCATACTGATCTTCCAGATTTACACAGCTATATCTTTGAATTCTAAATACCACTCTGGAATTAAAGGGGTGTCTGTTTCCTCAGGGCTGGCCCAAGAAATTTTGCTGCCTGACACAGAGCAGCAAATAGTTCTCACACACTCAAGTCAAACCGCACAATCCCTACCGCTCACCAGCTTACTTTCTTCTTGTGTTTATTTTTCCTTACTGCAGAAAAATCCATTAGGGAAGAAAAGACAGAATAGGTGCATAATGCATTTTGATTTGTGGTGGTGTGCCAAATGCAAGGTAGAACTATGCTAAATAAACACCATACATTAGATAGGAGCAGTGACTTATCAGACTTCAAGAGCCTGTAAAAGAGCCTAGCCAGCTAGGAATAAACACAAGCAATCCTGTTCAACATTTTCAAAGGCGAACTACTGTATGTAAATTGATGGAAAATCAGTTGCTGCTGGTCATGACAGCAGCTGTATATTCAGAGGAGATCAGGGACTCCAGTGTTGATGGGGCAGTGACTCCTCTAGGTTTTGGTTTAAATTTAAAGGATGTGTCCAAGATTTGAAATCCCCACGAACGGGAAAACTGAAAACATGCAGACAAAAGTTGCCATATATTTGGAAACGAACTCTTCTCTCAGCCTAAGAGGAAGGCAATGCCAAACTTCCTCTGAATAGATCTTGCCAAGAAAACCCTATAATAGTAATCTACTTCATACGTACAAAACAAGGCATATGGTTTGATAGCTAGACAATTCATTTTGCAAAATGATGTGGAAAATCACACATACACCTCTTGTCCTCACCAAGTGATGTGATGTGATGTGATGAGATGGTGGTGGGACCAAGAAAAAGCCTTTCCCTGACAATCCCCTGAAGATCTTGCAGGTGTGTATGGGGAGATACCAGTCTTTCCTAGTCTGGTCCTTGTTACCCAAAGAAAGGTGGGGGACAAGGGGGTCCCCACCAAGTACAGCAGTGTTACTTTAAATGTTGGGTAAATTAGCTGGGTAACCTTTAGGACCATTGGTAACTGTGTATACTGGTAATAACTGAGGAAGACTCCAGCTTTGGGCAAATTAAGAGGGGTTTATTTAGAAAAATGAAGAGTGCAATCACTTACACAGAATAGTAACTCACACAGATATAACATTCAGAGCTAATTGAAATGGAAATATGGCAAATTGATAGTGGAATTGGGTTAAAGAGGGTGGCTGTCCGAAGAGTAGACCATGGAAAGCGGGAACAGGCTCAGACTGAAGCTGACATGGGACACCACAACCTGGGACAACTGCACGATACTGTATGCACTGAGGTTTTGGGGGACCAATATTTATACCTGAAAACTGGCCTCTGGGAATGGCCAGAACATCAGTGGCTTGATGTTCTTTCCCAGGAATCAACAATGGGAATCCAGATTGGTTGATGGCTTTAGGGTCATGAAAACAGTGATTGGATGAGGACAGCCTCAGATGGAATAGACAGGGAGGCTAAGAAAAAGCAAAGCAATGGGTAAGCAGAACCACTGCTTCAGTGCAATGAGACTTCCTTTGTCTCTTGGTGCAAGATGAAATGCAGAGGACCTGGGAAAAGGAAGGAGCAATTAGTACACCAATTTAGCCTTGATTGTATCATTATCTGGATTGTCCCCATGCCCTCGTGTCTTCCCTCCTTTTCTCCTAGAAACCTTACCTAATGTTCCTAAAGGGCATCATGACCTCTCAAGAACATGCTGGCTCCTGATATGAAAAAATGGGAACCCCAAATTGAGCGCAGAGTATGCAGGGTATACTAACATCCTAAGGCATTTAGGTCATGACCAGCACTTTGAATTGTGCCCAGAAATGAAACGGTAGCCAGTGAAGCTGTTTCAACAAGGGAGTTATATGCGCCCTATAACTGGCCACAGTCAGCGTTTTGACCACCGCATTTCAAACCCAGTGAAATTTCCAAACAGTTTCCAAAGGCAGCCCCACGTAGAGTGCATTACAGTACTCCAAATGTGCTGGCGTTTGTCACAAAGACCTTCTTCCCATTTGCAGGACAAATGGAGCTGTGTGTCCTAGTAATGTTCTAAGGCTACCTGGGGACACCCCCCTAAAGCCAGATCTTCTCCACCCCAACACTTTCCCCCAATGGGCAAATAAATATGTTTTTTAAAAAAGCACCAGAGGCTTATTTAATCAAAAGTAAGGGAGAAGAGCTACCAAAGCCGCCCTGAGATGGGCTGATGAGAGAGGCAGAGTCGCTTGCTGCCTGCAAAAGCGAGATGAGGCCTTGGTCCAATCTGTAACATTTTCAATCATTTCTCTTCTCTCATTCCCCCTGCCTTTCCCTGTGCACTCAACTCATTTCGTTCTGCCAGTTTTTATGGCTGTGGGGATGATCTATGGAGACACCACCATTACTTCAGTGTGTGCTAGCCACATAAATACTCACAGCCAAGGGATAAAAAGGGAGAAATGCTCTCTACCTTAGGCAGGAAAAAAACATCAGCAAATGAGACGGAGATGGAGGGCTTGGAAGAAATCTACCTCCCAGCTCTTTTGCCTTCTATTGCTCTCACAGACTCTGCCTGCACAGTACTATTCCCACTCATAACTGCTTTTTGGGGTGACCAGAATAAAGGAGGATGGGATTCAAGGTCTATTAGGTTTTTGGGGAGTCTTGGCAAAATGCCTTTCTACTTTGCCAGGGTGAAAACTGGAGAAGATTCCTGTCCAATTAATATTTATGCACAAGAGGGAATTTCAGAAGGTGTTTCTTATTACCTGGTTGCATGGCAAGCAACACTTGGTGAAATTCCCTCATGCACAGTCCTTAAAGATACAGGAGTCCTTTCAACCTGGCAACCCTACCTTCTTCATTAATGTGTGACATAAATAGTTTTTGATGGATTTTTCGGGTTATGTGGCCATGTTCTAGAAGAGTTTATTCTTTACGTTTTGCCTGAATCTATGGCTGGCATCTTCACAATGTGCCATCAATCATAGACTTGCTTATAGCTTGGCTATGCTACTTTGGGGGACTACAACTCCCAGAATGTCCCAGCAATGTTTTAGCAGTCAGAGTTGCCATTATCTTAGAGGAAGATCTGGAGAAGATGCCATCCAGACCTCCTCACTGGAGCCTCAGAATTTACCAATGACAGAAAACAACAGTAGTGGTTGGCATGGTATTGCTTTGTCCAGTTTTCTGCTTAAATCCTGCCTATCTGCCTGCCTTAGCTATCAGGGCTGTGGAAATTAAGAAGGTTGCACCTTTGTTCAGTACTTTACTTCTGAGCACCTCACTCACTGCTGCCTTAATACAAAATGTTTTTTTAATAAGTAAGCAAGTGGCATCAAGGTAACTACCAGCAACAATCTGGAATCTGGAGGCATCGACATTTGTCCTCCCCATGATGGAAGCTGACAGTGAGCTTCTAATAGTAGCAGCACTTTAAAACTTCCCAAAGTGGCCTGGAATTATCCTACTTTAAAGGCACTTAAAAGAAAGTAAAATGGTGGCTCACGTACCTCGGTTTTCCATACAAGAGCTGGGCATAAAGTAGGTATCTGTGCCTATGGGCCTTAACAGTGAAATTACATGCCATCTGTCTCAATTTGGCAGGGACAGACCCAATTAATCCTCTAATGTCACACTTTTCAGGTGTTTTCAGGTGTCCTAGTTTCTCTCTCCTCCCTCCACTTTCTTCAGCTTTCCTCAACTGCTGCAAACTGAGCTCAAAATGCAAAAGTAGTCTGAACTCAGTTAACTCCATCAGGGTGGAAGGAGAGAACCTTGTCCTTCCCAGTAGACTCAGGCAAAAGCAAACTGTTGCAGCCTCTCCTAACTTATGTGTTCTTCCACATTAATATGTTTTTGCCATCTGATGTTGTTTAGCCACATGTGTCTTTGTTTCCATCTGTGAAAAGTTGGAGGATATGCCAGGTGCCGAATCCAGCCTTGATAAGACTGTGTGCGCACCTTCAAGATGCCTAACTCTTGCTGTGAAAAGGCTAAGAGCACTGGGCTGCTGAATGTCTCCTTCATATAGCTCCTGAAAGCCCAGGAGTCACTCCAAGGGTATAGCTAAGGGAGGAGGCAAAATAAAGGCATTGCCTCTCCATAGAAAGTCTGCTCCTTCTCATAAAACTCTCCTTCAGTCCACAAATTCACAGCATTGCAGTAACTTAAAATTTCACTCGGACCTTCAGAGATACAGTTTAAGATATCCAAACAAAAGGGGCAGGCAAAGTTACCAAAGGAATGCAAATGTGGCAAATACAAATGTGAACAGTGAATAATTTTCAGAGTCTCATTATCTGCTGTGGAGAGAGTTGTACCAGAAATAAAGCTGGCAGTTCAAGTCAGTGATGGTTTGTCCGAAAAGTCATAAGATATGGAAAATGATCCTTAGCAGCTGCCAACTGACCAGCAAAATAAGAGCTGCCTTGCTCTTGTGTTTGCCATAGCAAATTATTTCACAGCAAGCAAAGAAACAATGATGCATTCCTACTTAGAACTTCATCACATGGGGAAAATTGGAAGGTTAACCAAAGGTTAATCCGGGCTCATCCAAGGTATTTCACTTAATTTCGCAAGAGAATTTCAAATGACATCACACACAATCGGAACCCAATCCAAATACAATTATGAGACATCCCAGGAATAGCTAAATTTGGAAAACTATTGAATTTATAAATCCTGTTCCACTGCAAATTCACAGTCAATAGAGTTGGTTGTTGGATGCCTTCAAGTTGTTTCTGATTTATGGCAACCCTAAGGCAAGCCTATCACAGGTGTGTGTGTGTGTGTGTGTGTGTGTGTGTGTGTGTGTGTGTGTGTGTGTGTTTTGGGGGGGGGGTTTGGCAAGATTTGCTCAGAGGGTGTTTTGCCAGTGCCCTTCTCTGAAGCTAAGAGACTTGCCTAAGGTCACCCAGTGAGTTTCTATGGTTGAACCCTGATCTCCGGAATCATAGTCCAATGCTCAAACCACTACATCATGCTGGCTCTGAATAGATCCATTTAAATAAATGGAATTAGTTACGTAATATGTTCTGTATGGGGCCTCTATGAAAGGAGAGATAACCTGGTAAAAAAGCTGGTAACCGTCCCAACAGAAGCCTGTAAGTATCCCACTTTTTCCCTCTTCATAAAACTGACAACATGATGCTTTTCTTTCTGTTGGGGTTTGGGGAATGTGTTTATGGGTGTGGAATCCTTTTGTAGTCAAGAGCGCTGGTTTTAATTGCAGCTCCTCTTCAACTACGGGCACATTCTTTAGCTCTGATTTGAAAGTGTGATTTCATTTCAGTTATTTATTTAATAGCTTTAATGTGCATCTGTGTCTGTCTCTTACTCTTTCCTTTGCATGCAAAAATCTCCACCCACCCACACAGGATTCAGGCTGCGTCTGCAGGGTTGTGGATGGAGCGGGGGTTAAATTAAGCACTGTGGCTCTCCAATAATTTTCAAACAGACACTTGTTAAGAATCCTTCAGTTAGAACAGTGCTACTCAAAGAGGTGGTCCATGGACCAGTGCTAATCCCAAATCATCAAGCTACTAGTCTACAGGGGTAGGCAATCTTTTTGAGCCGGGGGCTGGGTTGCTGTCCCTCAGACAACTGGGGGGCCGAAGCCAAAAAATAAATAATTAAATAATTTGTTTAAAATATTAAATATATAAATAAACCAGGACAAATGTAGGACAAAATTTTCAAATGGAAGACACTTTTTTAAAAAAATGGAGGACACGCGAAAAAATTTGCTGATTTTTAAAAAAATGTTAATATAAATGCATGTTTCTGAGGCTTCTATAGACAATTGCCCCCCAAAGGACCTGGCGGCAATTGGCGGCAGGACCGGGCTGGGGCCAGTCCCAAGGCCTTGCCGGGCCGCATCCGGCCCGCGGGCTGCAGGTTGCCTACCCCTGACCTAGAGAGTTTCAAGAAAATACAGTTTCAGCCAGTGGGCACAGATATAGTGCCAGTCGCTGGCAGTGGGGTCCCTAGGGTTGGTTTCACCCACTGTACAGAATCCTTAGGAATGCTTTTTTGCACTAATGTTATTTGTCAATCATTATTCCCATATAACATTGAATGTCATGTTAATAGTTGTGACATAAACAACTAGCAAAATTAAAATTATACCTTCAAATTACAATATGATATGCACAATCTAAATGTATAGTCCTCCCTTCAAATTTGCGGGGGATCCGTTCTGGACCCCCCCCCCCCCCCCCCCCCCCCCCC
>NC_056530.1:1898871-1903193 GCF_019175285.1 Sceloporus undulatus
TTTTGAATTGTGGTGCCCAGAACTGGACACAATATTCCAGGTGGAGTCTGACCAGAGCAGAATATAGTGGCACTATTACTTCCCTTGATCTAGACACTATACTTTTATTAATGCAGCCTAAAATCGCATTGGCCTTGTTAGTTGTCGCATCGCACTGTTGACTCATGTTCAATTTGTGGTCTACTTGGACTCCTAGATCCCTTTCACACGTAGTTTCATTCAGCCAGGTGTCCCCCATCCTATATCTGTGCATTTCATTTTTCCGCCCTAAGTGCAGTACCTTACATTTCTCCCAGTTGAATTTCATTTTGTTAGCTTTGGCCCAGTTTTTTAGTCTTTCAGGTCATTTTGAATTTTAATCCTGTCCTCTGGAGTATTAGCTATTCCTCCTAATTTGGTGTCATCTGCAAATTTGATAAGTATGCCCCCAATTCTGTCATCCAAGTCTTTGATAAAGATGTTGAATAACACTGGCCCCAGGACAGAGCCCTGTGGGACCCCACTGGTCACTTCTCTCCCGGATGAAAAAAAGCCATTGTTGAGCACCCTTTGGGTTCGGCCAGTCAACCAATTACAAATACATGTAACAGTTATGTTGTCTAGCTCACATTCCACTAGTTTGTTTGCAAGAATGGGGAACTCTGTCAAAGAACTTACTGAAATCAAGATATACTATATCCACAGCATTCCTTTTATCTAACAAGCTGGTAATTTTATCAAAGAATGAGATCAGATTTGTCTGGCATGACTTGTTTTTCTGAAACCCGTGTTGACTTTTTGTGATTATGGAATTGCCTTCTTGATGTTCACAGACTCTTTGTTTAATGATCTGTTCTAGAATCTTTCCTGGTATTTCAACCCACATTTCTCTCCCACTTTGCTGCCTTTAATTAATAATAATAATAATAATAATAATAATAATAATAGTATTTATTTATAACCCACCTCTCCCTGTGTTGGATATGTTGCTGGGTATGAATAGCATTTGCTGCTATTCATACCCAGCATGCAGTGTAGATGGTGCTTTGCAAGTAGTTTAGTTATAATGGGGATCATGACGTTGTTGTTGTTGTTGTTGTTGTTGTGTGCCCTCAAGTCATTTCTAACTAATGGCGACCCTAAGGCGAAGCAATCATGGGGTTTTCTTGGCAAGATTTGTTCAGAGGAGGTTTGACATTGCCTTCCTCTGAGGCTGAGAGCATGTGACTTACCTAAGGTCAAATGGGTTTCATGGCTAAGAGGTAACTGAATCCTGGACTCCAGAGTTGTAATCCAACACTCAACCCAAAATTTGTGCCCAAGGCTTTATGGAAAAGGCTGGGAAGAGCCATATAGTTTTGTGGTAGGGCACCTTCTCTGCACGTAGAAACTCCCAGCTCCAGGTAGGGATGAGTTAGATGCCTGCATGAAAGAACCATTGCAAGTCAGCATGAAACAGTGGTGGGGAATCTGTGGCTTCAGGCCACAGCCTAATTACTAATTACAAAAATTAAATGCTAATTTCACATAGACTTCTGCTCTGTTTCTTTTACACTACACAATTCTAGGGCTTTGATTCCATTTGAACCGCCATGGTAGCATCCGGCAAAATCCTGGAGTCTGGAGTCTGGTTAGGCATTGGCACTCTCTGGCAAAAAAAACAACAACAACGCTAAAGACCCCTGAAACTACACATCCCAGGATTCCATAAGATGGAGCCATAGCAGTTCAAGGGGTCATCAATGTGCTATAATTGAATAGCAAGAAAGAGACCTGAACCTTTAAATGGCAGTTAAGGATAAACAAAAGAAGCAAATACTGGGAGAACCCTATAAAATCTTCAGAAAAAATTGATGAAGCATTTCAAGGAGTTCCAGAGATGAACAACTTATTGATAAAAAGCCCAGCATGTTTTGGCTTGTTCATGCTCTCAAAGGCCTGCTTCAGGGGGTATATTTATGTGCTGTCTCTTTTTATATAACTGCTGAAGAAAGCCTTTGGCCAAAATGCACTAGGACCTTTTATCAACAAATCATTCATCTGTTTTATTTAGCACCTTCAGACATGTCTCCAGTTTCTTTTGCAATTAAACATAAACATAATAATTAACTATTCCGCTTGTCAGTGCATTGTTGTTGTTGCTGTTCTTCTTGTTATGTGCCTTCAAGTCATTTCCAACTTATGGCAACCCTAAGGCAAACCTATCACTGGGTTTTCTTGGAACAGTCCCTTCAATGGGGTTTGCCTTTGCTTTCTTCTGAGGCTGAGAGAGTGTGACTTACCCAAGGTCACCCAGTGGATTTCCATGCATGAGCGGGGATTCAAACCCTGGTCTCCCAGGGACTGGAGTTCTAGTCCAATACTCAAACTACTACAAACGCTGGCTCTAGTGCACACAGTCCAACATTTCATGCATGAGAATAGGACACATATAGCCAAGCAATATCAAAGTGTTGTCAAACGTTATTAATGAAGGAGAACAGACAAGAAAGGAGATGCAGCAGCAGTTTGCTTTTGCCAGGGCCAACTGGGAAGCACATGATTTTTCCAATCATCTTCTGCCCACTGACTTAACTGAGTGCAAACTACTTTTGGACTTTGAACTCAGTTTGCAGCAATTGAAGCAAGCGAAGGTCAAAGGAGGAAGGTGGGAGGAGGACAGAGAAACCGGGACATTTTAAAATTAGTTGAAAAAGTGGGATGATAGAGGATTAATCGGGACTTTCCCTGCCAAATTGGGAGAGGTGGAGGGTATGCTAGTGCATTAAATGCATTACTAAAGCCATCCCCCCCTTTCTATTAAATATCCTATCTCTGCTCAGGCAGAAAAAAATGTCTTGGGCCAGCTCTATTGAAGGAGCAGAAGACCTTTGGGGTTGAATGGTGGCAAAGCAGTGAGAGTGATAGTCATAGGGAGGTACTTTTACAAACTTCATATAGCTCCCCAAATCCAGTGTGTTGAGGGTACAATACAGATACATTTACACTGCAGGATAAATGCAGTTTGACACAGCTTTAACTGCAATGGCACAATGCTACAGAGTTCTGGGATTGGTCGTTTTGTGAGACATTTAGATTTCTCTGTCAGAGAGCTCTGGTGCCACAAAAAGTACACCTCCCAGGCTTCCATAGCATGGGGCCATGGTAGTTAAAGTGGAATCAAACTGCATTAATTCTGCAATGTGGCATCAGCCAACTTCTCGTCCCAGCTCAAGAAAGGGTCAATTCTCCACCAATCCCAGATAAAGGGAGATTAAACATTTGATAGCTCAGAGAGATTCCATAAAATACTCATGCTGTGGGGACCAGCCATTATTCTTGCTGCCTCCTAGTGCAAATGTCCCAGAGGGAAGCAGTCTGTAATTAACAGCCTGTTTTCCAAAGCAAGGACACTCTGATTTATTCTTCATAAACTGGTCCCCAGAGAGCTTGGCAGCACTCATTACTAAACATTAATTTCAGTCTACCCTTTATGTAAATGTTCTTTTACAACGGTTTTATTCTCATGCCTTTTCCCCTCCAGGAAAAATGAAAGATGCAACTGGAGCAGGAGAGACATCTCTTCCAAGTCCCCACATTTTCAGGCCAATTCACTGATGGGGAAAGGGAGCAGCGGGTTCCATTGGTTACATCCACCAGCTTGCAGGAGCAAAAACAGATGAGAAACCACAAGTTTGAACATGAGTCAACAGTGCCATGTGGCATCTAAAAAGGCCAGCAATTTTAGGCTGATCAATAAAAGTATAGTGTCTCAGATCAAGAGAGAGTAATGTGCCACTGTATTCTGCCTGGTCAGGCCCCACCTTGATATGTGGTCCAGTTCTGGGCACCACAATTCAAAAAGGTGGGTGGGGGGGGGAAAAGAGAAACTGGAGCGTGTCCAGAGGAGGGCGACTAAAATGGTGAAAGGTCTGGAAACCTTGCCCTATGAGGAACGACTTGGGGAGCTGGGGATGTTTAGCCTGGAGAAGAGAAGGTTAAGAGGTGATATGATAGCCCTGTTTAAATATTTGAAAGGATGTCATAATGAGGAGGGAGCAAGCTTGTTTTCTGCTGCTCCAGAGAACAGGACCCGGAACAATGGATGCAAGCTACAGGAAAAGAGATTCCACCTCAACATTAGGAAGAACTTTCTGACAGTAATGGCTGTTCAACAGTGGAACACACTCCTTCATCGGAGTGTAGTGGAGTCTCCTTCCTTGGAGGTCTTTAAGCAGGGGCTAGATGGCCATCTGCTGGGGATGCTTTGATTTGGATTTCCTGCATGGCAGGGGGTTGGACTGGATGGCCCGTGTGGTCTCTTCCAACTCTATGATTCTATGATTCTATGATCAGATCTGCTA
>NC_056530.1:1905334-1953712 GCF_019175285.1 Sceloporus undulatus
GACGTGCTGTTCACAACATCGGCGGAGGGCAGTTTCAGCAACCTCAGGGCCGATATCCCCCTCTGCTCTAACCACTACACCACCAGGAATGAACCCTCCTGCGGGCTACATTTTTACATACAGATTATGCCGGGAGATTCAGTGAAGGGCATCCACAAACCTTGCTAAGATGATGCAGTCCGGCGGACGCTTTATGAGTTTTCAGGGCCCAAAGAGGAGATACAGCACATTCATGACCGGAGCTGCACCATTTAGACAAAGGGTGCATCTCCCGCGTGCTTCCCACGATTCCTCTCCTCCCTCCAGGCATTTTGGACTTCAACGCCCAGAAGCCTCGCAGCCAATGGGCCAGCGGTCCGGATTCTGAGCGCTTAAAGTCCCAAAAAATACGGAAGATCAAAGTTTGGGACCATGATCTACACTGTAGAATAACACAGTTGGCGCACCCTTTAAGTGCGCGCAGCCTCTATCATTTTTAAAACTAATAATTTTTTTATTAAACTACGAATCGCTACATATAATTTTATGACAATACATACTCCATATATATTCTGCATTCTATTACAACGGGCTAAGCGCTAGCCCTGGGAGCATGGATCGTTTTACAAGTCTTACCTCTGCTGCCAAAGAGTGCTGGTGCCTCAGATGGAGCCATGGCATTAATGGTGCCAAACGGCATTATTTCTACCGTGTAGATGCACCCGCAGTTAATAGAAAAATACTTTTTGCTTAACTGCACTGGAGGCAATAGTATGGGGGGAGCGGTGACCCCTCGGTGCCCCATTTCCCATCTAAGTCAGCTCCTAAAGTTGGCGTTCGGTCTCTCACGGAAACATGCCATGTTCAACGAAAAATGTGCTCCAGTGGTTACATCCACAGCTTGCAGGAGCAAAACAGATGAGAAACCACAAGTTGAACATGAGTCAACAGTGCGATGCGGCATCTAAAAAGGCCAATGCAATTTTAGGCTGCATCAATAAAAGTATAGTGTCTAGATCAAGAGAAGTAATAGTGCCACTGTATTCTGCTCTGGTCAGGCCCCACTTGGAATATTGTGTCCAGTTCTGGGCACCACAATTCAGAAAGGACATTGAGAAACTGGAGCGTGTCCAGAGGAGGGCGACTAAAATGGTGAAAGGTCTGGAAACCTTGCCCTATGAGGAACGACTTGGGGAGCTGGGGATGTTTAGCCTGGAGAAGAGAAGGTTAAGAGGTGATATGATAGCCCTGTTTAAATATTTGAAAGGATGTCATAATGAGGAGGGAGCAAGCTTGTTTTCTGCTGCTCCAGAGAACAGGACCCGGAACAATGGATGCAAGCTACAGGAAAAGAGATTCCACCTCAACATTAGGAAGAACTTCCTGACAGTAAGGGCTGTTCGACAGTGGAACACACTCCTTCATTGGAGTGTAGTGGAGTCTCCTTTCTTGGAGGTCTTTAAGCAGGGGCTAGATGGCCATCTGCTGGGGATGCTTTGATTTGGATTTCCTGCATGGCAGGGGGTTGGACTGGATGGCCCGTGTAGTCTCTTCCAACTCTATGATTCTATGATTCTATGATCAGATCTGCTAGCACATTCTTTCGTTGAACATCTGCATGTTTTCCAGTGAGACTGAAACAGCAACCTTTAGGAGCATGAATTAGATTGGGAAAATGGCACAGAGGGGTTCACCTCTCCCCCATACTATTGCTCCATTGCAGTTCAAGCAAAACAGTATTTTTCTATTAAACTGAGGGTGCATGGCACCACTTTAACTTCCATGGCTCCATCTGAGGCACCAGCACTCTTTGGCAGCAGAGGCTAAAGACTTGTAAAACTATCCATGATCCCATAGGATAGAGCTTAGCCAAGTTGTAATAGAATGCAGAATATATATGGAAGTATGTATTGTCATAAAATTATATGTATGAATTTTAGTTTCAATAAAAAAATTATTATTTTTTAAAAAATGATAGAGCTGCAGCACTTAAAGGGGTGCCAAACTGTGTTATTTCTACAGTGTAGATCAATGATTCCCAAACTTTGATCTTCCATATTTTTTGGACTTTAATGCCCAGAATTCCTGACCGCTGGCCAAATTGGCTGAGGCTTCTGGGAGTTGAAGTCCAAAATGCCTGGAGGAGCAAAATTTGGGAATCACTGCTGTAGATGCACCCTTTGATCTAAATGGTGGCAGATCCGGTCATGAATGTGCTGTATCTCCTCTTTGGGCCCTTTAAAACTCATAAATCTTCCCCCGGACTGCATCATCTTAGCAAGGTTATGTGGATGCTCCTTCACTGAAATCTCCCTGCATAATCTGTATGTAAAAATGTAGCAAGTGAGGCAGGAGGGTTCATCCATTGTGGTGTAGTGGTTAGAGCAGAGGTGAATATCTGCCCTGATGTTGCTGAAAACTGCCCTGATGTTGCTGAACAGCAACTTCCAGCATTCTTCACCACTGGCTGTGGTGTCTGGGGCTACTGGGAGTTGCACTTCAAAAACATATTATGGGGATCTATAGTATCCACCTTGGGTGAGGACTGAGTACATGGGTAAGGACTGAGTTGAGCTGGAATTGAGTAGATGCCTTTTCCCAGCCCTGGGATTCAAAACGGCTTACAAAAATTAAAACAGATAACATGAAAGTTCACAACAGCAAAAAACATAACAAAGTTAAACTATAATTAAACCATTTAATACAATCAGAGGCAATTAAAAAAACATGTCTATTAGCAAGCATAAAATATAGGCAGGGCAGTGCATTATTAAAATAATAATTTTAATTTCCCATAGGCAAAAGGCCTGTCAAAACAAAAGAGACTTTATCTCCCATAGAAGGGATACCTTGGAGGAGACCAGCCTAGCATCCCTTTTATGGGAGTACCAAAGCCTGGGAGCAACCACTGAAGAGGTTCTCCCATAATTTCCATCCAGAGAAACCTGTGAAGGCTGTGGGATGAATAAAGGGGACTCCCCTGAAAATATAAAAACTTGGGCAGGTGTATATAGAAGATCAGGACCTGATTCCCACTACCGTTTAAACCGGATCGCAAATCGGTTTGAACCAGTTCAAATGACTCTGGTTCCCACTTGAATCGATTTGCTGAAGCAATTCGGAGGGGGGGGCATGTGCTAGACCCATTTAACCTACGTCTTTTTGACGCTGATTTTTTCCGTGTCTTTTGGGGTAAACCAATTCCACACAAGTGTGAACCAGATGTGGATCGGAATCGATTTAAATTTGCCCTCTGGCCAGTTGGAGCGGGTCCATTTTGAGTAAATTCATTCATCAGTGTGAACCACAAGTGGGTTATTTTAGTTTATTAGGCAGCAAGAATATGCGATTGGGGCAAATGTAGTGCGAACCATCCTCCGATGTCAAATTGATCCATCGATTCGGATCTCACAGCGATTTATTTGTAAGTGGGAATGCAGGCCCAGATATACGAGGCCTGAGCTGTATAGGTGTTAGAATCCTTGTTACTATTCTACCAGATGTATATTTTATGTATGTGGGGTTGAGATGCTTTTGATGTGGCTAGGAGTAGATGTAGATATGTAGGAGCTGAGCTGTGCCAGGTGGCTGTTATCAAGAGTCCTTGAAGGCTCTTCTCAGAGGCTTGGAATGTAGGTTTAGAGTTTAGAGGGATAGTTGCAATGGGGGGGAGTGAAAGGGGGGGATTAATGGTGAGAAAGAGGTGTGGATATTGTTGTGCAGGCTTTGTAGGGAGTGGAGTAGACAAACCTGGGGTTTTTATGTATTGGTTTTTGGTTGGGGGGGTCAGTCTCAGCTTAAAAGCTGAATGGAGTTGAATTACTGATCCTGGAGCTATCAGTAAAGTTCTGCTTATTCATCATAAGACGGACTGGTTGATTTTCCTAGATACAGATTCCACATTTTGACAGCAGGGCTACATAGGTCCCAAGCAACATCATGAAACCTACTCACTCTCAGTCTAACCTGTTGTTGTTGTTGTTGTTGTTGTTGTGTGTCTTCAAGTTGTTTCTAACTTATGATGACCATAATAGCAATTGCATTTACATTTCTATACCACTTCATACAGAACTCAGTAGTCTCTAAACGGTTTACAACATGTAAACTAATCCTATCTTGGGGTTTTCTGGGGCTGAGATTGTGTGACTCGCCCAAGGTCACCCAGTGGCTTTCCATGGCTGAGTGGGAAATCAAACCCTGATCTCCAGCGTTGTCATCCAATACGCAAACCACTACAATATGCTGGAATTGCAGTTCAACACATTTGTAGGGTGCTGTGTTGGAAAAGCTGGCCTAAACCATATCTGAGCTGGGGGAAGGATGGTGGGAATTAAATGCACCCAAGTGGAGCCAAGAAAAGAAAAGAAAATCGTTCCCAGATTCCTCGAAGACATTTCTCTGGGTTGTTGCTCTTTTCGGTGTTATCAAAATCTGCAGATCAGGAGTTGTTTGAGGGAACGTTTAACTTGCTTCTGCCCTTCTCTGTTCCTTGTGGGTTTGGCTACAGGCAGGCTAGTCAAACTTTGATCCTGATTCTCCTCATTTAACTGCAAATAACTAAAACATTTTAATATACACACACACACCAGGCATGAAAATGACAGGGGTGAAGTCATCAACCTCAGTATGTTAAGGGTTTCCAGATATGAAATACGGTCATTCCACTTTGTGGTTTTGCATTCTGGCTTCTGTAGATGAAAGTTCACTAAATAAAACTTCAAATACAGTACTGAAAAGCAAAGCAAACATGTGTTGAACTCTCCTCTCTGATACTTCATTGAAAACAGCCAAAATGCTGGGGATGTCTTAGCCACAGATTCCCAATTTGCACCTACAGGAGGCATGAAGAGAATTCTCAGATGCTTTGAAAAATCTCAGGAAATAATGGTTATGCGCCAAAGACAGGAGAAGAAACAATTATTGGGGAGGAGGGGTTTACAAATGATATCAAATATCTGTTCCCACTATCCAGTTCTGGGGATGAGGGTATACAGTCAGCCCTCTATATGCACAGATTTTTTATCCCCAGATTCAAGTATCCACAGCTTGAAAATATTTTTCAAATATATAAATTCCAAATAGCAAACCCTGATTTTGCGGCACTAGGTAGTATAGTCAGTGGTGAGGAATGATGGGAACTGCAGTCCAGCAATGTCTGAGGGTCCAAACATTTCCTATCTCTACTCTATATGGACAAGGAGAGAGGGGGAATAATTGACACTTTTAAGCGACTGTTTGCCGTCTGCCATTTTTGAAATTCATTTGTTGTATAAAATGAATACAGTGCTACCTCGGGTTACGAAATTAATTCGTTCCGCCGCGCTGTTCGTAACCCGATGCATTTCGCAACCCGAAAAAGGCTTTCCGCTAGCGCTGGAAAGCCACGCGTTTGAATTTTGCGCCGAAAAAAATTTCGTAACCCGAAAAAACCTTCGTATCCCGGAACAGTTTTTTCCTATCTAACTTTTTCGTATCCCGGAAATTTCGTAACGCGATCAATTCGTATCCCGGGGTACCACTGTAAATGGCAGATTTTGCTATGAAGAGTTGGCAATTTAGACCATGCTAGTTGAGATGCAGAAAGACAATACAGACAGAAAGTTGGTTGGTGCAAAGATTCCAGAAGACAAAAAACAATGGCCCACTCTTCCTTTCAAAATACAAAATCCAGTCTGTAGCACCATTTAGAACACATAAGGGCTTTTTTTTCTTTAAAAATGTCCCCCTTTAATACAGTATACTGGGACTGCAAACTGTTAGCTGCTGAATGGTTAGGTAGCACCCTCTGCTGGTTTACAGGTATCTGTAGCACACTACTGTATTAGAAAAGGTTTTGTGCATCTTAAAGTTAAGAGTTGGGTTCCAAATGGGTACCCATTCCTAGCTTTTGGGTGCAGAGCAGAAACAAAGACACAGATTGTATATACTTGACTATACGTCAACCTCATGTACAAATCAAGGGCGGGTTTGGGGGCCCAAATTATGGATTTTGAGATGACCCATGGATAACTGGATGGAAAAATGGCATTTCCCCATTCGATGCTTTTTAAAGGGTTTTGTACTTCTGCATACTTTGGAGTTCCCAAAGGCATACACAGATAACTCCACTTTAATTTTTCAGGAAGCCCATTTGGGCTCCAGTTCCATCACTGCTCCATCACTCGAGTGAGTGGTACAAGTAACAGGTGAATTCTTCAACAAAATGTTGCAGCATATGCTTTCGCACCAAAAGGCCCCTATTCCGTGTTCCCAGTAGCCAAGTAAGCATGCTTTCTTCAAGGATAATCATATTAAAAGCTATAGCTTTATGCCATAATAAATATCACTATTGCTGATTAAAAACTATGAGGTCATTCGCTTTATTAAGTGCAATGATGCAAATCTTCTCACTCACATATTCCGGGTTTGTTATTCACACTATGGAAATTCATCGATGCGCACCTCTGCACATTTGGTTGCTCACACATGCAAGCATTCAAATAAAGATGGAGTTGACAAGCATTCAGAACATGTTCAAGGCATGCAGTGTTTTATCCTGGGTCTATTCTGGTCTATTCACATCAGTGAGTCACACTACCCACAATGCGGATCATTTTTAAAAATGGAGGGCAATCTGATATCTATTATCTTGGATTAAGTGAGACTTTTGGCAGTCCCCCTCCAACTTAATTGGGTGCTTTCGGGATGCATGTGAACAACTGAGATTCAACCCGGGTTCATCCCGGATTATTTTCGCAGTGTGAATAACCCCTAAGAAACAGTCAAAGAGGCCATTACATTTTGCTTACTACCCTATTTTGATTTTATTTTCTAATAACATTTTCATGACTCTGTGAGAGCCAGCATGGCATGGTGGTTTGAGCATTAGACTAGAACTCTGGAGACCTGGGTTCAAATCCCCGCTCAGGCACGCAAACCTACTGGGTGACCTTGGACAAGTCACACTCTCTCAGCCTCACAGGATGGCCATGACAAACCTCCTCTGAAGAAACTTGCCAAGAAAACCCCAAGATAGGGTTGCCTTGGGGTCACCATAAGTCAGAAACAACGAAGACACATAACAACAACGCATGTTTAGTGGACTATGAGGGTATTATCTTTTAAGGGTTTTGTGAAGATCTTTTTGTGCTTCTGGAAGCCTTCCTAACCCTCCAGGTGTGCACACTGGCTCCATTTTGGCTACATTCTTGATGGTATTTATTACACAATTTTACTATTAGTGAGACGTATAATGATGAGTAATCTATTTCTTAGCCAACCCAGCCGTTTGAAACAGATGCTACACAAACTAGGTTGAAAGCATATAATAATATACATGATTCATGGAAGAAACTTTTGTAAAAAATTATGGAAAGAGCAACAAGCACGTTCCCCTGGTACCTAGATCTTAAAAGAAAATAATCCTAAAACCACAGAGCTGTTATTTTTCTTGCATGGAAGGCAGATCTGGTTGCCCAGTCCTGTACTTTTCAGAGAAATAAAATAACTCACTAAGGTCACAACCCAATAATACTTTTCGGGGAGTTATTGCTGCAGAAGACAGTGAAGCTTACATCTGAGTAGGCATGCACAGGATTGCCCAAAGTATTGGAACATGACATTTGCTTTCCTACCAGCAAAATGGATATAGCTGTAGGGAGAGCTTGGGAAGTTACTTTTTGGACTACAGCTCCCATAATCCCAAGCCATCTCTGCCTCCATGTTTTTGTTTTTCTCCTGGAAGCATGGAATAGACATTTTAACATAGAATCATAGAATCATAGAGTTGGAAGAGACCACAAGGGTCATCCAGTCCAACCCCCTGCCATGCAGGAAATCCAAATCAAAGCATCCCTGACAGATGGCCATCCAGCCTCTGTTTAAAGACCTCCAAGGCATCATTGCATACCATTTCTAGCCTGACACTCAAACCACACTAACACATTTTTAATATAGATTTGTTATGTTCATTCTACTGTCTTTCTATTAAGTTCCATTGAAGTCAGGGAGACTTTCTTCTTAAAAGACATGTACAGCCTGGTTCTATAAAAACAGAATGAAAGCAGATAGCAGCAGAAGTAGTCTCACAAAGTGCAAAACAACAAGGCCATTCATTAATCATTAAGCGCCTTAGAGAATAACTTAAAATCTTGAGCTCTTGACTGAAGGATAAATGTATTTTGCTGTATTTGATGGCTGGAATTGAATAAAAAATTAAAGGACCCTGAAAACCAAGGTCAAACAGTGAGAGAAAAAGATTTTAAAACAAACCATTAAGGCTGCATCTATACTGCAGAAGTAGTGCAGTTTGACACTGCTTTCACTGCCATGGCTCCAGGCTGTGGAATCCTGGGATTTGTAGTTTGTTGTGACATCAGAGATCTCTGACAGAGAAGACTAAATACCTCACATAACTACAAAATCGCGACAGTTAAAGTGGTATCAAACTGGATTATAGTGCAGATTGTGGTAGGGTTGCCTTAAGGTTGCCATAAGTTGGGAAATGACTTTAAAAGGCACCCAACAACAAACAACTATTTACTTTTTGGCAACACTTGCATGGTGAGGTGACATTTAAAAGGCAATATAACAAAAAAAAGCAAAGTTGGAGTGATGAGTAACCATTTCGAGTTGTTTTCCAAATATCCTTCTAAGGGAATTTTAAAGTGACCATTTGACAGGAAGTTTTCATGTTTTATGCCATCAAGCTTAAAGTTTCCCCTTCCAAAAAAGCAACAAAAAATAATGGAAACAAGTCATTCAATGACTGAAAAAGTGCATTATGCTTGCAATGATGAGCAACAGGTTACTTTCTAGACATTGCAAAAGGGAACAAAGCAAAATCCTTTTGATAAGTAGCTTTCTGAGCTTCGGTTTAACCCTAGGAAAGGTACAAAAAAGGATCCACACACCAAAAAATTGCCACATGGATCTCTTAAGAAGACAAAGCACATTTGGGAGTTTATCACACGAAGGCGATTGGGAGTTTATCCCAGGAATATCCTGGAAAAATCACATACAGTAATTACGTGCAGCGATTTCACACGATGTTGCACAAAACCTGCCATTAAAGTAGTCACAAAGCAGCATTAACATGCATCTTTTTACTTTTGGGATTTCAGCGACAATGCATTTTTGATATTGCTTCCTTTGTGCAATAGCATGTGATCATCATTCGCACAATTACTCGCCATTTGTGGGATGCTTTCGATGCACTTTAATCTATCTTTCATCCCAAAATCACCCCCAATGTGATGATGATGATAACAATAATAATAATAATTTATTTATATTCTGCTTTTTCTCAAGGAATCAAAGCGGATTACAACAGTGGAAACCTCACTTTGTTTTCTGGACTGCAGTTCATAAAGAATAGAGGTGAAAATGATACAAAATCATTCATAAAAAATAAACATTCTACATTTTCCTACAGAGTTCCTGCAGAGAGTAAGCCACAGATCAAGCCGGATCTTTTGCACTTTCCGGCTGGTTTACTAACTCTTGCATGATCACCCACATTGAGTGCTTTCCTCCCTTTAAAACTTGTTTTCGATTCTTCTTCTTCCTCCTCCAAACTCCTCCCCAGCAGAGAAAAAGAGGCTGGAGCAACCAATGACTGTCAGATCCAGCCCCTTCTAAAGCCTCACCAGGAACAGCAAAGGAGGAAGAGAAAGTGCAAGGCGGTGGCTCTCTTTTTTGAGGGGTCCCCTGAAGCCACAGGAGAAAGTGATTGATCCAGAAATGGGGGTGACCCAGTCTTTGGGACTGCCCCATGGCAAAGGATCCCATCCAGTTGGCTGTACGGATGTGATGGTGGGACAGACCCCAAAGGTGAGTCCAGGCTGGGATGCTCAAGGAAAGAACCCCCAAAAGTCATCCAGTTCCACTCCACTTTAACTGCCCTGGCTCTAGGCTATGGGAATCTGGCATCTGTAGTTTCTTTTGGTGAGACAGTTGGGATGCATTTACACTGCAGATATAATTCTACCTGACACCACTTTAACTGCTACAGTTCAATGCTACGGTAGTTTGGTGAGATATGTGAAGTTGAAGGCTTTCATGGCTGGCACCCATAGACTTTTGTAGGCTTTCTGGGCTCTGTGACCATATTCTAGAAGAGTTTATTCTTGACGTTTCGCCAGCATCTGAGGCTGGCATCTTCAGAGAATGCTGGCACGAGAATGAGTGGGGTATATATACTGTGTATATACTCAACCAAGGGCCACACAGAATATATACCCCACTCACTTCCTTGCCAGCATTCTTGGAGGATGCCAGGCACAGACGCTGGCAAAACGTCAGGAATAAACTCTTCCAGAATGTGGCCACACTCCCCAAAAGGGAAAAACAGGGAAATTATTATTATTATTATTATTATTTAAATTTCAATCACTTCCTCTCAACCAAGGGTCACATTGTGTGTGTGTGTGTGTGTGTGTGTGTGTGTGTGTGTGTGTATCCCACTCTCTTCTGTGCCAGCATTCTCGGAAGACGCCAGCCAGAGATGCTAGCGAAACATCAGGAATAAACTCTTCCAGAAGGATGGCCATCTGTTGGGGATGCTTTGATCTGGATTTCCTGCATGGCAGGGGGTTGGACTGGGTGGCCCTTGCAGTCTCTTCCAGCTCTATGATTCTATGAATCTGAAAACCCCACAAAAAAACTTTGGTGAGATAGTTGGGCTGCATCTTTACTGCAGAAGTAATCCAGTTTGACAGCCCTTTAAATGCTATGGCTAATTCTGGAATTTGTAGTGTTATGGGCTATTTGGGCTGCATCTAATCCGACCTGACATCCTTTTAAACTGCCAGGGTTCAGTGCTATGAAATTCTGGGATCTGTAGTTTGGTGAGCTAGTTGGGCTGCATCTACACTGCATAAACAATTTGGCTTGATACCTCTTCAACCTTCCATGCTTGCTGTATTATATCAACTATATTTACAGTACTACCCTTTCCATCTGTCTTTGAAAGCTGGGTAATATATTGTAGATGGACTTCCATTTGTCAGATGTATTTTGAGGACTTAAAAAATGAGAATCCCAAAATCCACCAACCAGAGAGAGGTATAATATTAATAGGGAGCTGTTCAGAATTAAAGAACAAGGCTGCGTCTGAGCATGTTTAGCTTAGACTTTCTTTTTTCAGTATCAGAACTGGATTTATTTTAAATAAGAGTCCACTCCTGGTTATGCCAGGTTCTCTTACTTTTATGGATCTATACCAACTTGGGAAACTTAGGCCTCATACAGACAGGCCAAAATAAAGCTGTTTGGGTCACTTTGGAGGTAAGCTGTTTAAATGATGCGTGTGTACCAAGAGTCCGGGAGCCACACCAAAGCCATGCTCAAATCCTAAGGACCAGAGCACAGCTTTGGTGCAGCTTCTGGACTCTTAGGAAGCATGCATCATTGAAACAGCATACCTCCAAAGTGACCCAAAGCAGCTTTATTTTGGCCTATCTGTATGAGGCCTTAAGTTGCTTATTGCTACTATTTGTTGTTGTTGTAGTTGTGTGCTTTCAAGTCATTTCCAACTTATGACCACCCTAAGGCAATGCTTTCACAGGGTTTTGTTGGCAAGTTTCTTCAGACGGTGTTTGCCAGTGCCATCCCCTGAGGCCGAGAGAGTGTGACTTGTCCAAGATCACCCAAACGGTTTACATAACCCTAAAGCAAACCTATCATGGGGTTTTCTTGACAGGTTTCTTCAGGGGGGCTTTGCCATTACCATCCTTTGAGGCTGAGAAAGTGCAACTTGCGCAAGATCACCCAAGGGGTGAATCTATCCAGGGATTTTCTTGGCAAGATTTGTTCAGAGGGGGTTTGCCATTACCTCCCCCTGAGGTTGAGAGTGCGACGTGCCCATGGCCACCCAGTGGGTTTCATGGCCAAGTCGGGATTTGAACCCTGCTCTCCAGAATCATAGGCCAATGCTCAAACCACTACATCACTCTGGCTGTCTATTGCTACTATAGGTAAATAAAAGTAAGTCAGAAAAGCTTGCAGGTATCATCCAGAGATCTGTCATTAGATCCTGTTCAACATCCTGCCCCACCAAGAAGGCCAAGATGTGAATCAGGAACTTACTGATTCACCTTTATCCTCTGATAAGCCTGGGCAGTCCCTTCTGCCTCTGACATGTGGATAGTACATAGTTGTCTAAAAGACAATAGGACTTGTTGGTCTTCCCTGCAGGACTGTTGTGAAGATGGATTATTGGACTGATGATAAGAAGATTCCCTGGCAGGATTTTTTTAAGAGAACTGAAAGAATAAGTGTGGCTATATTGATGTGCATAATAATAATAATAATAATAATAATAATAAATTATTTATATCTCGCCTCTCCGTACGGTTCAAGGCAGGTTACATTGGCATAATTAATACAATAAAATACATAATAAAAAACAAATGCACAATACGTAATCTATCCCTTCACCATAAACAAAAACAACAACAATAAATTACAGATTAAAAATAGTTAAAACAGGCAAATTGAGTCAGTAGATATTATTGTTATTTGTGAAACGTCTACCTTATGCTTTTCACAAGAAGGGGCTCTAGGTTGAGTCCCCCATTCACGCTACAAAAATAATCCGGGATGAATCTGGGTTGAATCCTTGTTGTTCACACACGTCTCAAATATACTTGATGCACTTTGAGGGGAAGATGGCAAAAAAACCCCACTTAACCTGAGATATTTGATACCATTCCCCCCCCCCCCCCGACCCCAGGTTTTCCTGACCTGAAAGATTACATCAATTTGCATCTTCAGCAGTGTGAATAAGCTTCCGAATCAATTCGGATTGCTCTGTATTATTCAAGAGAATGGAGGCGGCTCCATTTTATCCCGAAACTATGGCATGTGTAAATAACAAAGAGATTACAATGATTCATGAACCCAAAACAAGATGGGAGCAATAAACCCAATAGGTATCAGTACGGTGATCCGCATCTCCTCGGGACAAAAAAAATGAGTTTGAATTCCCCCCTTGAGTCTCCTTTATGCAGAGTCCCATTCGTCCTCCTTGGATAACTAGGTTCTAGTATTAGAGCCTCTATTATGTTGCCCCTTATTTTATTTTTCTGAATTATTTTGCTTCTTTGTTTCCAGTGCCCTCTTATGTGCATACCCATAGAATGGCCCATGAAGTTTTGCATGTAGAAACCATCCTCTGAAAGTAGTGATATAGTGTGATCCTTTATGTACAGTATGACCCCTGTATCCATGGGACTGCTACCCACAGTTCCACTTACATGTTCCATGTTTGAAAAATATGTTCTCTCTAGGCATTTTCTAGGTCAGTGATGGCAAACCTATGGCACGCGTGCCAGAGGTGGCACTCAGAGCCCTCTCTGTGGGCACATGTGCCATCGCCCCAGCACAGAGTTTGCCATAGTTTGTTACTAGAAAGCCAGAGGGACATGGCACTTTGCAATAAATAAGTGGGTTTGGGGTTGCAGTTTGGGCACTCGGCACCTAAAAGGTTCACCATCACTGTTCTAGGTCATCCAGTGTGATTTTATGGTATGTCTCCAGCAGAAGTCAACCACCGTGTTGCATTGGAGGACCTACAAATGCCTAGAGCTGTATTATTGTTCAGCTTCTGCTGGAAGTCATTCATTTCAATAGGGTTTGCTATTATCTGCAGTTTCACGTTTCTACATTAAGTCCAGGAAAGTAACCCTCAGGGATACAGCGGTTGTACTGTATTAATTTTGCATTAGTTTCACTTTATTTCCAGTAGGATTGGAGCCAGTTTTGTGCATGCTGAGTCAGAATTAAAGATCTACCAGGTTCAACATGGTTTGCTTTTTAACAAGCATGTTGGCTCCCCCCCCCAGCTGCCGTAGCAAATCTTTTTGGAAAAATAAACCTAGTAATCGCTCATGTGGTCCCTGTAGTCAAGGAGACTTAAGGTGGACCACGTTGAGTGGAGTCGGAATTTGTGTTCTGCCAAATGTCATTTGATGACAGCTTCCACTGACCCCAGTCAACATGGCCAAAGAACAGGGATGATGGAATTTGCAATATGTCAACATTTGGAAGGCTACAGGTTTCTTACACTTGATATAGCATCCTATTGAATGGCTGCACCTTTGGACATGCAAACATTCACACATGTGATGCTCTGCCGGTGCGGAGCATGAGAGTGTAGGAGTGCTGAATTATTCCATCGTAAAGCACAACCAAGGGGCCCCCATATATATCCTCTTTATCCCATGCCCCCCTGTTGGACTGTCTGGTTTGTATATGGTATCACTATATTCATTGGGTTTGTTTCAGTTGCACTTTTTTGCCTTGCCACAGCTCCGCACTGGCACCGGGCTGTTAATATTCAGCTGTGAAGATGCACGTCTTCTGTGCTAAGTCTATCTATCTCAACTTCTTTTTGCTCCAGCTTTTAGCCCAGAAACGTGGCATCATTCTGGTTTCCACCTGCTTTGGAGGCGTGAGTCATATAAACGTCCCTCCTTCAAAGCGTCTGGAAACTGCTTTTTTTGGACCATCTGTCCCATCCCTTGGATGCATGTATCTAAGGCCAATGAATTGATAGGAAAAGCTGGTTTGAGGTCCTGCTTCCAGGAGTACAACAGTAGAGCAACAATCATCAGTGCTTGACTTGCAATCTGGTGATAATTCCAAGGTCCAAACACAAGCTCAGCACACAGAACAAGGCCTTAGGTCAACCCAAAGTTCAAAGCCAGTGGCATCCAGTCAGAGCTTGATGAGTTATTTTCAAATAGTATTTAGTTACAAAGTGCTATATAGTAATTCTTTGCTTTCTCTTTTCTGAAATGGAACTAAAATAGTTGCTCCTTTGTTGTTGTTGAGTGCCTTCAAGTTGTTTCTGACTTGTACTGACTCAAAGGTGACTCTACTGCAGGGTTTTCTTGGCTGGATTTGTTCAGAGGGGGTTTGCCAATGCCTTCCTTTGAAGCTGAAAGAATGTGACTTGCCCAAGGTCAGCTAGTGGGTTTTGTGCGATATTTAGCCTCCTCTTTCAGAGAGCTCTGGTGCCACAACAAACTACAAATCCCAGAATTCCATAGCATTGAGCCACGAGTCAAAACACTGTCGAACTGCATTATTTCTGTGGTGCAGATAAAGCAAGAGAAGTTGGGGGAGGTAGCAGAGCCAGCATGGTATAATGGTTTAAGCTTTGGAATATGACTCTGGAAACCAGGGTTCGAATCCTGGCTTTGATCATGTAAACCCACTAGGCGACCTTGGGCAAGTCACTCTCTCTCAGCCTCAGGGGATGGCAATGGCAAACCCCTTCTGAAGAAACTTGCCAAGAAAACACCATGATAGGTTTGCCTTAGGGTCACCATGAGTTGGAAATGACTTGCATTAATTCTGGTTGGCACAGGTTGCTTCTCTGTGACTTTTGGCTTTGGGGTGCTCCCAGTGGTGGAAAAACAATTACAATTCCATCTAATGTTTTTCCTTCATTCAGGGCGTCATTCAACATAATCCTTGGCATAGCTACTCACAAGTAAGCTCCATTTGGTTTAATGAGAAAGTATCCTTGGTTCAGCGGGTTTAGTGCTGCAGTCCTATTACGTAGACCTGTGACTGCAAATACTGAATCAGCTGATCCTCCAAACTACTTATTTGGGTTAAAAAATGAATCTGGTTATAGAAAGTGCATCAATGGTATGAATTGTTACTCTGACTCACTGTCATTACAAGGACATCTGGTTGTCTGAGGCAGGGATCAAAAATGAATAATAATCTGGATGCAGCGGAGAGAGAGTTGCCACATGGCCAAGGGAAAAAAACCATCCTGTTGTTCAGGCGTTGGATTTACAGCGCATTATCAGCCAGGAAATGTCTAAATGGCACAGAGCTAAGTGTGATCGTCTGCAGAGTTGCAACAGAACAAACTTACGTCAGAGGAACCGCTGCAGGGCTCTGTTTAAAAGTTGACCACATGAAATGAAGAAATACTTTAGCTGAGTTTAAATCCATTATGGATTTAATCATTTCATGAAAGTACTTAAGAGTTTGTTTTCTCTCAATCCTGAAGACTTTATTGTGGCTTAATATTTATTTTGTAGTTATTCGCTACATTTATATACAATGGTCCCTCCACATTTGCTGGAGTTGGGGGCACAAGACCCCAATAAAAATTCTTTTTTTATTTATTTGAGAAAGCCCCTTGCTAAGAATGTCTATGTCCTCCAGCACAACTTTCTGGCCAACGTCTGCCAGATGCTGACCATAGAGTCAACCTGGAGGACCTAGAGATTCCTAGAGATAACATATTAATCAAATCTCCAACAGTCAAAGCCTTCCATGCAAGAGTTCAAAGTGGCTTGGCTCCAGTAACATCTGTTGGTTTCTAGGTCACTAGGGCAGGGAATCTGCTCTAGATTATAGTCTGAACTTCAAAAGAGCTTTCCAAGTGCTGGATTCTGTCCCTAAAATAGGTTTAACACATTGGATCCATGTTTTTAAATTTTGAACAACAGTGAACCTTCCATGTTCAATAGGGTTAGAGATGCAGGACTCTAACACAAAAACACAAATAAAAATCCACTATTTTTTTAACCTGGGAGAACATCTCTCTAGGCATTTGTAGGTTCTCCGGCACAACTCTATGATTCTGTACTGGAACATAACTTGGGAGAGTTAAAACTTCTGCATGAGCAATAATTAAAAATTAATTCCACACCAGATGGAAAAAAAAGCATAGGCTACCACATGACTGAAACATTTCTTGTGAGCCACAAGATGCTTCCCTTTTTTAGCTCCTGTGCCAACAAACCTAAAAGCAAAACCCATGTGATGTGGCACAGATAATGCCTACTTCCTCTATTTCAAAGAAGCTGCGTGGGGCTTATATCACTTAAGGAAATAAGCCTCGAACCCTCCTCTTGGATCATATCAGATCTTTAGAGGGCTGGGTTCCACAGAAAGGTGGAAACAATGGGTTTACTGTTGCCTCGGCAGGTAGAAACTCAACCAACAGGTTGAGTTCTTTTAAGGGAAATTTTGGCTAAATGTGAGAAGAAACGTCCTTCTAAGTAGTGGAACAAGTTGGTATGTTCTCCTGGGGAGCTCCAGTTGTTGTTGGACTCCAGGTTCCATCATGAGACACATCTGAACTGCTACAGTTCTGCAATCTTACCTTTGAGCTCAACCTTTGGTCCTCCAGACGTTTTGGATTTCAACTCTCAGTGGTCCAAGCTAGGATGGACAATGCTCAGGGATGCTGGAAGCTGAAGTCCCAAATACAGTTGGCCATCCTGATCCATGGATTTTTATGCACGGATTCAAGCATCCACAGCTTCAAAATATTTTTTAAAAATATCAATTCCAAATAGCAAATGTTGATTTTCCATATTGTATAAGGGACACCATTTTGCTCTGCCATTATATTTAATGGGACTTGAGCAACCATGAATTTTGTTATCCATGGGGGATCCTGGAACCAAACTACAGCGGATACCAAGGACCCACTCAATATGAAAGAACAAGGTTGATAACACTGCTTTAGAGGCTTTTCAGCAGAGAATGGATAGTTGTACGTATCTCCAAAGTGCTATATGTTTGAATATCTGGCATTGGCAGCAGGTTGAGATAGATGACCACTAGGGTTGCTTCAGTTATTCCTTCAAATTCCTCACCCAAACCCTGAAACTTCTGGCACGGTTCCCTGACATTTTTGGCATCACTCCCATACCCTGTTATAGGCCACCTGGTGCCTGTCAGATGCCTCAGATTGCAATTCCCATAGCTTCCAGCCAGCATGGTCAAGGATTCTGAGATTTGTTGTCCGTATCATCCAAAGCACACCAGGTTGCCCTATTGTAGCTGAACCTCAGCAAGCAAAATGTCTGAAACCAGACCAAGCGGTTATTGTGGCTTCTGTCATTCCTCTACACAGTGTGTGACAGAGTAGAAGAAAACAGGTCCCTGCCCCAGGGATTTTGCAATCTAAAAGTCCACAGCATGGAAGGGGAGGCAAACAGTTGCATGTACTTAAGCTCAGAAAGGATACTTTTATATCATTATTATTATATTCTGGACTGTCTCCAAAAATCCCCAGCCAGCATGGGCCAGGATTCTGGGAACTGTAGTCTTAAAATCTCATGTCCCAGATAGGGGCAAGGAGGTTCTGCCAAAAGAATGGTAGCATCATGCACGTATTCAAGGAGACCATTCCAAGCATAAATGGCTGGAAATAAGAAAAACTAAGGGGTCTTTTTGTGGGAAGTGTGGAGTACTTATAACGCCCACTCCCTTTCCTTTCTGCAGGGCCTCTTCTTCCGTTTATTCTACCCTTGCATCCCTCAAGATGGAGCTGAGCAGCCTGCCTGGATCCCCCGCTACGAATACTACTGTGGCCTGGCCGACTACATGAACATGAATAGAAAATGGTGCGCTCCACTGCTCAGTGTGACGTTTGGTAAGACGGTTGCTCTCCCTGCAAGAGTTCTCTTGCATTACAGAGATACCCTGTGACACATTTTCCAACAGTGGTTTCTAGCTCTAGTTGTAACTCTGTGGATTAGAACCTTGATCAAGAAACAAAAAAGGGTCCTGCAGTGCATGCCTCAAAGAGGATATGCAACAGCATCATGCTTTCGGAGTCTGAAATGTTTCCAGGTTTTAAGAAACTCACTAAGGACAAGAGTGTGCATCTTTTCTGGGACATTGTAGCATTCTCATAATTTGGGAAGGGACTTGAAGCATGAATGGGATATTAACAGATTTTCAAGTCACTTTTTTGTGGGGGGATGGACTCTCCTATAATGTTGTCCTCTCCTAGGACTTACAGCCTTAAATTGCTTAATGTGGGGACTTTGGGAAGGCCACGAGGGAAAACAGGATTCAAAAAAAATTATAGGTCTGTCAAGATTTCTAGTTCCTACAAAGTCCCCTGAGAGTCAGTACAGCCCCCTAGCATCAACAATCTGCATTTATTAGTTTGTTGTTGTAGTGGTGTGTCTTCAAGTCATTTCAGACTTATGGTGACCTTGGCCAAGTCACAGTCTCTCAGCCTCAGGGGAAGGCAATGGCAAACCTCCTCTGAGCAAATCTTGCCGAGAAAACCCCATGATACATAGGGTCACCATAAGTCAGAAACGACATGAAGACACACAACAACAAAAACAACAAGAAAGGCAAACCTATCACAGAGTTGTTCTGGGGCTGAGAGTGTGTGACTTGCCCAGGATCACCCAGTGGGTTTCCATGGCTGACTGGGGAATCAAACCCAGTCTCCAGGATCAGTAGTCTGATGCTGAAACCACAATGCCATGCTGTTTTTATGAATTAGCTGTCCGTATTTCTGCTGTCATATATACTTTCATTTCCACAGGATCATGCAGAATCCCTGTGAGCTGGGATGCTCCTTTTCGACCGAGTAGACACAAATATCCGGTGATCATATTCTCCCATGGCTTAGGAGCATTTCGGTAAGACTTTTTCCCCATTACTGCACCCATTTTCCTTGGCAGAAGATGTACCTTTGGTCAGGATGGGAACATCCATCCTGAATAGGAGGAACTTTGCAGAATTTTTCAAAAGGTGAAATCAAAATCAAATTCTCACCATCGCTACTGATGGGCAAACAAAATTTCCACTTTTCTATGGCTGGAGTGGTATAAAACTGGAAACTGACAAACTTATCTTTTTGAACTTCAGCCCCCAGAAAATCCACCTAGCAGTGGACCATACCGGCTGGGGATTCTGGGCACTGAAATCAAAAGAAGTGACTTTGCCAAGCTCTGGAACAAACTGAAGAGAAATGCCACTGATGAGAAGGCTGTTGAGCACCCATGGATATGTGGGCCAGGAATTTGGTGAGAGGTGCTCAACTCCAAGTACTTTTTGTAGTCCTTTTCCTGACACTTTGAAGCCTAGATGCCTAGCATTCCATAACTGAGAGTGTGCATGTTCTGCATTCGGTGCCACTGTTACAGCCCATTCTGATAAGAATATAAGAAGTTGCCTTGTATGGAGTTGGACAAAGAGTCTATTTTTGCCCTGTATAATCTGTGCAAACTGGCAGCTGTTCTCCAGTATTTTTCTGGCTCTTGTTGAGTACTTTTGGCCTATCTCTGGGGCATTCTTTCACATCTTTTTTTATTCCTCACGCAAACACAAATAGTGGAGCACCTGTGCTGAGAGCCAGCATGGAGGACTCCAACTCTGGAGACTACGATTCAAAACCCTGCTCAGCCATGGAAACTCTCTAGGGACCTTATCACACTAGATGAATCCCACTCAGAAACAGGATTTAAAAGTAGAAAAAAAAACGCAAATGAGGTATGCTTTTCAGACGACATTTCTTCCAAACAGCAATAATGCGAAAATAAAGCGAATGGAAAGTTGACAGAAATGACATCTTTTTACTTTCAGGAAAGTAAAAGGAAACTAAAAAAGTTTTGTCGACTTTCCGTTCACTTTATTTTTGGGTTATTGCTGTTTAGTGCAAACACGTCTGAAAAACATCTTGCATTTGTGGTTTTTTTCTACTTTTAAAATACTATTTCTGAGCCAGGTTTGTCTAGTGTGAAAAGGCTCTATGTGACCATGGGCAAGTCACATTTTCTCAGCCGCCTCCTGAACAAACCTTGCCAAGAAACCCCCCATGACAGATTCCCCTTAGGGTTGCCATAAGTTGGAAATGCAACTTGGGAAATAAAACAGGATCTCTTTTGAGGATCTCATATTTTAGACAGGACCATATTGGAGGAAGCAGCCTTTCAGATATCCTGGCCCAAGCCATTTAGGACAAAATCCTGGGAAAAGATGGGGTATAAACAATAGTACAGGTTGAGTCTCCTTTATCTGAATTCCAAAATCTGAAACACTCCAAAAACCAACACTTTTTTTGTGGGTATCTAAGATGACTTCTGATGGTTCAGTGCACACAAAGTTTGTGAAATAGTTAAAATTATTTCTAAAATATTGTATATAATTAACTTTGGGCTATGTGTATAAGTTGTATGTTGTTGCTGTGGTTGTGGTTGTTGTTGTGTGCCTTCAAGTCATTTCCTAAGGTGAACCTATCATGGGGTTTTCTTGGCAAGATTTGTTCAGAGGAGGTTTGCTATTGCCTTCCCCTCAAGCTGAGAATATGTGACTTGCCCAAGATCACCCAGTTGGTTTCATGGCCAAGCAGGGAATTTAACCCAGGTCTTCAGAGTCGTAGTCCAACACCCAAACCATTATGCCATAGGTGTATATGAAACGTAAATGAATTTTGCATTCCACAACTCCAAGATATCTTACTACATACATATATGCAAATACAGGTATTCTAAAATAAAAAAATAAATCCAAAATCTAAACAACTTTTGGTCCTAGGCATTTTGGATAAGGGAGACTCAGCCTGCAGTACTAATATGAATAGTAATAAAAATACTGAGGCTGACTAGAAAGCCACAACTTTATGTGGAAAAGGTTTTGCAATACAGGAAAAGATAGTCTTTAAAAAGCATGGAGGAGGAAAGGTGTGTCTCTCTGTGTGTGATGATGATGATAATAATGTAGTCTGCATGTTGTTTTGCAATGGTACAGATTCTATGCCATTCTATACTATAGAGAAAGAATCTGCAGACTATCAAAGTAACTTTATAAGGCCCCAGCCACACCTGCAGTGGCCCTGCTTACTGGGAACAAAAGCTATTTAAAAAAGAACAGTGAAGGTTCTCCATGGGGGGGGGGGGATTCAGACTTTAAAAACTCAAGTAGTTCCTGCACTCTGTCCTCTCCTCTTTTCCCCTGCATGTTTTTTAAACTATCTTTGCCTGATAAGAGAGTTTTGAACTCTTCTGCTGTTACCAAAATACAGAGTTTGTATTTGCTTTCTATGGTGTTCTGGCTTTGTCTTTGTAACCTAATTTCATTTTTTAAGGCTACTTTCCTACTAACTCAGACTGTAAGAACCAGTTCTACAACCCTTTCGTCACTTGCCAGAATGCCCATGGGTTTTATTCTGACCTCAAATTCCCCCCCCCCCCCCCCCCCCCCCTGCTCTCTTTTGCTGCAGGTTTTTGGCTCTCACGGTGAATGACGGGCATCTGCCTTCCTACACAGTCCCCTTTCATCACCTAACGCTGATGTTGAGGTCAGAACAAGTAGCGCAGCGATGTATACAGCGATTCGCACTCACAGCAGCAGCATCAGGTTGCCCGCATGGGACTGCGAGTGAAGGCAGCTGCCATCATTGCTGTAAAGAGAGACGAAAACCTGAAGCAAAATGTTGAATTATTTAAATGCAGGTTGGGGAAGGAAACCCCAAATAAGGTGTGGGCATCATGAATAATAATAATTATTTATTTATTTATTTATTTATTTATTTATTCCCCCCTCTCCCCATGGATCTAGGTAGAAAGGAACAATTAAAAGACATACAACATGAGTTTTTTTAAAAATCAGATAAAATACACATCAATTTAAAAGGACAATTTAAAATTAAGACAGTCCAGACATGTTTGGGGATTTTGGCTCTGCTTCATGTAAAGCGGATGCAGCAATCCCAGGAGGAATTCGGGGTAAATCACCCATATAGATAAGCCCTAAGCTTTTCTTTGCTTCCTTGCATTCAGTTGTCTTTCTGAATGAACCGGAAAGCACAAAATACAAAATGAGGCTGTGCGTTTAGGGGGTTACACCCAGGTTGCATCTACACTGTAGAATTAATGCAGTTCGACATCGCTTTAACTGCTATGGCTCAATGCGATGGAATTCTCTGATTTGTAGTTTGGTGAGATGTTGATCTCTGGTGCCACAATAGGCTATAAATCTCAAGATTCCTTAGCACTGAGCCATGGCAGTTAAAGCGGTGTCAGACTTTAATCTGTTACTGTTACCTGTTAAATTGCATTTTATTTTTTAATGAGTAGTGTATTTTAATACCGTACTAGTTTAATTCTATTTTAATGCCCATTTTTGATGTTTTTAATTGTATAGATTTTTAATTTGTAGGCAACTTTGTGTCCCAATTGTGGGGGGAAAGCAGGATGTAAATAAATTTGATTGATTTGATTGATTTGCAGCATGGCAATAGCCCAAGTACTACTGGGGAAAGAGTGTGAAGTTGTAGCATTTCACAGAGCACTAAACTACCAGAAGATGAATGGGTTGCTTTGGATCTATTTTAAATTTGACTGAAAGGATACCTCAAAGACAAGAAATCCCAAAGCCTGTTAGAAAGCTGCTTTGCCACCCAGCCATCAAATCCTTGTGAGCTCATTAGAAAGCACCAAGGGATAAATATCCTCTAGAACGGCTTAGTTCATCGAAAGACCAAACACATCTTGGATTAGATGTCATGGATTAGACATCCGTTCTTCAGGATATTTGGGTTCATTTGTTTTTAAGTGCAATTACTGTCTGCTGTGATTTTATTGAGGTCATGTTTATAGTATACATTTCAACAGACTTTCTTCTATTATTATTATTATTATTATTATTATTATTATTATTATTACTTGGGTATTAAAAAGTCAAAAGCAAATTGTGGAGGGCAGTGGTTTGAGGGTTTTTGAGGCAGTGCTGGGAACATTCATTCATAGATAGATAGATAGATATGCCGTTCACACAGACATATTTGTTTATTGTCAATAATGATTTCAAGTCAGTTCTGTCTTACAGTGACCCTATCTTAAGGGTTGTTTTTTTATAGCAGGATTTATTCTGAGGAGCTTTAACATTGCCTTCGTCTTAGACAAAGAAAATGTAATTTGCCCAAAGTCACCCAATATGTTTTCATGGCTGAAGAGGGATTTGAACCCAAAATAATATACTTATAGCTAAGGATGGAGAAATACAGTTAGTCATTGCTATCCGCTGACGTTGGTTCCAGGATACACATGCACATGGATAACAAAATCCATGGATGCTCAAGTCCTTGCAGGATATTTTAAATGCGCTTTAATCTCTATTTAATATCAAAATTATACCCGTGTGATAAACTCCTATGAAGAAATGTATAAATTCTGGTATGCTTCTAACAAAAACAAACTGCACAAAATGTTCTCCCATTTACACTGGCAAGTTTGAACTGGTATAGCTGTTATCAGCTTGCCAAAGAGACATTCAAGGCAAGGCACCTCTCTAGGAGAAAAAAGAGATAGCAAGCTTAAATCAGCTGAAATACATAAGGGAAGCCAAACCAGACTTTTAAGAGTTTAGTGTTTAAAGTCCAGGGCCAGGATAGACAAAGCTTGTGTGATTTCATGCCTCATTTTGCAAAATGTCTTGCCTGGGTTTGGAAACGGTACACCATGTTGTGGGTATACAGAGGTACACAATTTACTATTCCACTTCAGGAAGCAAAAAGTGTAAGGTTAATCCTGCTTACCTTCTTCTTTGCCCTTCAACTTTCAGAACTGTGTATTCTGCCATCTGTATCGAAATGGCTTCCCGTGGGTTTTTGGTGATGGCGCTTGAGCACAGGTGAGAAACTGATGATACTTAGACCGGTAATATTAGAGCCTGATAATTGACTTATTATAAAATAATAATGAAGTGGTAGAAAGGGAAGAGAGGTTTGTACAACTTGGAAAGAAATAAACACTTTTTTCCACTAGAACTCAGAGGGGTTCCACTGCCAACATAGCCCCATACCATACTGAATGAGGGATATGCAATTGTCATCCAAAAAAGCTGTTAAAGAAGCAGCTGTGTTAGTCTTTTGCAACATAAAAAGGAGGAAGGGAAAGGAAGAAAAAAAGAAAGAAATGTGGCAGCACCTTTAAGACAAACTGGTTTTTATTGTAGCATGAGCTTTCATGGATATAAACCCACTTCTAATGCAGTACCGAGTGCTATTAAGGCCTTAGGTTTTAAACCATATTTACACAGTTCTGGGTGTGGAATAGAATGTAATGGGATCCAGAAAGATGCCCAAAATGTCCCTTGCCCTAAATATTCAAAGGGCTGGACAAGGATGTGATAACATCTCTTTCAGATCTTTACTTTGCTCAGTCCTTTGAAAAATTATGGCAAGGGACATTTTTGGTATCTTTCTGGATCCCATTACATTCTATTCCACACCTAGAAATGTATAAAGATGCTTTAAAACCTAAGGCTTTAATACCACTCAGTACTACATCAGAATAAGTGGGTTTATATCCACGAAAGCTCACACTAAAATAAAAAACAGTTAGTCTTACAGCTGATGCCACCTTTTTTCTCCCCTTCTTTTCTTCCTCTTTACCATTCAAAAAAGGTAACTTCTCCAAGTTCTGGCTCCATTCCCCCATTTGCATTTGCATCCTTTTCAGGGATCGTTCCGCTTCTGCCACTTACTTCTGCAAACTGGAACCTGAAGCACCTGACCTCCCTGGATCCCAGGTACATGAAGAGTGGCTTTCCTATCGGGGGGTACCAAAAGATCAGAAGGAATTTCACTTCCGAAACCCACAGGTATGTCTTGATTAATCTAATTTTTTTTGTTAATGGCCCTTATTCATATAGGAAAGAAGAATACTATTGAATAACCCTTTATTCCTTAATAGCCAAACCAAATAGATCTGTGTTCAGCATTTCTGTATATAGCTCTCAGAGCACATTTCTACACATCAGTAAATAAAGCCAGACAATCCCTGCCTCGCAGGTTGTCCCATCTGACAAGTTACGACATAAAAAGAAAAGCAGATCAGGAAAGCAAAGGGGAGGAAAAGATCTGTGCTCAAGTTGTCTCTTAGGACAGAATGGATTTTGTGGTACTGCTTTAAAATGTGCCTGTGAAGGACACACAGAGACAAAGTGTCTTCTTGGGGCAGAGAAGAAGATTTTGGAATATACCTGTTGGGTATTTACAGTAGAGAGAAGAGTCCCTTTTGTGTCTTCTTTTTGGTCCCTTCTCAACTTGTCACCTCCAATGCTGCTGATGCTAAGAGTGTTTCTTCTAGAACCTTCCCTATCTCCTACAAAAATCTTCTTTTTGTTGCTGCTGCTAGTACTGCATTTTTAAAATTTATATTTGGGAAGGTGTGTTGGGACTGATCTACAGGCTGGGAAAAGCAGGTGAGCCAGCCAGGGAAGTTAATGGATCAGCCCTTGCTTCTATAACTATTCAGTTTTCCTGCACACAATGAAAACCAGGGCTTAATTCTGCTGTTTGAATGGAAAATTAATTGTAGACTTTCTTGTCGCTGCAGCTCCATCAAAGAGCAAATGAATGCATACGAGGACTCAAGCTCTTCCGAAGCATCGACAGCGGCAAGGCGCCCGTCAACCTCTTACGTACCAACTTTGATCTCTCTGCGCTGAAGGTAACTGTGCTGAGCTCATTCCGTCCAACAGTCTCTGATGTGATGCAGATCTAATAGCTCAAAAGACTGCAAATGTTTGTGAAACTATTTTAATTTTCACTGATCAATGCTATGACTCATTGGAAGTTTTCAATCATCAGTTTTCCATTTTCCAGTTGGAAGACTGAGGCTGTCTTACCCACCTCAGCCACAAAGAGGAGACTTGCCTTAGACTCACAACCCAGATGTGTTCACATATGACGAATTCCTTTGAATGTCAGTTTAATGGAGGAATTCCTTTCCACTACAGAGAACTATTGGTATTATTAATGGAACTGGCAAAAACCACCTCTGAGGATTCCTTGACTGAGAAAACCCTATGGAATTTGCGGGGTCGCCATAAGTCAAAAGGTGGAGGGAAGGGTCCCTAAATTAAGAGACTGCAACAGAGTGACCAGGAAGGTTAAGTACTAAGCCATGGTACTATAAGATCTTAGAACCATTAATGGCATATGTTTACTATGGCATGACTCTGGACACACAGACGATGATGCTACAGTAACTATAAAGTATATCTAGTCACCAAAGGGACAATCAGAAATAATAAATGTCCATAATATAAGTCCATTCATGGTTTATAAATCCTGAATTCTCAAGGTCCTGTAGCTTAAAACACTGAAGAAAGATATGAGGTTTGGAATCCTTGTATAGAAGCCGAGGTTTGAAGATTCTGAGATTTGAAAAATCTTGAAAATAACTATGTAGAACATAGGATTACTTTATGGACAATTATTGTTTCTGATGGTCCCTTTGGTGACTTAGAATCATAGAATCGTAGAGTTGGAAGAGACCGCAAGGGCCATCCAGTCCAACCCCATTCTGCCATGCAGGAAATCCATCCCCGACAGATGGCCATCCAGCCTCTGTTTGAAGACCTCTAAGGAAGGAGACTCCACCACACTCCAAGGGAGTTTGTTCCACTGTCGAACAGCCCTTACTGTCAAGGAGTTTTTCCTAATGTTGAGGTGGAACCTCTTTTCCTGTAGCTTGCATCCATTGTTCCACGTTCTAGTTTCTGGAGCAGCAGAAAACAAGCTTGCTCCCTCCTCAATAGGACATCCCTTCAAATATTTAAACAGGGCTATCATATCACCTCTTAACCTTCTCTTCTCCAGGCTAAACACCCCCAGCTCCCTAAGTCCTTCCTCATAGTGCTTTCCAGACCCTTCACCATTTTAGTCGCCCTCCATTGGACACACTCCAGTTTCTCAATGTCCTTTTTGAATTGTGGTGCCCAGAACTGGACGTAATATTCCAGGTGGGGCCTGACCAAAGCAGAATAGAGCGACACTATTACTGTACTTCCCTTGATCTAGACACTATACTTCTATTGATGCAGCCTAAAATCGCATTGGCCTTGTTAGCTGCCGCATCGCACTGTTGACTCATGTTCAGTTATGGTCTACTTGGACTCCTAGATCCCTTTCACATGTAGTCTTGTTCAGACTTGTTATACTTTATACAGTAGTTACTGTATAATTGTTTTCTGTATGCTCTAAGTCATACCATAGTAAATGTGTGCTATTCATGGTTCTAAGATGTTATAGTACCTTTGTTTAGTACCTAACTTTCCCAGTCACTCTGTTGCAGTCACTTTAAGTTTAAGGCAATTTAAAGGAATGAACATGCACACACACAACTGGATCAAATGGATTAAAGGAGAGAGTGGTCCAGGAGGAACTGAAGATGGGAGGACTTCCACTCCTCCGTTTGCTCATGTAGCTTCAGCCCACTTCCATTAACAACCTATTCATGCTCATGCCCCATATCCATGATCATGTCCCCCACCGCACCCTGCGGCTTTTTCTTGTCATATTCAGCTCTCTACAAGCATTGTTTTCTTGCCATATTCTGCTCTCTATGAATCTCCCACCCATCTTCTTTTGAGCCATCTCTGTAATGTTGCCTTTTGGTCACCAGAGGGAACATGGACCTCTTTTCTTCTTAGAAAATGGCAAATGTACATCTTGTCCACATGGAGAACAAAACCAGCAGGGAAAACAAACCAGAGACAAAAGGGCCTCTAAGCCAGCCTTTCCTCCCCAATATAGCTTCCTCCTAGTGGTTTGACTACAAAACCCATCACTCAGCAGCACACACTGGCTGCAGGGCTGTGGGGCTTGTTCTACAGGGCATCAAGATGGGAAAACTGCTATAAGCATTTGATAGCTTGGTCACATTTTTTGCTTTCGCTTTTGCATTTGGCTTTTCCAGTTTTCCCCCTTCAAACATTTTTCTGTGTCCTCTCACACTACCTATTATTTTAGTCCTTCTGAGTGGTAAATTGTAAGGTGCAGATGATCATCCTAACAGCTCCTACACACCCTCCAACATTTTACAGATGAACATGAAGAAACATGCAACCAAGCAACTTCTGAATGTGGTCATGATAGCAAAAGTTAATGATGAGGAAGAATGCCAAAATAAAAATCAGCAGCTGTTTCTTTTGCCTGAGCCTTCTGTGAAGAGTTGGTTTATGCCCCACTCCTATTTTTGCCCTCCTCTACTGAGTTAATGGAGTGCAAATTACTTTTGTATTTTTAATTCAGTTTGCAGCAATATTGAAGTAAAGGACATTTTTTAAATGTTGGGATATTTTTAAAGCCATTGAAAAAATGGCATTACAAAGGATTAATGGGCACTGCCCATGCCAAATTGATACAATTTAAGGATATGTCCCCATCCACAGTCATACTTCCAAGCAGAACCCAAAATACAGGCAGCTGTCTTTATCTATTTCAACAATAACCTAGCAATTTTCACCTCCACCAGGAGCACATCTTTTGTAAAACCAATAGATCTTAATTGCACATTGAAGCACAAGCATTACTCAATATACTTTATCTAGGAACCAGGGATAGCTCAAAACATGATCTTGTTGCTGAGGAAATCCACTTCTATTGTGTGGTTTGCAGAAAATGTCCATTTTTTCTGCTGATTGAAAAGCCACAATAAGCCTTGAATCCTCTATAATACTGCCCCTCCTTATCTTTATTTAACAGATTTTATGTGTATCATTATTCTTGACAACATTGCATCAGGTTTTCTGCATCCTAAGAATATCTCTTGGTTGTTACTTCTGTGGAACACCACCCAAGGCCTTTTCTGAATACATCACATGCCTTTTCTGGATGTAAATCACTATAGCAAAAGAGGAAAGGGACTTTTCCAGATAGTGTTCAGTAGAACAGATATTGTGCTTGCTTAAAAGAAAACCCCACTTGTACTAAGTGATCATGCATTAGCCTGGGATTATGGGAAGTGATAATAGAAATATTGGCCCAAATCCAGTTTGCTGCTTCCAAGAAGAGGAGGGCCATTGAATCAATGGGATTTATGTAAGTATTGACTTACCATTTAGCACTTGATTCTAGGGGGTCTACTGGGACAAGCATTGAGGAATTTGACTACTTACAAGCTCTGGAATGCCAGTTTAGCTGGCACTGAGAAAGGACTTAGCCCAACTTCCATCAGCCAAGGGCCCTGCAGAAGTGTTGGATTACAATCCCTATCATCCCTGGACTAAATGGCACTTAGCTGACCTATAATGGCGGCATCTATCTCATATTGCATGTAGTGGGTGGTTGTATTGAAGCCTGCAGCCTGGCTTCTTCAAACTTTTCCATCTTTTCCATTTCAGGACAACATAGATCTAACCAAAGTCACAGTCATGGGTCACTCTTTTGGAGGCGCAACAGCTGTGCTAGCCCTGGTTAAAGAAGCTCAGTTCAAGTGAGTATGCTCCAGAGCTGGGATGTTGAATCAGGCCCTTTGGG
Organism: Sceloporus undulatus; assembly: GCF_019175285.1. Classification (NCBI taxonomy): domain Eukaryota; kingdom Metazoa; phylum Chordata; class Lepidosauria; order Squamata; family Phrynosomatidae; genus Sceloporus; species Sceloporus undulatus. The sequence continues at coordinate 1,935,354 of NC_056530.1, forward strand.
CTTCTCCCAAAAAAACCACCCAGCTTTCCCAGTGTGGCATAATTGTTTGGTGAAATTTCCAGAGTGCGTGTGCGTCACAGTCTTTTGCAGCAAAAACAACAGAGGAGTGTTGCAGCACTTTAAATACATAGTTTGGTGGTTTCTCTGCTTTGGCATACTTTTGTGCCCCATATCAAAACGTTGTAATTTATCTATTAAGATTTAGGGCTCTTTCACATTACACAGTTTATAGCACTGTATTTCCACTTTAGCTGCATCTTATGGCATCCTGGGATTTGAAGTCTGGTGAGGCACCAGAGAACTCTAGCTGAGAAGTGTAATTGCCCCTCCCTGAACTGCAAATTCCAGGATTCCACAAGATGGAACCATGGCCATTAATGTGGAATTATGGTGCTACAATTGTGTTGTGTGAAAAGCCCCTGGCCATTTGTAGTAAGAGCTTAACTTAAAATGTGCTAGCATTTTGAGGGAACCAGATTGGTATAGCAGTTTGAGTGTTGGACGATGACTTTGGAGACCAGAGTTTAAATCCTGGTTCTGCCATTAGAACCTCTTGGGTGACCTTGGGCAAGTCACACTCTCTCAGCCTCAGAGAATGTCAATGGCAAACCCGCTCTGAAGAAACTTACCAAGAAGACACAATGATAGGTTTGCCACAAGTCGGAAACAACTTGAAGTCACACAACAACAAAGTATTTTTCGTCTTTGACTTTGGCTTCATCCACTAATAGAATGGCTCCCTGCTCCAGAATTTGTGTGTGTGCATGTATGTTTAAATCAACTGCTCTGAAGGCTCCAGTGGTAACTGGGGTCATCTTCCTAGAGATATGCAGCCTGTTGGGAATCCAAGACTTTGGTTACCTGCTTGGCTGAACACACTGCCCTTTTCCTCCTGCAGATGTGCTGTTGCTCTGGATGCCTGGATGTTCCCTTTGGAGAACTCCCTGTACCCAAAAGTGACCAAACCGGTGCTTTTTGTCAACACAGAATCATTCCAGACTGCTGAAAGTGTAGCGAAAATGAAAAAGATCAGCGCCACAAACAGCGAGACCAAGATTATAACAATTTTGTAAGTCTACACTCACTCAAACAATATGTTCAAAGCCAATAATATTGAATATATATTAAGAGGAGGGTAGTATATATGGGGTAAATCATGCATCCCAGAGCCCCTGCCTTCAGGCTTCTGATCCGAAAGCAATATGACTCATGAATAAAGGGAGGGAGGGATTGAAACTAAAGTAAAATGCTGAACTGAAGAAAAAAGTAGATAAGGAGAGGCCAGTTAGAAAATAAGAGGGAGACCTCTGGCCAGCAGGCTTAATACAGATCATGGATGTTCCTCCCAGTCCTCATCCCATTGACTAAATCCTCACTTTTCTCCAATCTGTAATTTCATCCAGTGAGATGATAATCTCACTATAATGTCTCATAAGTAACCCTTATAATCTCATCCTGAGATTATACTTTACATACTTTAAAGGCACCAAATCCAGTCTGATCTTGGAAGCTAAACAGGGTCAGACCTAGCTAGGACTTGAATGGGAGGACCACCAATTTACAGGTGCTGTATTTTTCAGAGGGAGGAACTGACAAAACCACCTCTGAGTATTCCTTCTCTAAGAAACCCCTGTGAAATTCATGGGGTCGCCATAAGTCAACAGACAACTTCAAGGCACGTGTGCTACACACACACAGGGACATTTTTGTGGCTGAGCCCCATCTGAAGGCATCTCACACCCTTGAGATGCCCCTGAATTTAGAACTGCCTGCTTCTTCAGTTGTACTTCCAAAAGCACCACCACAACCGTAGGCTCCAACCCCCTAACCGAGGGAGCCCATCATCATCTTGAAAGAACTGGAGACTAGCCGCTCTTCTTAAGTGCCCCCCCACCTTCCCCCCCCCCCCTGCATCTCAGTCTCTACCATATGGCACTCCCAAATGTTGGCTGGCCAGAAGTGGAAGGGAATCGGAGTCCTAGACATACCCGCTATCGATGTACCGCTTGACAAGCCCTGCAGTGCTTCATGGACTGACAGTTTGTGAACTGGAAAATTAATTATTAAAAGAGAAAAGATAAGATGGGAAAGAGAACAGACAAAAAGGAGCAGCATGGAATTCCAAAGCAAACATAGTTGGCTTAGCTGTTCAAAAATTCAGCTTGTTCTTTAATATTACCCTATATACTATAAATTGGCCTCATGTGTAAGTCAAGGGCAGAATTATAGATATTGATCTGACCCTTGGATAAGTCGAGGGTAAAACTTAGGGGCATGCAACAAAGGGCCTAAATGATGAGGCAAAGGAAAACAACGCCAAAGAACCTACAATATTATGGCAGGCATAATATTGAGAGAGAGTAGAGGGAGTTCAGTGCTTTCAGGACAGATTGCACTCTTGCCTTTCACCAGGGTATGGTTCCCATTTTAATAAGAGTTAAAATATACTATTTACATTGACCCGTGGATAAGCTGACCTAGGCTTTTGGGTCAATTTTTTGACTAAAATTTCTAGACTTATACATGAGTATGTACAGTAATTCAGAACTAAGTTATCTAAATGTCATTGGGGGTTTTAAACAGCATACATCCACAATACTGAGTTCAATTGTTGGTTTCTCTTGTCATAGAGAGGAAAATCTTCCCCAGCATTGAAAAATCCCTGCCAAGTGCATCCTGATCATATTCCACATTTAATCCCTAAAACTTGAGTTTCCCTGCTCCCTGTCCAACACTGGAACCATACACAACGCTGTTGGGCTGATACTTCTCAGTCGCTTTGTGTGTAAGGTGTCCCAATGGGAGGCCTGGTACTCTGTGGTGGTTCTTGTCATTTCTAAGTGCTTCTGTCTTCTTCCCAGGGGTACTGTCCACCAGAGTCAGACTGACTTCACTTTCCTGGCAGGGAATCTTGTGAACAGGGTCTTCCAAACAAGAGGCACCCTCAATCCCTATGAAGGCCTCAACATCACCAACCAAGCAGCCCTTGCCTTCCTGCAGAAACATCTCCGTGAGTCTATGCTGCAGAGCTGATTATGTGGGGGCCACTTCTTTCCAGAATCCTTTCTAAGTAGTGTATGCAGTTGTGGTGACATGTTGAACTTCAAATGACAGAAAGGTATCTTAGATACTTGGCCTCTTGCCATCTCAGACTTCAGGGAGATTGTGATGGGGACTTAAAGACAGAAGCCGTCAGTTATTTAATCCCTCATAGCATTGTTGAGGAGTGTCTTTGAGCCTAAGGGCCCATTTCAATTTCAGGTATTTCTTGGGTGATGCATCACAGTGGTGAATAGGGAGAGAGCATGAGATGAAAAATACCAGCATCTATTTACCCTTTACTGCCACTATAACCAAACTTTAGGAAAGGCATATAACCTAGGAGGCTCCTTAGAAGAGGATCCCTGCAGACTAAAAACAAGAGTCTCATTTTGTTAGATTCAGTGCCTGTCTTTCTGGTGTACATCATTTGCAGTTTGGCAATATTAATTGGTAGGTTAACCGTTTATTGATGCACTGCAGGGGGGTTTTAATAGGCAATTGGGGTGGAAGTTTTTAATCTGTGAGGCTTCTAAACTAAGCCTAATTTAGCCAACTAGCTAGCTAGCCTGAAAAAGTGGGCTCTAAATGTAGTTTAGGTAGGTAGCTAGCTATTTTATTTACATTTAGATTTTGCCTTTCTTCCAATGCGCTGAAGACAGCATACAGTACATGGGTCGAAGCCATAAACCCAACAACAATTGACCAAGTGAAGGACTTGAATTTAGGTCTCTTCTGAATGCATGCAATTCACTATATCTTGGCTAAGGAGAAATTAGACTCTGTGATGCTGCTACTGATGGATGAATGGCCAATTTCTGGCAGATTTTCTAGTGCTTCTTCATTGCCGCTTATGCATTATGCCACTTTCTCTCTGCACTGATGAATCCAGAAGACATTTTATTATTATTAATGTCTGTGGTGCATTAATAACCTCCTGTGATAACGCTTTTCCTCTTTTCTCACAGAGCTAAAAGAAGATTTTGACCAGTGGGATAATCTTCTAGAAGGCATCGGGGACTGCATTGTTCCAGACAGTCCTCTACAGAAGTCCAGCCTCTAGACACAAAATACCCTCTCACTATTTCTTTCAGTGCTTTTGGGCAGCCCAACTCCTATGATTCCCCCAAAATATAGGGACTAGTGGGAGGTGGGGGATGTTGGGGAGAATCATTTTATGCTTATATAATCACAATCCAGAGTGGCTCACACTTCCAGTGGAATTTGTTGCTGAGATGCCTCCTTAAACATAAGAATTTTTCTTCCAGTACTACAGAGAGGTGATCAGGAGTAGGTTGTACTGTCAGAGCAGGGGAAGAGAAATACAGATTGTGGTCTTGTGGTGGTGAGGGAAACTGTCCTGAAAGTACAGTTACTTTGCACAAGGTCCCAATGAAATGAAAAGAACTTCGGTTAAGAGCCAAAGTCTGGAAAAGTAACTCTTGGGTGGGGAGGGGAGGTTTATTACTCCCAGAATCCCCCCAACCAACATGACCACTGGTGATAGTGGCTAGGGAATTCTGGGCATTGCATTGCAGTAACTGTTATGTTGAAAGAATGGCAGTCACCTTAAGTCTGGGCTGAAAGTCCCATTGCCAACCTGTATCACAGAGGGGGAGAACGTGTGTGTTTGTGAGAAAGAGAGAGTTGTGAAATCCTACCTGCTTTCTGAATAGGAAAAATGTCATCCAGGTAGCTGGTTTTCTCACTTTGTGGTGGCAGCTACAGAATGAAGGACTGATCTCATCTGTAGTTCACCATGGAAACTGAAGCTATATATATATATCCCCCTAAGATTGGACTATCAAGGGACTTTTCACACTGGTTCCTTTTTGCTGGTAGAGAACCAGGTTTGTTGCTTATGGATTAAATGTAGAAACAGCACCGCACGTTTTAGACTTTCCCCACCCCTTGTATTTCTGGGGAAATTGTGACACAGTGACACAAAGTGGGAACCTCACGACTCCATCTCCTTCCTATAATTCTACCTCCATACCGATTCCCATCTTTTTTCTCCAACCTCTCTACTCTGTTAGGAACCCTCACAAAAACCCACCTTTTTAAAAAAAAACCATTATGCTGGAATTGTGCAATTGCAGACTTTTGCAACAACCCAGAACACAATCCTGTCACATGGACAGAAGTGTGCTGTTGTAGCATTTTGCCTCTTCGCCTTATGCAATGATAGGCCTTTTTTACTGTTGGTGTTACACAATGTGATTTATTGTTCCTCCTTGGAAGACACACTAAGCTTGTTTTATTCCCCATGTTTAAAACGCCTCTTCACCTGTGAATTGTATACACAAGGCCTAAGGAAATTAACAGAGGCACCAACCAGCACACTTTTCCCTCTCAAGAACTGAGAGAGGTCTGGAGGTACACAAGAGTTGTGATATTTGGAAAACACACACAAAAGCATGCTTACAAGCACATTCCTCCAAAAGTGAGTGAAAATCTATATACTGTAGAGCATTCCCACTAGCAGGGGGAAAATCCAGAACTGTTGTGCAAACAGCTGCATTTTTGCATTATCTGGGAGAAAGTTTTGAGTGGTTGCAGGAAAACCATGATCATATGAAAGCCTTGAAGGTTGTGACTTTTGTCAGCGTTCTGCCATTCCAAAGGTCTCGAGTGAAAAAGCCCCAAATGGTCCCTGTGGTATGAAAATATCTGTCTTTGCATCTTTTATTGAGCTGGACTAGCTACGTCCAGATGTTTTCACGTTGTCTTTTTTTACTCTAATTCTTTCCTTACCTTGAGAGTGGCCATACATGCAAACAAATAGAGCAATCTCTTTTGGGATAGAGACTGCCTCGGGTATACCAAGGCTGGACCAAATGTGCCTTTGGGATATTATTTATAGTTGGACTATGGAGTTTATCACACTGGGGCTAATTTTGACATTAAAGACAGATTAAAGCACATTTAAAGCATCCTGAAAATGAAGCGGGAATGATTATCACATGCAATTGCTCACATAAAGTGATATCAGAAATGCATTGTCTCTGAAATCCCGAAAGTAAAAAGATGTGCATTAATGCTTCTTTGTGATCACTTTAATGGCGGGTTTTGTGCGACATCATGTGAAATCGTTACGCATAATTATGTGATTTTTCCGGGATATTCACAGGCTAAACTCCCAATCTCCTTTGTGCGATAAACTCCTACGACTCTGGAGACCAGGGTTCAAATCCTGGCTCAGCCATGGAAACCCACTGGGTGACTGTGGGCAAGTCACACCTTCTCAGCCTCAGAGGATGGCAATGGCAAACCCCTTTTTGAAGAAACTTGTCAAGAAAACCCCAGGATAGGGTCACCATAAGTCGGAAACAACTTGAAGGCACATAACAAAAACAAAGATTGTATGAAGAGGGTCTGCAACTGGAACTATACTAATATAAAGTTTAGGGAGAGGAATTGTGTGGTATAGGAATGTGAATGTTTGGACTAGGAGACCCAGGTTTCAAGTCTCTGCTCAGCCATGGAAACCCACTGGGGTGACCTTGGGCAAGTCGCACTCTCTTAGCTTTGGAGGAAGGCAAAGGTAAAGCTCCTTTTGCCAAAGAAACCCTAGGATAGGGTTGCTATTAAGCTGGAGTCGATTTGAAGGCACTTAACAACAACAGAAGTCCAGAGGTTCAGACACTGCTTGGAAATGTGCCTTTTGACCTCATCATTCTGCCCCAGCATCCTGGATAGATGAACATGGGCTGTAGGTGCACAGATGTCAGGAAAAGGATGCTCTTTACCACCTAGTTTGTGGTCTGGGGAAGAGAATGGCACAGCTGTTGCACAATAGATATGAGATGTCTGGGTGCAGGAAGGAATGTGGAGTGTTAGCCCAAAAAGTGTTAGGAAGATTGAGTGTAACGGTGTGTAATGGTATGGGTTGAGTCTCCAGAATCTGGGAAGGTGGCTCTTAGGGAACACAGGTCCCAGAATCCCCAAGCATAGAATCATAGAATTGGAAGAGACCACAAGGGCCATCCAGTCCAACGCCCTGCCATGCAGGAACTCACACTCAAAGCATCCCCGAGAGATGGCCATCAAGCCTCTGTTTAAATACCTCCACCACACTCTGTGGGAGTGTGTTCCACTGTCAAACAGCTATCACTGTCAGGAGGTGCCTCCTAATGTTGAGCTGGAATCTCTTTCCCTGTTGAACATTGTTCCATGTTCTAGTCTCTGGAGCAGCAGAAAACAAGCTTGTTCCCTCCTCAATATGACATCCCTTTAGATAGTTAAATGGGGCTATCATATCACCTCCTAACCTTCTCAGCTAAACATCCCCAGGTCCCTAAGACGTTCCTAATAGGGCATGATTTCCAGATCTTTAACCATTTTGGTTGCCCTCCTTTGGACACACTCCAGTTTCTCAACATCCTTTTTGAGTTGTGGGGCCCAGAACTGGACACAGTATTCCAGGTGGGGCCTGACCAAAGCAGAATAGAGTGGCACTATTAATTCCCTTGATCTAGAAACTATACTTTTACTGATGCAGCCTAAAATTGCATTGGCCTTTTTAGCTGCCGCATCACACTATTGACTCATGTTCAACTTGTGGCCTACTTGGACTCCTAGATCCCTTTCACATGTAGTCTCGTTCAGCAGGTGTCCCCCATCCTAGCATGTTGCCTGGGGTGTCTGGAACTTCTTATCCCCAAAAGCCACTTTTCCAGTTCTGGCCAGAGTTCAAGAGTACTACTCGAGCCTGTAGCAGTTAAAAAAATAACCACATTCCTTCTACAAGCATCTAGTAGGCTGTATTACTTGTTGGGTTGGAGGGGGGATGGGATTGGATGGGTGGGTTGCATATTTGCACAGGTCTGGTCTAGTTGTACAGTACTTTGCCGCCACTTGTGCCTTGTTGCGATCTCAGGCAAGTGCACAGCCCTAAAAATAGGAATATACCTCAAATGCTGCTGCTGTTGTAATGATTTATGTCTCTCAAAATGGATGCTTATGTTGTTGTTTAAAAAAATAGATTACTTTTATTGAGAAACTGTTGTTTTTAACATGATTATACATTTTTGTATTGCCTGCTAGCCTCTTTATTTACACCATGGAGGGGATTAGTTTTAATCAGAACCATTTCTCTTTCTGCCTGATTAAAATGTGTAATTGTGGGTGAGGCCATGCCTCTGACACGAGTTTCTGATCATGTAAAATGGTCACACCTTGCTCTATTTTGCAGATGAAGAATGGGGGGAATGGGGGGCATAAGAAGGCTGCGAACCAGTGATCACTGCCTGGGCTTGCTTTACTCATCTTTGAAGGCTGATGTTTTTGCTATGCACAAAGTCCTCCCTAGCACTAATTTAGAAACAAAGAAGTAATTGAAGTGGTAATTTGCTGCTAAACTAAAGTTGTATTGTAGGAGCAATTATAAGCGGTTCAAAACAGACTAAATGAAACTGTAGTCCATGCAAAACAAAAGGCTGCCCTACCCACAGTGACAAGCGATGGAGTCCTATATGTCCAGAAATAAGACCCATTGAGTTCAGTCGGACTCATCGGGGCATAAGTAAGAGGGAGGACAACAACGACTCTTTGTGTATAGGAATGCGCTGGAGAGCATGCATCTATTGGTCACAATTTCCTACAGAACCAGCTTGAGGCCTTCTGGATATAATGGAGTACAACTTCCATCATCTCCAGCTACTATGGCCACAGTTTCGTAGCCTATACTTTGACATCAGTGACAGCTGGTGGCTTTCATATCATTGCCATAGTTTGTTCATTCATTCATGCTGAATCTATTTTGAGGAGAGTATTGAGCACCATAGATACCGCCTTTAAAATTGGGATTAAAATCCAGAATGGATTCATCACCCCAAGGCTATGGAAACCACCAATGTTTGGCTCTGTGTTTGAACCAGTGCTTCTCAAGCTATCTGATGTGGCCATTCTTTCCCCCATTGTACTAGGGATTGGTACCATATTTGTGCCATATTATTATTGCGTGTACATACTTTCCCAGAAACTCACCAACACAGACTGGCAGCTGATGGCTTGTGGACCTGCACTGGTGCATGGATCACCACCTTTGAGTAGCTTTGTTTTAAATAAATCATTGTTAAGGTTAACTACAACGTTCTTGTGGGCAGCTAAGCATAGCTGCAGTTAATCTAATTCAGAAGTGAAAACTTCTTAACTCCCTGTAGTAGCATCAGAGTGGAAAGCAGGAGCGTGTAACATGTGAGGTGCCCTGCAGCTCATTCTTGCGATCCTAAACTTTAGAATGACACGTGAGTGCAGTTTTATTCTTTACTTTTGCAAATTGTCTTGAGCGCTCTAACTGGGCACAGCTGTGAAAGTTACAAGAAGGCTACTGTTCTCTCTCTGTAAATCTTCCTATTGGTTGCTCCAGACTAATCTAAAGAAGTGTGAATTCTCCCACACCTTCAGTTTTGCCAGGATTTGCCTGTTTTTACCACCTCCACATTCACTCATTCCATTCTGGGGTGTGTATCTGTTTGTAGCAGTCTCTTATGTATGCCATATTTGCCAAGCAGGTTGTGTCATTTGAAAGGTAAATTTGCTTCTCTCTGATTTAAAAAACATATACTTTTTAGCATTATCATGTATAGTGCCAACATACCATTTCAGTGATGCACAATAGCACCTTCTTGTTCCTATATGTCGCAGCATTAAAAAGAAACTCACTCAAAAATAGGAATAAAATGTTGCAGCTTGTGCCAGACATTGCCAGAAAACAGTTCAGATCGATAGAAATTATGCTTGGATATTTAAAAAATATCAAGAACTAGAGTAACCAATACTGCAACTCCCAACACATTTGTCCCTTCTTAACCCCACTTAAAGTAATAAATAATTGTGAAATAGATTATGCCTCCCTTAAGTATGTAAACAAAATCACCTTAGATACAGCAGCAAAATCCAGAACTTTACCATCACTGTCTGCACCTTTTTATCAAACCATGGATGGAGTGATATGTGCATGTGTCAAATGGACATGTACGCATTTGTCACATGCATTGCTGTAAACTTCCAATCTGTGTGCCAGTTTTGCTGCATCAAAAATGGCCCTGACCACTGGAGATTTAGCTGAGATTTAGGTCATTCTTTGCATTGAACGTGGCTGCTTCCAGGCAAAAAAACCTTAGCACGGTCATCTGGAAAATACTGTATAGCGACTCTGTCTTTCTGACGACTCTTTAACTGAAACAGAGGGAAAGACAAGAAACAATGGGGTGTTACAAGGGTCCCTCCCTATAAACATGATATGAATGAGGCAGGGCCAGTGTCCATACTGGTTGAGAGATTCTGGGAGCTGTAGTCCAAACAAGTTACATTTCCAAGCTCGGGGCAGAATGGTTGCACAAATAAAACCTCCTCCCAAAGGCAGCCACTCTCTTCCATCAATGGGAACTCATCTGTGGTTTTGTTTGGGTGCAGGATAGGCTTGCTGTGATGGTTGTGGTGTAGCAGGGATGATTATCTCTCCCTTGGCAATCCTGCAGGGATGAAAAGGCAGATGCAGAAACAGCATGCTTACTGCTGCCTCCACCTGTCTTTTCTCTTCCTCTAGGAATGATCAAGGAGCTTATGCAACTCTTTACTGATCCTTGGTGAAGAAAAAACACCCTCCCTGCAGCTACGTTCAGACTTTGCAGCATTAGGACTCATCATAGCACACCATACCGGAGGGCACAGGCTGGCCTAGGAGGTGGAAGGCGGCAATGTAGTAAACAAATGCCACTCCTCTAAGAGGGGGAGAAAGCTTTAGGGACTGGGAGGAACAGATGGAGGGTCTGCCACTGTCATCAGCATCTGTGCTGGGCCCCAATGAATGGAGAGAGCATGCATTGTGCCAGAAATAAGAGACAGAAATAAGAGTAACTGCTGGAACAGTGTACAGCATCATCCAAAATCCACAAGACAGTGATACCTTTACTGAGCCAATAAAGTGGATTTTGGATGATACTATACTTTGTTATATGGCCAACACGGCTGCTCCTGGATATATTTGCTAGAACAAACTGATGTTTTAGACAATTATATCCATGCGCAAGCTTTCTGTGAGGCAGGAAGTGGTCCCCATCACACAAAAACATATCTGGAAATGTCTTTCTTTGAATTAATCAACACCTTCCTTCAGTTTTATGGTTTTCAGTTTTCAAAACTGTTAAATCCAAGCTTCCCACATTTTCAAATTTCCTCCTTAAAGCTCATTCTCATTAGCTAGGTTAGGATATAGCCTCTATGCATACAGTCAGCCCTCCATATCCATGGATTTTTCATCCAAGGATTCAAGCATCTATGCTTTGGAAATATTATTAAAATATATAAACTCCAAGAAGCAAACCTCGAATCTGCCCTTTATATAAGGCACACTGTGTTAATATACCATTGTATACAATGGAGTATTCACAGATTTTGGTATCCACAGAGGGTCCTGGAACCAAACTCCAGTGCCCACTGTACTACTAAAACCAAGAAAATGTAATAGAACCAATTGATAAAGCAGCAATAAAACAACAAAATATATGGCCTTATTAATCACATGGCTCTTTTGGAAATGTCTTATTTTAGGCTCTGGATTATATTTGCATCCATGGTTTTTTTTTTCCGGGGGGTGTAAACTGGATACAAATAATGGATCAATTCTTATTTTTCTTTTAAAAAATGGAATACAACATTATGAAACAGATTTCTCACCCATGGCTAGTTTGATGGCTCTCATTTGACCCTTCATTGCCCCTCTCTCATTTCTACACCATGATGTGCTGAGATGGCAGGAGGCTGCTGTCAGGAACTCCTCTCACAGAGGAAAGGCTTCTTAGCTAAGCATTTCTCCAGGAAAGATTCCCTGTGGGCTGATTGTGACCTCTTCTTTGACAGCTTTCCCTTCTGTCAATTCAGAAACATGACTTTGCTATGAAGAGGGGAAGGGAAATTACCAATCCCTGCAGTACTGTGGCTTTCCTTCCTTTTCTGCATTCTGCATAACATTAGCCATCTTTCCATCCATTCCATTTATATTCTGTCTTTCTCCCATGAATGGGACTCAAAGCCACTAACAATATCCTTGCCTTTAAATCTCTTTCTTATTGAACAATAGAATCAGAAGAGACCACCAGGGTCATCCAGTCCAATCCCTTGCCATGTAGGAATATACAAAGTGCATATATAAAGTGCACATGCATGCACACACAGAGATGGGCATCCAGCCTATATTTAGTGGTCTCTGAAGAAGGAGCCTCCATCATACTCTGAGGCAACGTATTCCACTGTCAAACTGCTCTTACCATCAGGATGTTATTGACAATGAAAGCAGGTCAGATATGGAACCAATGGCCTAGAGAGGTGGTGGGGTCCCCTTTTCTGGATATCTTCAAATAGAAGCTGGGCAGCCACTTGCTGGGGATGCTCTAGCTGGAGATCCTGCATTGAGCAAGGAGTTGGACTTGATGACCCATATGGAGTTTATCACACAAAGGAGACTGGGAGTTTATCCCATGAATATCCTGGAAAAATCATGTAATTATGCGTAACGTTTTCACACGACGTCGCACAACAAAACCCACCATTAAAGTGGTCACAAAGAAACATTAATGCACATCTTTTTATTTTCAGGACTTCAGCAACAATGCATTTCTGATATCACTTTATTTGCACAATTGCATGTGATAATCATTCGTGCAATTACTCACCTTTTCTGCTTCATTTGCGGGATGCTTTACATGCACTTTAATCTCTCTTTAATGCCAAAATCAGCCCCAGTGTGATAAACTCCTATGATTCCTTAATTCTATGATAACATAAGAGAAGAGGCATTTTCTTTTTCATCCAAATCCTGGCAGCTAGCTAATGAAACGTCCCTCATGAGAAAGGGTCTTGCCATTTCTATTTTTAAAAAAGGGGGCATAAGAAGGTGTAGAAATCAAATCCAATTTCTGCTCCAAATTAGCCCTGCTGAGGATCTCTTTTGACAGCTACAGCGCTGAGCCTGAAAAATTAGCTTGTCTCACCCAATCCTTCCTCAGCACAGCCACACCACTAGAAAAAAGCAGGCCTGGGATTGTGCAATGGGGTTATGTAACAGGAACAGGAGGGGGGGGTGAGACATCTTGGGTAGCAGCAAAGGGAGATGCCAGGGCTACCTCCGGAGGTGACTCTGCAGTGCATTAAAGCTTTGCCTTTCTCGGTGCTCCCTAGCTGTTCGATATTCCATGTGCGCATGCAAACATGCTGTCTTCCTCACACAGCTCTCGAGTTTTCGAATTCCACATTGTAGGTAGCACTGGATAGGAAGCAAAGATTTTCATGGTAAGGAGCAACTGCACAGCATATCTGAACCACAGAAATTTATGGTTCCTGATGAGATTAAGGCTAACAAAGTGAGAGGACAGCCATTGTGGTGTAGCAGTTTGAACACTGAACTATGAGTCTGGGGACCAGGGTTCGATTCCCATCCCAGCCATTAAACATACAGGATGATCTTGGCCAAGTAACAAGCTCTTAGCCTCAGGGGATGGCAATGCCAAACCGCCTCTACACAATTCTTACCAAGAAAACCCATGATAGGGTCACTAACAACTTGAAGGCACACAAGAACAACAAAGTGAAAGACACAGCTTTCCCTGGGGAGCCATAGACGCTCAAGTCCCATTATATAAAGCAGCGTAATAAAATGGCTGGAGGGGACCATTTTTATATAAATGTGTTGTTGTTATCTGCCTTCAAGTTGTTTCCAACTTATGGTGACTACAGGCTGTCTGTAACTAGGCAAGAGATCACTTCACTTCCACCAAGGGGTTATTCAGACGGTGAAAATAATTCACATACAATCTGGGTTGAACCTTTGCTGTAGTTCACATGCATTTCGAATGCATCTGATTAAGTTGTTGGGGAGACACTTCCAAAACCCCCAACTTAGTCTGGGATAATTGATGCCAGATTTTTTTTTTTCTATGGCCTGTTACAGACTGCCAAAAATAAAGCTGCTTCGGGTCTCTTTGGAGGTATGCTATTTAAATGATGCATGGGTCCTAAGAGTCTAGAGGTCGCGCCAAAGCCACACTCCATTCCTAAGCACTGGAGTGCAGCTTTGGTGCAGCTTCCGGATTCTTAGGGTGCATGCATCATTTAAACAGCATACCTCCAAAGAGACCCGAAGCAGCTTTATTTTGGCAGTCTGTAACAGTTTTTCAAAAAGATTCAGATTCTTGGCTCTGTGAATAATTGACACGAATAGGCCTGGGATAAAACTGCATGCCTTGAATATGCTTTGAATACATTTGCATCATTGCCTCCAAGTTTATTCGAGTGAGGAACCAAACTCACAGAGATGCACATAGATGCCGTTCCACAGTGTGAACAACAAACCCAGAAAGTGTAGGTGAAACTATTTGCATAGTTGTGCTGAAAAAACATAACGTATGAGCAACCTCTAAGGCATACCTATAACTGTTAGTTACTGTACTTTTATAGTTATAGTGATGTCCTTCTGCTGCTTGGTAGAAGTTCAGGTGATGTGCCTCATTCAGTTGCAGTCAAGCATTTGTGTGACGTAATGAAAAAGTAAAAAGTTTGGCTCCTTTAAAGTAGGAGTGAGAAACCTCCAATGCTCCAGGCTTCCTCAGATGGCCCTGGCCCCTTACCTATACACCACTGTTGGGTGGTTTCCTGTATTTATATGGTTTCCCGCATTTATATGGTTTCCCCTTCTCTACTCCATTAAAAAAAAAAATCTCAGCAAGAGTCATAAACTAAAAATATGCTGGTATTTTTCCATTTGGAAATTGGATTTGGCCCTCAGGCTGAACAAAGTTGTTAACACTTACTTCAAAGAAGTGGGAAAGTAGAGTACGTAGTTTCTTGAGAGAAAAAAGTAACTATAACTGTGACAATATACTTTTGGGTGGAACTATATCATCAGCTAACCACTCTTGTATACCCTCCAACATTTCATAGATGAAAACAAGGGCATGCATGGCCAAGCAACATCACTGTGTGGTCAAGATTGACAAAATTGTTAATGAGGAAAAACACAAGCTAGTTGGGGCTGCAGCAGTTTGCTTTTGCCTGATCCTACTGGGAAAGGCAAGAGTCAGCCCCTTGGTCTCCTCCTCCTCCCTCCTGCTGAGTTACTTGAGTGCAAACTCCTTTTGCGCTTTGAACTCACTTTGCAGCAAATGAAACAAACCAAGGATGAAGGGAAACTGGGAAATTTTAGGAACAGCTGAAAAAGTGGGATGACTGTGGGTTAATCCAGTGTGACTTTCCCAATTAAATCAGAACAGTTGGAGGGTGTGCTTTTGAAAAGCAGCTTCTGGGACTTTCATTGTACTAATAATCGAATTACACCGTGTAGTAACTGAAATGGAGACAGCTATATGCCTCCCTGTACTGAAGACACAGACCAATGGAACAGTGTTAGGTATTTCCACACACACCTCTATCACGTTTTCAGACTTGCTGTCTTAAAGACTTAATATTATTCCATCATCCTATGCAATAAAGCACTTTCTTCTTCCTACTAACTGACCTGGCTGTCTTCTGATAGCACTTCAATTTTTTTTCATGTGCCATCAAATCATTTTTGACTAACGGTGACCCTAAGGCAAACCTATCATGGTGTTTTCTTGGCAGAATTTGTTCAGAGAGGGTTTGCCATTGCTTTCTTCTGAGGCTGAGAGAGCGTGACTTGCCCATGGTCACCCAGAGGGTTTAGTGGCTGAGCTGGGAACTGAACCCTGGTCTCTAGAGTCGTAATCCAACACTCAAACCACTACCCCATGTGCTGTCTGAAAACTATGTCATTCTCTACCATTCTTCCTTTGCTGCTTCTTATTCCTGGTACCTTCTTTCCAAACATCAATATCTCTCTCTTCCATCAAATTCCTGCCCAAAACTATGTCTTCTCTAAATCCTTTGGCTAAACCCAACAGAAACAAACATCAAGTATGTGAAACAGCATTTTGCTCTTATTCCCATCTTGTTACCTGAGCATCACCCTCCCCTTTCCTTCCTTTGATGATGTCTCTACTATTTTAAAGATTTAGATTGCAGGCTCCTGGAGGCAGGGAACTGTCACAGTTGCGTGTACAATTCTGCAGTGTGCAGGGCACATGAATAGTGCAGTATAGCAGCAGGAGCCACAACCCTCGTGGCCATAGGCTACATTTGCTTATATGGGATAATCTGAATGGGATTTTTAATTATGGAAGAAGGCAAAGGATGATTTGGGAGTTTGCAGAGTCTTTCCTATGGCTGTTGCTGTATAATCTTTCTGTACCATTAACCCCACCACCTGTCATTTTGACAACAGGGACCCCAGCATCCTTTGCCAACCCTTTTTAATCTGCATTCTACTGTATCCTAGAAATTACAGTAAACCAAGTCTGCATGCACATGCAGTCTGTGTAGATAGTGTGGTATGCGTGTTCGGGGAGGGGAGTGTGTGCATTGGCTCTAGTATTCGATAGTGACACGAAGAAGAGCTATTTTTGGTCCGAGTCAGTTTTGATCACATCATTTCTCTTCAGGGCCTCTGAGACGTCTTCACTGCAGGAAAAGCAGATGATGAGGCAGCTCTGGTGAAGTTAGCGCATTAGTCATGCAAATAGGCCCTGCTGGAAATGATGGGCACTTTTTGTCATGTACTGGGTCATCTCCTCCTTCTGCAGCCCCAATTCAGAAAAAAAAAAATCACAGGTCTAAATATGTGCCTCTTGGAGCCTTTTGGATATGGTGAGTCTGTGTGGCAGGTGAATGGGAGTTGTCTTCAGTTAATCCAATTTTAATTTTCCTTTCAGCATTTCATTTCCTTTTTTGGCTGAAAGCAAACCGTATAGCCATCAAGTACAAATGTTACCTCTGACAGCAAATCCAGCTTAAAGCAAATTCCAGTTCCTTCATATTAGCATTTATTTTCTGCACTTGTATGGCAAAGCTCTTGCTCAAGTGTTTGACACATCATGGAACCAGATGCAAAGGAGGAAGGCAGCTGGCACAGGCGTCAGATTTGGGGGATCAAACTGAACTTGGAAAAGTTACTTATTTGGACCACAGGAATCACACAGCCAGCATGGTTTTTAAAGTTGATGTTGTGCCATTTTAAAATGCAGTATGTTGTAAAATTGTTTTTAACCCAACAGTGTGAGTGTGTGTGTGTTCCTTCACGCCGCTTGTTTATTTATGGCAACCCCATGAATTTCATAGGATTTTCTTAGGCAAGGAATACCCAGAGGTGGTTTTGCCAGTTCCTTCCTCTGAAATATAGGTGCGTTACAGACCATCCAAAATGGGCGGTCTCGCGCCGCTGCCAGTTGCTGCATCCGGGAACTGCAGCAGCCAAACCGCACGGTTCTTGGGCACAGCAACAAAGAAGTGCCAAAATGGCGCTTCTTCCTGGGCACCAGAAGAGGTGCTGCAAAGCGCGAGGCGCGCACTCACAGAGCCACTTCCGGTGCGCGACGTCTGGACACTGTGCGTCTGTGACATCAAAATGGCGGTGCCCATCTGTATAGGGCGCCGCCATTTTGATGCACTCATTACGCGCGAGGGGCAAGGCGCATCAGGAAGTGCCACCCCTTGCGCGTAATGACGGTGCCTCAAGGGGCCCGTCTGTAACACGCCATAGTCTAGTACCTGGTGTTTGTTGGCAGGCTCCCATCCAACTACTAGCCAGGGCTGAGATCAGCTTCCAAGATCAGACAGGATCGGGTGCCTTTAGGCTATTTAGGCCCCTTCACGTTAATAGTACAGTATTATAATATTGCAACATTAATAAAATATTGCAATATATAGTATTTTATATGTGTATTTGAATTTTCTTTTTAAAAAATCTATAGATGTTTTAGTTTGTTGTGAACTGCTTTGGATCCTATAAGTGCTGGTTTGGGGATTCTGGGTGCTGCAACCCCCTGAAAAAGAACTATTTAAAATTCGCAGTCCTGACATTCTATGCCTTTCCTGCCAGGGACAACCATTCCCTTGTCAATATCACTGTCCACTTGCTTGCTGGCTCCTTCTGGGTGCAGTCCACATCACTGTCCAGAAACAAGCAACTGGAACCAGTGGATGCATTGCTTTGCTGTTCTTTCTAGCTGCACACTAGGAAACAAGACTAACAATCCCAGAATCCCATAGCACTGAGTCATGGTGGTTGAACTAGTGTGAAACTGCTTTATTTCTGCAGTATGGCAGCAGCACTAGTCTTGATTCACTGAAGTCACCTGAACCCCTATCAACCAAGATGAATCCAAGGGTACACCTGCACATTTAAGGAAGTGCAATCCTACCCCAAACAGGTAGTCCCCAAACATGAGATGCACTTCTCCGCAAGCTGT
>NC_056530.1:1963712-2029589 GCF_019175285.1 Sceloporus undulatus
GGCGGCGTTCCACCGTGTGGTAAACTAGGGTTCTGGGCCCCATCAGGTTCCCATCACGCTCCGTGCGCGCCCGCGCTCGTGCTCTTTAGAACACATCAGGGGACGTTTTTGCCCCCATGCGATAACCTTCCTTGTCTAACTATGCTTCTCTAAGAACTGAGACTGACTCAAAAAACACAAGTAGCTTGCAGTTTAAACAAAAGTTTACTAATGGCTTGCATCTACATATGCATAGAGGCTATATCCTAACCTAGCTAATGAATAGTTGAGGTAAAGAAGAAATCTTTATCTCACCATCTTTCCAAAGAAAGTTGAGAGAGGAGGAAGATGAGGAACCCAACTGGGCAGAAGAAAATCTCTGTGTGAGAGAGAACTTCCCAAAGCAAGGAGTGACCTGAATAACATGGTTTGTTTAATAATTTGCAGAGTTATTGCCCTGTGATTCGGTAGGAGCAAATGAGATGTTTGAATGGGGGAGACAGCAGGATCTGCATGCAGGAAAATCTATCTAAGGAGGGAAAGAGAAAATGCTATCTATGTATCTATCTATCTATAAACACTTGTTATGCGGTTATGGGATAAAGAATGCTTGCTGAAATTCTCTATTCTACACAACCATGAAAGGGAAGAGAGATTTCTCCAGCTTTCAGTCTGGCAACCCTAACTATCCATAGTTTTGATCTGCTCCTCCTCCTCCTCCTGGAAAATAGATAAGTCACTGCCTGACGTACCCTGCTCCTAGCCATCTGGTGACAGACACCAGCAAAAACTGGTCTGAGATTGTTTTATAAAATTTTGCCTGTTACACACCAAGCTTTAGACCCCAGTGGATAAGGCCTTTGCCCTTGTTGCTATAGGGACAGACAGCAGCTGCAGAAGAGGAGATTGCAAGATGGCATCGGCAGCCTGTGCTCAACAGACAGCTCAGATGGCACAGTACCGCCCCAAAATGGGCAGGTTTCCTCTTGCTAAACCCACAGGTTGCAAGCCTTGCAAGCCACATGGCAAACCTGACATGTAATTTATGGTGGGTCTGTGCCACATTGGGCACTGTGTGTATGGTCTGTCTCCATGGGCAGAGATTATGTGGATGAACACTGGGGAGGACAGCAGATTGTCTACGTCTGGGTTACGGGTTACATGACATCAAAGTATAGATGATGTAAAGCTGGCCTGGACAACCTGTAGCCTTCTATGCATTGCTCAATATATCTTCTTTTTGCTGAGGCTTTGACTGATGGGAATTAAAATCCAACATCGTCACAGAAATGCAAAACATATTATGAAGAGAAAACCAAAGACTGGCATGAGAGGCAGGCTGTGTTGGAGGGTATGACTCTGAAACTGGAACTGTTTTATGTCTACAAACTACAGGAAAAGATATTCCATCTAAACATTAGGAAGGACCAATAAGAACTGTTCAACAGTGGAATACGCTGCCTTGGAGTGTGGTGAAGTCTCCTTCTTTGGAGGTTTCTAAACAGAAGCTGGATAGTCATCTGTCAGGGGTGCTTTGATTGTGAGTTCCTGCATGGCAGAATGGGGTTTAGGATATGGGTAGGGTGAACAGCCAAGAAGACAAATGGGTTCTTGAACAGATCAGACTGGGGCTCTCCTTGGAAGCAAAGATGATCAAGTTGAGACTATTGTACTTTGACCACATCATGAGAAGGCATAGGTCACTAGAAAGAACAATAATGCTAGGAAAGGTAGAGAAGGTAGAAGAAAGAGAGGAAGACCGCAAACCAGATGGATAGACACGATCAGGGGCAGGGATGTAGCCGGGGGGGGATCTGGGGGTCCGGACCCCCCTTCCATTAGAAAAATAAATGGTGTGTGCTGCTGCGCCGCCGCACTCAAGCACCGTTATAATGGTGGCACTTAGTCTGGACCCCTCCCCCTTCCTAAAATCCTAGCTACGTCCCTGTCAGGGGAGTTATGGGCAAAGGCTTGCAAGATCTGGGCAAGACAGTGGACGATAGGGATTCTTGGAGATGTCTCATCCACAGGGTCGCCATGAGTCAGAACTGACTCGAGGGCAGTTAAAAACAACGAAACATGTAACAGCTAAGGTAACAAGAAATGGGCAAGCAAGAATGGAACATAATGAAGTAGGAAACATAATGAAGTAGGCTGCGTTTTTATGCTTTAAACACACACAAACGTAAGGAGTACTTAAACAATATTGTGTTCTCCTGGCACATGAAGTCCGACAATTAGTAACTTGAGTCCTACTCTTTCACAAAATCCAGCAAGATATATAATTAGTTTCATGCCTCAATATAATTTTCAGTCATTTCCCTTATTTTAACCGTAGCCAATTTCTCTTTAACTAATCAGAAACAGATGGAACAGCTCCTGATTTTCTAATTGTTAAGCATTTTGGCATCAGTCAACACATTTGCACTATTTATTCTATGCACCGTTAGGCTCAAAGTACATGTGACGCTAATTGTACGTCTGTAGCCAAAACGTTTTTCTCGTATGTACTGATACATATGTCTATCAACCCTTATAGGACAGATAATAAAATTACTATTAGAATACAACACAATGATTAGGATGCAAAGAAAGCATTCAAGTGCAGCCTAAGCACAAAATAAAATCAGGCTTTTAAGAAGGGGCAGCAATTTTCTTGGGAAAGGTAGGAATAAGACGCATCAACCTCTCCAAGGGATTTTTGGAGCATTGCCTCCTTCCTCCCCCACAAAAAATTAGCAAGCTTTTGCCCATAAATACTGCCTGGGAGCATGGAGCAATTTCACCATATTTTCAAGGGCCCCTTGGCATTTTAAGTAACTTTTCCCAAGAATGGAATATCAATGGTATCTTATAAAAGGAGAATGGATACAGAGAGAAGGCGTTGCAATTGATAGGGATGCAGCAGCAAACACAGACTTATTTTATGTAGACACATGTGTTACTTTGGTCAGACTATGAAACAAGTGAGATCAAGCCTCATTTCAATGCAGTGAAACTTCTGCTTTCCTTTGGTCTTCCTTGGGGGGAAATACAAGCATAGATTGCTGGAGCACACTCTTTATGGCCTTCTGACCTTTTGTAATGCTTTTGCAAAGAGGTCACCCCCATAAGAACAGCTACTATCTTTCACTAGCAGAATTCCCAGTTGTCTACCTTCTTGGCTGTTCTTGTGAAATGCAGGTGGACAATGATAACTGTTTTCCCTGCTGGCTCTTAGATCTGGGGATCCTAGGGCAAAAGGAAGCCTGCTTAAATGGTCTTAAAAGGTGCTACAAGATCCCTTTGCAAACTGATTTTCCAGACAATCATGGCTGTATCTTTTAATTCTTCCTCATCAGTTTTTTTTAGTATACACAATTATTTATTTATTGCATGTGGAAAAGATTAATTTGTTCTTTGGAATCCCCTTTCTAATTAAAATGCATTGATGGGGATTATTTTTGTCATTATCTATTAAAACTTTTTTCCACAAAACCTTTTTTTACAGTGATTGGTGCCCAAAAAATCATCTGCTCCCTCAGTTTTTGTGCCTGCCCTCACCACTGAAAATGATCTTGCTATGTCCCTGACTAGGAGATGTAGGTAAAAGCACATATGATGGAAAATATAGTGATCAAGAAATAAATAAGCCCAGATTTACTGAGGAACGCAAAGCCAAGACTACTGCTTGAAGCAGCTTTCAATCAAGAGGGAGAAAGTAGTTGGATTTTTAAGGTAAAGAAATCCAAAGTGTAAAATTCTTCTATGTGTGTCCATGGCAAGAGTTTTTTGTACAGCCAATAGTACAGCTAAAGTCTGCCAAGTGTGTCTGACAAGGCTCAGAGAGATGACATGACTATTCTGAGCATAGAATGCGCATATACATAAGCATATACATATATATGGGTGGATGACAAATATACCTGCATTTCTTTAAAGCAAAGTACTTGCATTCATTTTATACCATGCAGACCTCTGAAAGACTATAGTTTCAGAGTTTATTTGATCCCGCAAAACCACTACGTTGGTACAATTTGTAGCACAGAAGATCTGTTGATGCTAAAAAAATAATGCTATAGTTCTTCTTCCTTTATATCATTTTTGTTTTATATCATTTTTATTTGCAGTAGATGAAGCCATCTGTGTCTATTTTACCATTTTCCTTAACTAGGTACCCTTGAGATTTGGTGCATTGTTTTTATGTGCATTTAAAAGATTCATAATCTGTTTTCATTTTCTGTTCAAACTATATATTTATAAGATTTTTTTTATAAAGGTAATAAATGCAGGAATTAATGTAGCAATACAACGCTTATTGAAATCCAGATTGTTTAATATTTGTAGTATCTGTAATAACAACGCTATTACTTTTCACAAGGCTGAACATGCCCAACCAATTAGCTTATACTTTGTAAACTGTTTAATACATTAGAAAGTGGTATAGAAATGTACTTGCTAACTCCCTCAACTTTCTTGATATGTTTTGTCCTCCTTACTTATCATCCTTGTTGCCATTTTCTAAACTCGTTCCAATTTATTTACATGCTTTTTAAAATGAAGTGACCACAACTGAGCACAGTCCTCCAGAGGCCTAACCAGCATGGAATATAGTGGGACTATTGGAACTATTACTTCCCTTGACTTGGGAACTATATAGCTGTATTAATGCAGGCTAAAATATGATTTGCATTCTTTGCAGCACTGTTGGGTCATGTTCAACTTAAAATCAACAATAATCCCAAGGTCCATGTTACATGTACTGCTAAGCCAAATGTCCTCCATCCTCTGTGCATTTAGTTTTGTATCATCCGTAAACTTGATAAAGATTCCCTTTAATCCCATCATTAAAATCACTGATGAAAATGTTGAAGAGTGACCACCCCAGCACAGAATCCCATGGCACTCCTCTTGAGACTTCCTTTCAGTTTGAAGCGCAGCCATTGATGATGACTCCCCAAACATAATTTTTCCAACTAATTATGAATCCATCTGATGATGTTTCCATCTGTTCCACATTTAATCAGTTTACTAATCAAAACATCATGGGAGACTTTATTAAAACCCTTTGCTGAAATCCAGATAAACGGCATCGATAGCATTCCTTGTTGTTGCTGTGTGCCTTCAAGTGTTCTTGACTTATGGTGACCCCAAGGCAACCCTATCATAGGGTTTTCTTGGCAAGTTTCTTCAGAGAGGGTTTGCCAGTCTCTCTCTGGGGCTGAGAGAGTGTGACTTGGCCAACATCCCCTAGTGAGGTTCATGGCTGAGCCAGCATTCGAACCCAGGTCTCCATCATCCCAGTTCAAACCACTATGCCACACTGCTCTCCTACCATCTATGACATTCCTACCATCTACTAAATTGTTGATCAGATAAAAAAAGATATAAATTAGTTTGGAAGGATTTGTTCTTGACAAGAACTAACAAGATGCAAACAAATTATTTTGCAATCAGTTCTAATATTTTTCGAGATACAGTAGTTAGCAGTGCACCAGACCTTCTTTTCTGTCCCTTTTCAAGAGAAGGACAGTGTTTGTCCTTCTCCAGTCATTTGGTGTGTCATCTGTTCTCCAAGATTTCTCAAAAATGATGGCAGGTTTTCTTCAAAGCTCCTTCAGTACTCTAGGATGCAGTTCATCTGGCCATTATTATTGTTATTTATTATTTATGGTATTTATACCCCACCCTTCAGCCCTAAAGGCTCTCAGAGTGGCCGTGCAGACATGAACTCATTTAATTATCACCATTTGGTTTTTCCTTTTAAGAACAGACTAAATACATACTCGGTTGAGAAAAGGAAAAAGTTACAAGAATGTTAAGCGAGATAAAATCGAGAAAGGAAAAGCTACACCATCTTCAATCAATAGTGGTAAAGAATGAAAGCTACATAATCTCTGCGTGTTTCATTGTGTTGTTTTGTTGTCAAGTAATACATTTGTGTTATCTACCCACACACATTCATTCTGTGGCTACTGAGGACTCTCACTTTTCACTGAGCTGTCTTGCCTTTTGTTTCTTTAAAACAGGTGAGAATCATTGTCTCTCCAGATGTCACTGGACTGCAACTCCCAGCATTCTTCATCCTCAGCTGTGCTGACCAGGGATGCCAATACACTGCAATACAGTAAGATTAGGAAGATGATGATGCCCATTTCTGCTTTAGGGTTTAGGGAAACGTGGGGTGTGTGTTGTGTGTGAGAAAAATCAAAGGTGCTCTTGTTTTTAATTCACAGATTTCTAGCCAACTCATACATTGAAATGAAGCTTCTTGCTTTCCTGAAACTGCAAGTCCTGCATTACATCTTTAAAATAAATTATGGCATCAACATTGTACACTATTAGCCCATTTCCATGGATGTATGGTGTATAATCTAGAGAAGTTCTGGTATATACATACACACAGTACACATGATCAGAGGATGGTTGACAGTGAAGTCCAAGTGAATTTAAAGCTGGAAGTACTGCATTCACCCTGTAAATGTACTTTTAGAGGAAATTTACTCTGACCTCCCTGACATCATGCACCAGCCATGTGCAAGAGAGAGAGAGAGAGAGAGAGAGAGAGAGAGAGAGAGATTACATTTCATGCATCTAGGAAAGCAGGAATACAGTCCATGCTATAGAGTTAAGGATCCCACTGGATGTTTCCTTGTTTTACCTGCAACTGAACTAACACAACATGAACCCTTTTGGAAACTGCTGCTTTCCTGGATGGCAGGATGAGTCAGGAGCAGCTGCAAGAAGGTCAGCTCTCCTGTAAGAAAAAGGAGCACTAGAGACCAATGGTGTTTTTGTAACATCTGTTTACTTGAAGTTTGCAAAATAATTGTGGTTGCACAGGCAGTAGCAGCCCTTGAAGTATCATTAGCTCCTATAATTCCAACAGATTTTTCTTCCCTTCACTGACTACTTTCTTTCCACCTTATACACAGCTTTTCTTATACACAGAACAGCTAGTCTTTCTCTCATTCCTGTCTGAAAGGTACGTCTGGTACCAAACAAGTACTCACCAGACTTCAAAAGCTATTGAGTAAACATCTTCTTAGGCATCAGTGTCAATTTGTATAGCTATATACAGTAAAAGACTGGATAAAATCCATCTCTGCCCCCACTTGATAACCTGAAACATATTTTCATCATGCAAACACTAGCTTTCTTATGCTGTTGTTGTTGTGTGCCTCCAAGTCATTTATGGCAACCCTAAGGCAAACCTGCCATGGGGTTTTCTCGGCAAGTTTCTTCAGAAGGAGTTTGCCATTTTCATCCTCTGAGGTTCAGAGAGTGTGACTTACCCAAGAGGGGAATTGAAGTAGGTTTTTATGCTCAAGAGGGGAACCCTTATCTCCATAGTTGTAGTCCAATACTTAAACCACTATACACCACACTGGCTTATAGCAACTGGGAAGTGTTAACTTTGGTAGAGTTTGGACTTAATAGTCGTAGTAGGCACTTCTTTACATAGCAACTAATGCAATTACTTCATTGGCTTCAAAATGTGGCAAGGCAGCACCTTCTGTGTTTGGGAACCCTACACAGCTACTCCAAAAATCTACCGTACCCTGAAAACACAACTGAGAAAAGGGAGCTACAGGTCTTCCAACGCTTCACAGAAGAAAACCAGAACACACAAACTGATTATCTTTATAGAAATTGGAGGTGAGCAGTTTGTGGCCCTTCTGATGATACTAGATATTAGACTGCAACTGCCATCAGCTCAAGCCTGCACAACTAATGCCAAAAGATGCTGGGAAATGTGATCCAACAATATTGGATGGATCACAAGTTTTCTTGCCCTGATTTAAAGTTGGTAACAACTGTTTATTCCAACACCATAGTTATGTGCACTGGGTCATGACCTGAAGATTGTCTTCACATTTTAATTATTTCATTAAATTGCCTTAAAGTCTATTCTTGGAGCCTGGGGGCCAGTACAGTTTTTGCCATGGGTCTCCATCCTGTACCTCCAAGCTAAGAAAGTAACTGAGAGCAAGAGCCCAGCATCTCATTTCCATCCCATATCCTTTGGCATTTCACAGAAACAGAACAAGGCATGTGTGGCCAAGCAACAGCAGAGTGTGGTCAAGGTGGCACAAATTATTAATGAGGTTGAACAGACAACTGTAGTTCCCAAACTTTGGTCTTTCGGGTGTTTTGGACGTCAGTTTCCAGAAGCCCCAGCCAGTTTGGCCAGCAGTCACAAATTCTGGAAGCTGAAGTCCAAAATATCTGGAGGACCAAAGTTTGGGAACGACTGACATACACCCTAGGAGAGACTTCAACAGTTTGCTTTTGCCTTGACTTACTGGGAAAGGCAAGATTATCGTATTTACTTAACTATAAGTTGACCTCGTATATAAGTCGAGGTCAACGTTTGGGACCCAAAGAGTGGATTTTTATATGACCCATGGGTAAGTTGAAAGTCAGCTGGGGAGAGGCTTAGGGGGCGATGGATTGAGCTTCCCAGCCTCTTCCTAGATGGACAATCTCCAGAGGCGGTCTGGCTGGGAAGAGACATGGGACAATGTACTGTATTGACCCATGTATGTTGACTTAGGTTTTTGGGGTCAGTTTTTATACCTAAATTTCTCTACTTATACACAGTATTCCTTCTCCTGTTCTTTTCTTCTCCCTGCTGAGTTTGCACTTTGAACTTAGTTTGCAACAATTGAGGTAAGCCAAGAACAAAGGGGGAAAGTGGGAGGAGAAAGAAACTGGGACATTTTAATAGCAGATGAGAAAGCAAAACAGCAGAGGAATAACTGGAATTGTCCCTGCCAAATCTGGACAGTTTGAGGGTATGATACAGTGAAATATTAGCAGGATTGACCCCATCACTATGTGTGTTAATCATAAATCAAAGGAGTAAGATCGGTAGCTGATTCCCACCAACGCAGATCAATATTGCAAATGATCTTCCTTCCAAAGAGCATATTGCTTAAGTGGTATTCCATGCAAGGTTTCCTTCCCTTGGGATCAGTTGGCTTCTGTCGTAAATACACGTTTAACCACCTCTTTGCTATGAGGTATTAATAATATAAAGGGTTTTTTTTTTAGCCTGTTATGTCCGATCTTAACTTTTCTGAATCCCAAAGATTAATTAGAGACTGGGGAATAATTAGCGTTTCTACCTGAACCCTTCGGTCTGTTCTAGTTTGGTTTCAAAGAATCAAAGAAAAATGCCTCCCTGCAACATTTTTCTCTCTCTGTCTCTGTGCCTGTTTAATATTTGATGGCGCTCTTGCATTGCACTGTGATGCTGTGGGCTGTCAAAAAATCACAACACTTCCGTTCTAGATCCAAGGTGAGAGAGCTGCTTCTGACACTTTTGAAATCTAATTAGTGCATTTCATGTCAGCGATGATGATGAAATTCTGGGGGGGAGACCCCCCACAACGGCAGCTGTTTGGTTAATAGCAACAGCCTGATGTACAAGGAGCAGGCTGGTTATTTTGGGATTCAGAACAGTTGTTTTCGATGCTTGGTCTAGAAATTTCATGGAAATTTGCGGAAACGATGCTGGCAAAACAGTGAACAATCCGAAAAGAGCAAGAGACTGAGCCAGCCTCTCCACACGATCGACATCTTGGATATAAATGTTAAGTAAATGTAGAGAGTTATATAACCACACCATATACAGCAGATTTGGGTCCTCTGTGTTCTCTGTATTTGGGAAGGATCTATGATTATATAAGTCTGCTTCTTCAGGGACTGGCTGACGCATCCCAGAACAGCTGCCCTAAAAGCTGTGTGGTTTCTTCCAGCCATTGCTAAGACAAAAAGAAGAAGCAAATGTGGGATGAGAGCCAGCGTGGTGTAAGGATTTGAGTGTTGGACTACCATTTTGGAGAGCAGGGTTCGACTCCTTGTTCAGCCATTGAAACCCACTGGGTGGTCTTGAGCAAGTCACACTCTCTCAGCCACAAAGGAAGGTAAAGACAACCCCCTCTGACCAAATCTTGCCAAGAAAATCCTGTGATAGTGTCGCCATAAGTCTGAAATGACTTGAAGCCGCACAATGGTAACACAATTCTGTTGGTGACTTAGAATTTGATTTGGCTCTTAGATTTAGAATTAGATCTTAGATTTGGAAGGGACCACAAGGGTCATTCTGGTCAATCCCCTGCCAAGCAGGAAAACACAATTAAGTTCAAACACTGTTGAAAGATGTCCATCCAATCTCTGCTTAAAGACTTCCATAGATGAAGAGTCCGCCACTCTGTGAGGCAGTCCATTCCAGTGTCAAATCGCTCTTTCTAATATTTAGGCTGAATCTCTTTTCTTGTAATTTCAATCCATTGGTTTATGTTGTAGTCTCTGGAGCAGCAGAAAACAAGCTTGCTCCATCTTCTCTCTGACATCCCTTCTGATATTTAAAGATGGCTATCATGGCATGTCTCCCCTTCTCCAAGCAGGGACGTACAGTAGTCAAGATTTTAGGAAGGGGGGGTCCAGACTAAGTGCCACCATTATAATGGGGTTTGGGCATGGCGATGCAGCAGCACGCACCATTCATTTTTCTAATGGAAGGGGGGCGGTCCGGACCCCAAGAACCCCCCCTTGGCTATGTCCCTGCTCCAAGTTAAACATGCTGAGCTCCCTAAATCATTCCTCATAATGCTTGGTTTCCAGATCTTTGATCATCTTGGTCATCCTTTTTACGCTTCCATAGTTTTCTCTATGGAAGTGAATGTCCTATTCTATAGATTGGAGCCGTGACAGCTAAAGTGGTGTCAAACTAGATTAATTTTGCAGTGCAGCAGCAGCCCTAGATAGAAAAAAAAGCCAAGATTAGTTAGGGAGGATCAAAGTAAACAGGTTTATTTTCAGTTTGTTGTTGTGTGCCTTCACTTCCAACTGATGGGGTTTTCTTGGCAAGATTTCTCCAGATGAGGTTTGCCATTGCCTTCCTCTGAGGCTGAAAAAATGTGACTTTATTTAGGCCCATTACAAACGGGCACCCTAGCACAGACTCAGTCCATACTAGGGTTAGAAAGTGGCATCTCTTCCAGACGCCCCTAACCCTAGTATGTACTGAGTCCGTACGAAATGGCGGTGGCCATTCCACACGGCTGCCGCCAGCTTGATGAAGCAGACATGCTGCGTCCACACGTCGCGCCCCGGAAATGATGCCGCGAGTGTGTGCTTCGGCACTTGCTGCGTCTCTTCCGGGGCGCAGGTAGGAGCGCGATTTTCGCGCTCCTTCTTTGCAGTGTCCGGGAACTGCGCCGTTTGGCTGCTGCGGTTCCTGGACGCTACAACCGGCGGCAGCAGCTGACTGCCACTTTTCGGTGGTCTGTAACCTGCCTTAATGTCACAATTTAAAACTGAATATACTTGTTGCCTCACAGGTAGTGCATATGGGGGTCATTCCAGAGGCAGAAGCATCATAGTTGACAACACTCGTCTTCACAATGTCAACCGATGGCATTCCACAGCTTGCAGAACAACCAATGAGCTGTTACCGTAGTTAAGTACACTGTTAAATTTGCTTCAGTACACATTGTGTCACAGGGGTTTGAGTGTTGGACTATGACTCTGGAGACCAGGTTTCGATTCCCAGCTCAACAACGAAACCCTTTAGGTGAACTTAGGCAAGTCACACTCTCTCAGCCTGAGAGGATGGCAATGGCAAACCTCTTCTGGACAAATCTTCTCAAGAAAACCCCATTATAGATTCGCCTTCAGGTTTCCACCCTTATTTGTATATGTCACTAACAGGATTCTGCTTTCAGTGTCCCATTATTGTTCTTTAATCTCTTTTGGTGACGGGTCCTCTCTTTTGTGTGCGCGTATGATATGTAAATGGTGACCTTCTTTTCTATATATAGGATTTTTTTCTTCCATGGGAGAGCATTCTCTCATGTGAGCCACCCACGCACACAGTCTGAATTTGTGCAGTCCAGAAAGATGTTTACCACGTTGTCTACTCTCTTTAAGAACAACACCTAAGAATTCAGCCTGTATGCTGAAGCAACAACTTGCAATATGCTGCTTCACACATTTTCTCTCGCTCTCTCCCTTACACATGTACACACACATACAGACAGACATATCCAGACCTCACTCATGCATTAATTTTGTTAGCTATGGTTATTCCCCCCCCCACTTCATCTAAAACAAAAGTCCATCTGTGCCCAAACTGCAGTGCTCAAACCACATAATTATGTGGCTTGCTATTGTTCGCAGAGGCTTATTTGTGTGTTATACATGGATTTATTTACATCATTTATATACCACACAGTTAGAAACATCCTCTTGGTGGTTAGCAATAAAAGTTAAAAACCAGGAAAAAATAAACCAACAGGAATCCTAGAAATCAAACTGAATAAAAACCAATCACAAGAACAAAATGGTGTGTCTATATGTGCCTTGAAGTCACCTGTCAACTGAAGGCAACCTCATGAATTTCATAGGGTTTTCTTAAGCAAGGAATCCTCAGAGGTGGTGTTGTCAGTTCCTTCCTCTGAAATATGGTCTACAGCACCTGCTGTACATCTCCCTTCCAAGTACTAACCAGAGCTGATCCTGCTTAGTTGAAGATTCAGAGGGGATCTGGTGCCTTGTTCAGGGTATTTAGGCATTTAACAACAAAACTATCTTACTAAAAATAAAAGTTGCAATCAAAAAACATTAAAGCAGCAGAGTTACAAATGCAGATGATTGCAAAGCAAACTTAAACGGTCAAAGAGAATAAAATAAAAAATTTAAATGGCAGCAAACAAAACACCTATCTCCTGAGCCTCTTTCCCAAAAGCTATTCCTCAGCTGGGAAGCCATGATGACCAAAATCACCTTTTCTTCCAGTGGCTGCCTAGTACATTTGTTGGGGGCACCCTGGAAGGGCCTTGAAGAAAATATGAGGGTTCAGATCATTTAATATGGGAAGAAATAATCCTTTTGGTAACATGGCAGATGAACCATAGTGGTGTGATATAATAAGTCTGAAATAACTTGAAGGTACACCGCCACCACTATAACAACTCAAACTCATCACTCAATAAAAATAGACCAGATGAGCACAGCAAGGTGGCATTAACTCCGGTCTCTCTGATTTAAACCAGGTTTTCCAAAGCAACTAGCAACAATAAAATCTAATTCACTATTTTGAAAAGGCATTATAACAAATCGGCTGCTTCTCTCTACTCACTGTTAATGCCAGCCCTGAATTTCCAACTAAGATATTTGACTGCCTGGGCAGAATAGAAAATGCCCCCTTATATTTACAGGCTGAGTCTCCCTTCTCTGGAATTGCAAAATCCAAAATACTCCAAAAGCCAGTACCTTTCTCATGGGTGACTGAGATAGTGACACCTTTGTTTTTTGATGGTGCAGTGTACGGAAACGTTGTTTCATGCAAAAAAAAATATATATTGTACAATATTGTATAAAATTACCTTCAGGCTATGTGTATCAGGTGCCCATGAAAACATAAATAAATTTCATGTTTAGACTTGTGTTCCATCTCCAAGATATTTCATTATGTACATATACGCAAATATAGTGGTTCCTTAGGATTCACAGAGGTTTGGTTCCAGGATCTCTCATGGATACCCATATTAAAGTATTTCTAGTCCCAAGCATTTTGTAGGGAGATTCAACCTGTACACATTTTCTGAAGTAGCTGAAGTAGAAAATCCAACAAGTAACTCTTCCCAGTCCCAACATTTAAAAAGGAGCTGCATTTTTATGACATCCAACTCTGCCTTCTGAGTTGGGAGCCTCATTCTGCCTAATAGCCAGGCCAACCCTGAAATGCAGAATTCACATATTGTAAATGTTAGCAAAATGTTAACAAAGGTCCAAAACACATTGCAGAAATAACCCAGTATGAGACTGCTTTAACTGCCCTGGCTCAATGCTAGGGAAGTCTGGGACCTGTAGTTTTGTGAGACATTTAGCCTTTTCTTTCAGAGAGTTCTGCAGCCACAATAAACTAGAATTCCCATGATTCCCTAGCACTGAGCCAGGACAGTTAAAGTGGTCTCAAACTGAATTATTTCTACAGTGTGTTTTGGACCAATGGGGTGGGCAACCTGTGGCCTTCCAGATGTTGCTGAGC
This sequence comes from Sceloporus undulatus, assembly GCF_019175285.1. Lineage (NCBI taxonomy): Eukaryota > Metazoa > Chordata > Lepidosauria > Squamata > Phrynosomatidae > Sceloporus > Sceloporus undulatus. The sequence continues at coordinate 1,977,733 of NC_056530.1, forward strand.
TGTGACTTCCATGAGCCCTAGAAAGCAAAGTCAGTGGTGAGAAAAGAAGAAAACTACAGTTTGACAGTATATGTATGTTATCCACATTTGAGATACAGTGAGCCCTTGGTATCCTTTGCAGTTTTGGTCCAGGTCCCCCAAATAGGTACCAAAATCCAGGGATGTTCAATTCCCATTCAATACAGTCATATAGTGGAATGGTGTCCCTTATATAAGACTGAAAAATCAATTGCAAAATATCTGAGATGTCCCTCTTTTTGGGATTTATATCTTTTTGGCATAATCCAAGTCATGGATGGTTAGACACAAAATGGATGTGGAGGATCAACTGTATTTCAGTCAGCAAACATGCACATAAGGTTGCACTTGGAAAGGTTAAAAACCACCAACTACTCCTAACACAAGCATGGCATAGAAACCCACAGGTTTCTCTAAAGATAAATACAATTATTTCCCTGGACAGAAACTGTCACAACAGAGATCAAGTCATGTCTGAACCACATCTGTCCATTCGGTTGTAAACAGCTGCTTGAATAATGGCTACTACAGATTCTCTGGTCTAAGGAGAGAAAAAGGATCTTACGGTGTTTGGCTGCTGGATGCTGTTTCCATAGAAACAGACATCCAATTCGGAAGACAAACCAAAACCCAGTTTTAAAGTAATATGTGTTTTGAAGCGTCTATTGTGGCTTGTCACAATATTAACCTTCCCTAATAAAGGGCTGCGTGTGTCAAAATCTTTGCTTTTTCTATCATCTAACAGGATCCACTTGTTCAATGGATAATGTGCAAAAGGCAAAAGAATGGGAAAAAAGGAGGACTCACCCATTATACGTTGCTCCAGGAAGGTCATTCATCCTTGGCATGTATATTGATTTCTGCTGTAATTTAAATGAAAAGAGCATAAAAGCAATCCATTACCAGCGTTAAACACACACACACACACACACATTATTTAGGTATGTATATAGACAGAGAGAAAGATATGTGATGTTTGAGGTGGAGGGAGATGGGCTGAGGGAGAAAGAGGGAGAAATTGTTAAAGTGCATCCCATTTGTTCAATTCAGTCATTGTTTAAAAGCAAAACGCTTGTCATGGGCATGATCTACAGACCAGACAGAACTCAATCGACTTTGGTCCAAGCGATTGGCTTATGTGGTATTGTGGATCCAGCCCACATACTGGGTAAATGGGACATGTGTCCTGGATGCAGCAGAGAGAGTGTTCAGCAACTAATCCGTCATCCCTTCAACTAGTGCATGAGGAATGCAGAGGACTATAATGGAAATAAATACCTTTTCCAGGTCTGGCCGCACCTATACTTCTTCTGCTTATTTACTTATACAATGGGCCCTTGGTATCCACTGGAGTTTGGTTCCAGGACCACCTGTGGATACCAAAATCTGTGGATGCTCAAGTCCCGTTAAATACAATGGCGCCCCTTACATAAATACATTAATGGTGTCCCATTAAATACAATAGTAAAATGGCATCCCTTACATAAAAAGGCAAAACCAAAGTTTGCCTATGGGAATTTGTATATTTTTAAAGTATTTCAAGCCATGGATGCTGGAATCTGTGGATAAAAAAATCCTTGGAGAAGGAAGGCTGACTGTACTCATGTATAAGCCTAGAAATTTGAGTCAAAAATTGACCTGAAAAAACTGAGCCGACTTATATGTGGATCAATGCAAGTACTGTATTTTAACTCTTATTTAAAAAGGAACTATCCTCTGGTGAAATGCAAGAGTGGGTCCTGGAAGACTGGGTCCCCCTTTATTTGCCCATCCATGCAGCCTTTAGAATGGGCATAAATAATTACGCCTGCTGGGATTTTGTAATGTATTTCGCATTTTCCCCTTTGCTTCCTCTTCTAGATCCTTTGTTAAAATGCCCTTAAGTTTTACCCTCGACCAATCCATGGGTCATATCAAAATCCATAACCAAACCCCAATGGATAGTAAGGGCCCACTGTATTTGATCCTCAGCATGTAATTTATGATAACTAGAGTTCATTACTGTATTAACCTTTCCAAGAGCATCTCCTACCAAAACACCTGCCAGCATTTTACAAACATTAGTAAAGGAACCCTAACAACATTCCTCTAAATGAGCTATGATTTATGAACGTCTAGTAGGAAAAATGTACTAGGCTGGGGTTTGCCAGTATGCAGATCTTCACGATGACTTTAGAATTCTTTTTTTGCAGATTTCTCCTTTTTTAATTTTATTTTTTATTAAAAAAAACAGTTCTGTACAAAATAGGAAGCTAAATATAGAAACAGACGTAATTTTACATCATCTTTCTCCGTACATTTGTGGTTACATATTTCCCCAGGCCTTTTTCTGCTGCAAATCAATCTTACGCTTATATTGATAATATGCTTTTTATGTCAAAATTATCATGAAAAATTATAATTTCTGTGTAATAAACTATCTGAATCTTCTTTCTCTAATTCGTTATTGAAAGATTTGCCTAAATCATAATCTGTGACTGCAATTTGATCATGAACATTTGCAATTTTTGCAGGTTTCTGAATGTGTTGCGGACACCTGCTGAAAAATAGAGGCACAAATTCCCCAAGGTCTACTATTTACTATTTACCCATGCACACAAATGCCACAAGAGCAACATAAAGATGTTTTTGGACTTTATCACATGGGGAAAATCAAAGGATTGAACAGTGAAAACAGTGAAAACTGCACAATCATGATTAAAATTTTCACACGACGTCGTGTGAAATAAACCGGGAATAGACAGGCAATAAAGAGTAATAAATCGTTCATTTGTGTCAATGCTGGAAGGCTGTTAAGATGGGATAAAAAGCAGAAGAAAGCTTCTTCTAAACAAAATGTGCATTCTAGGGTTTGGTTCTGTGACCAAAGTGAATCAGCTTCCAGCCTCTTTTACTCTCCTGTCTCCTTTGCAAGGAACCTTGGGAATTGTTGTTTTCTAAAGGGAACTACCAAGGTTTCAGCTGCTGCTCAGTCTTCTTTCTAAGCCCTCATCTAAGACACCTGTGAGAGATAAATGAAATAATGCACAAATCTGTTTGATTTAAAAATGCAGGACACATGAATTGGATTATTTATCTAAAGGGATATGACCTTCAGTGATATAATCGCAACAAATGGTGATCCGATTGTGTTGCAACACAAGCTAACCAAGAGACCCTTTAGGTTTTCAGATTTGCATATTTATTGTGTCTTAGGCTTTTCGCAACTACACAAAGCCTACAAAAAAAGCTGATGCCACAATGTGTTTCTTAATCTTTAATGTGTCCGAAGGAACCTTTACTGCTTCGAATGCAAACAAGGCTTATTATGCCATTTTAAATCTGCCTTTTGCACACTTCCAAATTTAGAAGCTGTAGCCAACGTAGATTTTTTGCATTTCAATTAGACTTGTGAAAAAATGCAAGATGTTCACACTTTGCTGGTGAGTGAAAATGTCGGAGACAGATGAGTTTATGCGTATTTGTAGGTTTTTGTTTTGTGAATCTTGCTTCTCAGCTTCTTTTACTACAGGAATGAGGATTTTGCAGTCTCCAGGAGCCCTTGGGCTGCATTGCATTTCATTACAGGCCATGATGGTTAGAGATGCTGGGATCTGCAGTTCAAATATAAGCTGTACTGTGCTCAACTCCCATTGAACTTAGTGGGGTTTGCTTCTGAATGAACCTGTTTAGGGTTGCATCTGCAGTGCAGAATTAGATCCAAAACACACTACAAAAGTACTGTAATCCAGTTTGAGACTGCTTTAACTGCCCTGACTCAATGTTAGGAAATTCTGGAAACTGTAGTTTTGTGAGACACTTAGCCTTCTCTGTCAGAGAGCTCTGGTGCCACAATAAACTACAATTCCCAGGATTCCCTAGCACTGAGCCAGGGCAGTTAAACCCATCTCAAACTGGATTATTTATGCAGTGCGTTTTGGGCCTTAGTCTGCTTTAACTGCCACGGTTTCATGCTATGAACTTTTGGGATTTGTAGTTAATAATAATAATAAAAAAATTATTTCTTATCAAGTCTGCTCTGTCAGAGAGCTCTGGGGCCACGACAAACTACAAATCCCAGGATTCCATAGCATTGAGCCGTGGCAGTTAAAGCAATGTCAAGCTGCAATATTTTTGCCGTGTGGACGCCGCCTGGGTTGGAAACTTGTGTGTGTGTGTTACTTGGGAGTAAGATCCATGTTGGGACTTGTAGTTTCCAAAGAGTGAAAGGGCCAGGTTTGGGAAGAAGGTGCACCCAAGGAAAGAGGAATCCTTTCTTTTCTGGGGTGCGGAAGCCATGAGGGAATGATGGCGACGAAAAGGTTAGGGAACTCGTAGGATGCCCCTGCGGTTGTTGTTTTTGTGTGCCTTCAAGTCGATTCGAACTCACAGCAACCCCAAAGCAAGCCTATTGTGGGGTTTTCTTGGCAAGATTTGTTCAGAGGAGGTTTGCCATGGCCTTCCCTAAAGAGACTGAGACTGTATGGCTATCACAGGGTTTCCTCCAGAGGGAGGTTTGCCCTTGGCATCCTCTGAGGCTGAGAGAGTGTGACTCGTCCAAGGTCACTCAGTGGGTTTCATGGCTGAGCAGAGATTTGAACCCAGGTCTCACAGCACAACACTCAAAGCAATATGCCATGCTTTTGGGCATTGGGCAAACCCAATGACGGGATTGCAATAAGCTGTCACACTCTCTCAGCCTGAGAGGATGGCCATGGCAAAAGCATCCCTCTGAAGAAACCTGGCCAAGAAAACCCCATGATAGGTTTGCCTCAGGGCCTCTCCACACAAAAGCCTCTCTCGGGACTACATTTCCCATCATGCTTAGGGTTGGCGCTGCCGCCGCCATCCCAATAGACCACGCCCCCTCCTCGGCATCCTTCCTTTATCTCTCTGGCCCCGCCCCCTCGGCACGTGCCGCCCGCCCCTTTCCCCAGCCAATCGACGGTGGGCGTGGCCGGCGTGGCGTCACGTGCCTTTGTTTGGCGCTTTTGTGCGGCGGGCAGGGCGGTTGGAGCGGAGTGTGTGTGTAGCCGCCGCCGAGGTGACAGGAGCAGGTGGGTCCTCCTCGGGGCGGAGGGAGGCCGAAGGGCCACAGGGACCGACAGTCCTAGAAATGCTTAGACTGTGAGGGAAGAGTAGCGGGGAGGGATACATGGGAGTGAGGCGGGGAAGGGGCCCGGGAAGAAGTCCGGGGAGGGGGCTGTGCGGAAGGACCCGCTTTGTTTCGCTGAGGCGGCTTTATCGGGCGTTTCTTTCGAAGGGAAAGGCGGAAAAGGGGCCGAAGGCAGACAAAGAGGCGCCCTTCCTTCGCTCGGCTATTGTCCTCTTTCCCGGATTCCGCGTCTCCTTCCCTGGTCGCCTCTGGTCTATTGTTCGCAAGGAAGGGGCGGCGCCGGCGCCTCTGAGGCAGGGATTAAAGCAAAGGGGGGCGCACTAGATATGGAAAAGCCTTCATTGCTATTAATTATCATTGTAAAGACGCTCCTCGTCGGGGAGAAGGGAAAGCGGGGCGAAAAGCAACGGCGGAGGGACGAGACAAAATGGGGGACGGGGTTTTATTTCCTTGTTTTGGCGCCTCGGAAGCGGCGGCTTCAGACGCTTCCATCGCAGCAGCAGGTGCCCGGATGTTACCGTTAGCCCTCAGCGCCCCCTCCCTCTCGAAAGACGGAGAGAGAAAGATGAAGCGACCGCCCGCGCGCGCGTTCTGAGGCCGTTTGAATTCGGAGCCGTTCTAGAACGAGGGGTGGGCGTGGCTCGTCCCAACCGCCTCCCTTTCCCCGCCCCTTTGTCGTCGACGTGCCTCATTGGCTCTTGTCGCTTGGGCCACGCCCTTTTCGCGGGGGAGGGGGGAGAAGAAGAGTGGCCCCGCCCCCAAACCCTGGGCGTTGTTTCTTCTAAGCGAGGAGCTCTCGCTCGCTGCTGGTCTAATGCTCTGGCGCCAGCGGGGTCTTTTGTTTCGGGGCCTCGTTTTAAAGGAAGCTAGGCCTCCTGTCGGTGCCCTTCAGCGCTCCCTCAGCGGTTTATAATGGCAACCTTCAGGGGTAGCTGTGTTGGCCCTTTATGCAAACAACAATCCATCAGTGATGCCTCTATTGACCCAACTGAAATGCACAATAGACTTGTTGCAAGCTTTCAAAGCTCCATGAGCTGCTTGATCAAGCCAAACAGACGCCAAGGGCCATCCAGCCCAACCCCATCCTGCCATGCAGGAACTGACAAAGCATCCCTTGTGACAGATGGCTACCCAGCCTCTGTTTAGAAGCCTCCAAAGGAGCAGACTCTGCCACACTCTATGAAACGGGTCTTACTATCAGGAAGTTTCTAATGTTGAGGTGGGATCTCTTTTTCTGGAGCTTGCATCCATTGTTCCAGGACCTATTGTCTGGAGCTGAAGAAAACAAGCTTGCTCCAACCTCAATATGACACCAAATATTTAAATAGGGCTGTCATATTGCCTCTTAACAGTCTCTTCTCTAGGCTAAATATACCCAGCTCCCTAAGTCTCTCCTCAAGCCAGAGATCTCCTTAGAAGCCAAGATGTTCAAATCGATGTGCTTTGGCATATAATGAAAAGGCATGGACGCGTAGAAGGCATGCCAGATGGACTCAGTCAAGGCACAAGCATGGGCTTGCAGGAACTAAATGGAGGAAGGGGGTTATTGGAGGTGTTTCATCCACAGGGTCGCCATGAGTTGAAATCAACTGGTAGACACACAACAACAAAGAGCGAATGCTGTAGCTGTCGATCATGCCTGGCATCCTTTGTGCCTTTTGCCTGCACAGAGGTAGCAAGAACAATGGCGTTTCCCATTTAGGCTGGTTGAACCAAGGAAATGCCTCCTCCTCCTCCTCTTCCTGAGCAAGAGCATCAGGGAATCTAAGAGCATATGTAAAAGCTCTGATCATTGTTAATCAGCTGCGGGGAAGGGACAGATGGAGCACATCTGCCCAGTGGCTTAGTGTCCATGGCTAGGAATATATTGCCAACATTAGAGTGCCAGCATCTTATTTTAGTTGCTGCTTGGTAGGTGAGGTGGGGATGATAAAATCCCCCAGGGGCCACCTTCAGGTGGCTAGATGCACAAGTAACCTTCACTGGAATTATTCTCAGCCCTAGATACCATCATTGTGTGTTATTAGAAAACTCCTTACACATTTCAAGCATTCATGTTTTCTGACCGAACTGTGGGCATGCAGACAAAGAGGAAGCTGTTAGAAAGGAGCAGGCAGGCTTAGCTTGAAACCTTGAAACTAGTGCAAAGCAAAAGGCCATTTAAAATAAGGAGAGGGGCTGCCTTTACATGGGTAATAAAATCACAGCATTGCTTAATAGTCTTGAGTATCATCTGTTTGCAACATAATGCATATTAGTTCCTATTTTTGAAAATGTATTGTTCATGTGCCTCTTACAAACCTGAAAAACAAAGGAGCAGTCAGAAAAGGAAAACTTATATCAGAGCTTGGATAGTCTTAAAAATTACACTTAAACTTACCAGGAAATTGCAGGTAATCTTAAAGTGGCAAAGAAAAATATTCTGATCGAAATCACTGTATTGAGGTATATAGTATTTCCATTTATCTAATGATGTTTCCATCTTCTTAGTGTTGCCGGAATAACTGTAGCATATTCTTCTGAGATCTGTCTTAGCCATGGCTTCTTCTACTGGTAAGTATTAATGACCTCACAGTTGCAAGTTTATTTCACGTAGCTTCATTTCTGAGTCATTCCTTAGGATTGTAGCTTTTAAAGAATCTTGCATTGTGCTGTCTATGTATAAGCATAAATTCATGTATTGAACTGGACAGGAAGCTTTTAGACTTCAGCATGTTGCTTTCTGATAGCTAAGTCAGTTAGATTATGCTTAAGGTGCAAACCTAACAGTCCCATGACAGCTAAAGCTGCTTTCAATTCTAGCTTGAGTAACTAAACTATTTCCTTTGAAGATACTCCAGACATGGGTGCAAATGCTCACCTATGGAAAAAAAGATGTATTTGAATTTTTTTCCTTTTTGATCATCGTTTTCTACAGTGAATAAGTTGTGGGTTGGTATAAGCGTTAACCTCTCCAGGATCCTCCAAACAGTAGAATTTCATGATTATAAAGGAATGAGGAGCCCAATACTTTGACTGGTCAACATCTGTAGTTCTGATTTAGACTCAGAACTGTTTCTTTCACTTTGTTTGGTCTTAAATAGCACAGTGTTTGTCAACACAATTTCACTTATAGTACTAATATTTAATGGTGGTATTTCTTGTAGACATTCAGGTGAAAGAATTAGAAAAACGTGCCTCTGGGCAGGCATTTGAATTGATACTTGGCCCACCTTCAAAAGAAGCTGTTCCAGAGTTTCCCCTTTCCCCTCCAAAGAAAAAAGATCTCTCACTGGAAGAAATTCAAAGGAAGCTAGAAGCAGCTGAAGAAAGGCGTAAGGTAAGTAAATATTGCCACCATTCTTTGTACTCAGGGTTATACTGTAGAAAATCACTACAATTTGCAGGAATGTACATTTTGAATTGGAGTCATTTGAAAGAGCAGAACAGAAACAGTCCAAGAAGCGTCAAACTGTAACTGTTACATCATATCTTGTTATCAAAAGCCTCACGTCATGTAGTTAACCTACTAGTTTTGAATAGTATTGTACAGTGGTGCCTCGGGTTACGAAATTAATTCGTTCCGCCGCGGCGTTCGTAACCCGATTTTTTTCGTAACCCGAAAAAGCCATAGGCGCTAGCGCTAAAAGCCGCGATTTCGTACGAAAAAGCGCCGAAAAGCACCAAAAAAATTTTTCGTAAGCCGAAAAAAAAAACGTAACCCGGAACAGTTTTTTCCTATAGGATTTTTTCGTATCCCGGGGTACCACTGTACTAGTATTATCAAAACTACTTGATTGTTTTGCACATTTGGAAATGTGTGCCACAATAATCTTCATGTACTCTAGAAATACGAAAGGAGTGGCCAGGAGAAATGAGAGTGAGGATTTGCCTTATCATGGTTTGTCCCTTTTGGAACTAATCTGCCTAGTAGTACAAATCATATTTAACACAACCAACTCTGTAATTATATACAGACAACTCACAGCTAAATGTAGAATCCATCTGTGTTCTAGTCCCATGAAGCTGAGGTGTTGAAGCAGCTAGCTGAAAAACGAGAGCATGAGAAAGAAGTGCTGCAGAAAGCAATTGAAGAGAATAACAACTTCAGCAAAATGGCGGAGGAAAAGTTGACCCATAAAATGGAAGCCATTAAAGAGAACAGAGAAGCACAAATTGCTGCTAAACTGGAGCGCTTGAGAGAGAAAGTAAGTGGAAGTCTTTTCACAGCTAGCCAGATATTCCTATGAAGCTTTGTTTGTGTATATTCTTAATAATCTAAAATTCAAAATGAATAATCTAATGAGTTTGTATGAGGGGTGGTTCTTTGGCTTGAATACTATAGAATTACTAAATTTTGTATATGGCAATGTTGACAGGTTAAATTACATTTGTCACATGTGCTTCTTTAATGGGAGAGCTACAGTATGCTAGCTGTAAGTTTGAGATGACACTTGAATATAATTGAGTGGGCCAGAAATCAACATCTCGCCCAAACTTCTCTAAGACAACCAGGATTTAGTGGGTATTCCCTGGTACTGATGCCTCTTGCAGCTTTCAGCACCCTTGTGTTTTCTTCTGTGTGTGTGGGTAAACTTCCCCTAACTTACCAAGTATCTTTTCAGAGGGTGCAGCAAGGAAAAGGAATGGGCTAAAACTGCTGCATGCCCCTCCTTTTTTCCTACTGCCAACAAAATGGCTGAATGGAGTCCGAGTCCAGCCCAGTCGCTAGGAATAGTCCTTGAGATGTTTTTCTGCAAAACATCTGCAGTTCGTGCTGCAAAACTAAATCTTCAGTGGTAGAGGCTACTCCCTTAAATACTCTGCTTTCTTAACAGTAGCCTTCTGAAAAACAACGAAACTGATATGAACTGGTGTCAGTTATTAAAAATGGATTAAAGTTTGTATGTTAGACCCATATAACTCAATGTTACCCAGCTGGAATAAAAAAGTATGCCTTCCAATATCTGAATTACAGAATACATTTCTATCAAAGCTTGAAGCTGTTTTCTCACTGTCTTAACTCTGCTTTACCAGGACAAGCATATTGAGGAAGTACGGAAGAACAAAGAAGGAGGCAAAGAATCTGGCGATAATGAAAGCGACTGACTTCATCCTGAAAACTGACTTTCTCCCCTTTGTCTAAATATCCAAAGACTGTATTGGCCAGTGTTTTTTGTTAAGTTTCTAGAAAACTGATGTAGAGCTGTATAGTTAGATCCAACTGTACACTTGCTTTGGGGAATTAGAGGGGAGCCCTTTCATGTTCACTCTTTTTCTAAAATGTTAGTCTTTCCGGTGTAGCTATCTTGTTGCATTTCTTCTATTCCAGTGCATTTGTTCCTGGATTGATGGCTAGTGCTGTATATTCGGCTCTGACATGCTTGTGAACGGAATATGTAGTGTAATGTTCATGCTGAATCTGTTACACTTCAGAATCTGTCAGTCTTAAAACATTACTGTATCCAAGTAATGTAATAAAGCTGCACAGTGCTGTTATCACAGGTGACTGTTTCTGAGACTAGCATGGCTAAATATGCAACTCAAGTGTAGCTGTGACTAGTGTATTTTGATGCAATATTAGAATGAAAAATGCCTGCAAACAATATTCTTGTAGCTGTTGGCTAGTGATATTCTTCAGTGGCCATTGTTGCCTGTTGTCCCAATGTTACAATAAGAGCTTTGTCTTGCACCTCAGCAGTTGTCAGCTGCTGTTTTGTTCAAACAATTCAGAACCACCTCCCTCCTAGAGGCTTGCATTTCCAACAAATGAGTTTCTTGTTCATATGTGACCTGATTTGACTTCAAAAGCAGTTGCTTGTTCATTTTTGAAGTTGCATTTAAAACAGGGCATCGCCAAAACCAAGCCACTGCTTTTGGAAATTTTGCCTGATTAGTAAATACGCCTTGGAGTGAAGAATAGGCCTTTTGGGGCTCCAGGGTTTTTAGCTGTCACTGTTGGTACTTAGTGTCTCTAAAGCAATACTACATTTTAAATTTAGAGCAGCTGTGGTGCATTAAAGGTATATACCAGCTTCTTGCAAAAAAGAAAAAGACAAGCACTGAGAATTTGAACATCTAAAATATTTTGCGAAGGCATTTAGTTATGCAGTTACTACAGCTTGATACTGAAACTAAACATGTTACATTTAAGAGAAGGTTAGAATTTCAGCTTGAATTGAATATATATCCTAGGAAGCCAGTTCTGCTTTGGGGCTGCACGTGGGGAGTGATGATAAACGCTGGAGGGATTTATAGCACCCACTAAGTGCTGTTTTTGTATGAAAGGTTTAGGATGGGTTTGCCAGTTAAACAGCTCCCTCGTGTGGCACAAATGTTAACTACAGCCTCAAATGGTTACTACCAGCATTACCAGTTCAAAGCAAAACTTGTAGTACCCAGATTTCAGCATATAAATTTGTGTGGCAGACGGTTACTCCAGTCCCAATATTAAACATTAATCTTGAGTTTTTAATGGAATAGATGGTTCTTCCTCAACTGCAGTACCAAGAACTGTTAACTGTTTGTAGGAATCTATCTTGATGATGTGGGCTGCTATACTTGAGATTTCCCCCCATCTCTTGGAATGTTACTTAAAAAGGCGTATGACTGGTGGCAGGTTCTTCATGCTGTATTTTAATGGTATAAATGTGAAACTGCTTCCTGTGCATGTGTTTCCAGACTTGTTTTATCTACTTGCTCATCTCATCAACTTATAAAATTTATAACTACTCATCTGTGTAACTTAGTAGTTTTAGCCAGCCATCAATAAATAGACTTAACTAATTTTGGTGCTTTTTCCTTGTTGTCTCGAGGTAGCAAATGTCTTCCTGGTGCTGAAAACTGCTTGTGACATTTTCAAAAGCTGGGTGGCTTAGTTCAGGGTGCTCCTGAAAGCATGCTGTCTGTATTTGGCTAGTGCTGGACTGGGCAGTTAACTAGTAAACATCCTAGTCTTACCTTTCAACCAAGTGTTAGTCCTGGTTTAGGCTCTGCCAGAGCATAGGGACACAATTTGCAAATATATGAGATCATTTTTCAACCAGTGTGGTACAATTTCTTATAAAAAATGTTTGTAATACAATAATTCAGCAGAGTTTAAAAGATAAATTCAATCAGCACAAGAATGAGCAGAATCATAAACATGTTTTCAAATAGGTTTAGAAAACCTCTGATACCAGAATGAAGCACAGGCCTTGTGGGGCCTTTTGGTTAGGAAAATGATTTTATCCCTGGAGCTTTTACATTGAATTCTTGTGCTTATTGAACTGCTTTTAAGGGCCTGGACTGTGGAGCTGGTCCCTGTTTTGATAGTCTTCAGTCACTTCTCTTACTAGTAATTAAGCATGTGATAAAGATGTCCCTGTTCTCTGAGGCTGGATCCACACTGTAGAAATAATCCAGTTTGAGGCTGCTTTAACTGCTCTGACTCGATGCTAGGGAATTCTGGGAGTCGTAGTTTGGTGACATTTCGCCTTCTCTGTCGGGCCCCAGCCAACTACAATTCCCAGAATTTCATAGCATGGAGCCATGACAGTTAAAGTAGCATCAATCTGGATTATATCTGCAGTGCGGATGCAGCCTAAGACAGGTCGTAAACATGGCCAAATAGGGCATATCTCAATTTAGGCTACAGCACTAATGGCTGAATATTATGGACAAACGCCTGTACCACGTTATATTTTTGCCAAGTCCTTTTTGCTCATTGAAACTGAGGAAATAGGATTTGACAAAAATATAACATGGTTGAGCAAAAAGGACTTGGCAAAAATATAACATGTTAGGGAAGGCTTCTTTTGTCTGTAATATTCACCCGTTACTCACCCAAGAAGCACATGTTGCAGCCTAGACTTAGAGATGCCATTTTTTAATCAAACCATCTACCATATTTCTTTACTGGGTCGTACTCAACACTGGCTTCATTTCTATGTCAGTACTACTGTATTTCTAATATGTCTTGGGGTTCCTTAGGTTTCATGCCTTAGGACTTCAAAGTATCTGTAGTCTAAGCTTCAGCTACCTCAACTTTTTGTTCTAGAGAGTTATTAAGCCATCTCATATCTTACACATGTCCTATTATATCTGTTAAATTCTGCCTTTATGTTAGAACAGTTCATGCATTTACTTTAATTTACTGCACGGTATGGAATCCCTTACAGGGAAGCTATTGCTCCAGATAAAAACTTGACTTAATAGAGCGGTTACTATGTAAGCCAATGGTTCCCAAACTTTGGTCCTCCAAATGTTTGGGATCACAGCTCCCAGAATTCCTGACATGACCAAGCTGGCTGGAACTTCTGGGAGTTGAAGTCCAAAACGTTTGAGAGCCAAAGTTTGGGAACCACTGATGTAAACCCTAGACGATATCCCACAACACTTACTGTAAATGAGAATGGATTCCTTCATATCTCATGCTTGGGACATCCTTACTGCTGTGGAGTCAATAAAGGAGCTACTGAAGCACTATTATATTTATACTAATGGAAGTTACTCCAAGACATGGCATCTGCCAGAAGTTCCTTCCACTCTAACCAGCGTGGCCACTAGTAATTCAACATCTGGAGAACAAGCTCTCCAGATCTTTACCTGAATCGTTGATCACACTAAATTGAAAATCTGATTTAAATAATCCAATATAAAATACAATAATCCAATATAAAAGTTGGAAAACAAAATTTAAAGCGTTCTCAAAATGCCATGGGGAGCAGCTGCTCACAGTGCATATACTGCATGCAAAATGTGTTTTGTTGTGTGCCTTCCAAGTTGTTTCTGACTTAAGAATTGAACTAGATTAATGTATCACTTTGGTGTGTTGCTAGTTGTACTGTTCTTTTCATATTATGAGGTGCACTGGGTCCCAGTTTCAGGAAAAGAGCAGGGTACAAATTATTATTAGGGTGATCCTATTGAGGTTTTCTTGCCAAGGTTTGTTCAGAGAGGTTCGACTTGCCACCCTCTGAAGCTGAGAGAGAGTGAGCTCCCTAAGCTCACCAAGGGGGTTTCCATGGCCAAGTGAGGCATAGACCAATGCTCCAACTGCTACACCTCACTGCCACTTAAGAGAATAATTTTAAATGGTACTTTGTGGGGGGAAATAGTTTGAGAAGTGGCTGAGATAAGGTTACTTTGAGACTTTCAAGTGGCTTCTGATTTAGGGCAGTTTGTGGCATCCCTGAGGCTATCCTGGGGTTTTCTTGGCACAGGTTGTTTGCTGCTGGCTTTCTTTGAGGCTGAGAGAGAGTGACTTGTCCAAGGCAACCTCCAGTGACACCACTGTGGAGTAGAAAGAGAGGAAGACTGCATGCCAGATGGATCGGGATGACCAGATGTCCTCCTTTTTCCAAGGCATGTCCTCCACTTCAGCCTTCTGTCCAGGAGGAATTCTAAAAGCGTCCTCCCTTTTGAACATGACTTAAGAAGCATGCATTTCTTTTGCAATGTCCTCCCTTTTTCTTGAACATTGTACATTTGGCCCTTGTGGTGAGGACACCTAAGTCCCCTTGCCCCAAGGCCAAGCTGGGAATCAAAGCCTGCTTTCTAGAGCCCTAGTCTAACACTCAAAGCCCTTCGCCCTCCTTTTACCTGAGAGGACACCTCTCTGGGAATCTCTAGCTCCTCCAGTGCAACTCTGGTCAACGTCTGCCAGACATTCATCATAGAGTTGCGGCAGAGGGGCTACAAATGCCTCTAGGAATCTATAGGTACAGTCAGCCCTTCTTATACATGGATTTTTTATACACGGATAAGTATAAGTTTCAAATATCAAACCTTGATTTTCCATTTTGCTATGTTGTTATATTTAATGGGACTTGAGCATCCAAGGATTTTGTTATCCGCGGGGGATCTTGGACCCAAACCCCAGCGGATAACAAGGGCCCACTGTACTTCAGTGCGACATTTGGATCTCGCTATTCCTGGAGAGAACATATCAATAGGATCCGTGAAGAGCCAAAGCTGCAAATGTAGAGGGACGAGTTTAGTTGCAAGGTCCCCTGTGGATCCCAAAATCCATGGACGTTCGAGTCCCATGAAGTACAATGGCACAGTAAAATGGGGTCCCTTATACAAAATGGAAAAATCAAGGTTTGCTATGTGGAATTTAGACCTTTTTTTAAAGAAAATTATTAAACATTAAAACAGGCATAAATTCATAAAAATAACACGCATACAAATTTCCAACATACAAACCAACTAAGCTTATTCTTATTAAACATGCACATTGGTAATACTCTTCTATGTTTTCTTATCTTTCAAGCTGATGATCTTTCAATTGGAACTTTTGGGGATCATTTCCAAGATATAGATCCTTGAATCTGTGGATAAAAAAATCTGTGGATAAGGAGGGCCCATGCGCCAAGAGAAAGGCAGTGGGCCATTCTGGATCTCCTATTATTATTATTATTAAGGTTTCTCAAATAACAAATGTATAAACAGTAGAAATACCAGAGCTGAAGGCACTTAATGCAGACCCACAATGAACCCCAAGAGGGCTTGGAAGCCCCGCCCTCAGAAAGGCAGTGGCCATGCTGCCTCTTGTTTTGCTGAATGCTCAATGCAGTCTACAATGAGCCCAGAAGACTTGAAAGCCCCGCCCACTCCCAGGAAGCCCCGCCCGCAGAAAGGCAGTGGCAATGTTGGCTCTCATTTAGCTGAATGCTCTTAATCCAGCCCCACAATGAGCCCCGCCCCCAGGAGGACTTGGGAGCTCCGCCCACTCCAGGGAAGCCCCTCCCATTGAAAAGCAGTGGCCATACTGGCTCATTCACAATGAGCCCAGGAGGACTTGGAAGCCCCGCCCACCATGGGAAGCCCCTCCCACAGTAAGGCAGTGGTCATGCTGGCTCATTGTACTGAACGCTCTAAATCCAGTCCCACAATGAGCTCATGAGGACACGGAAGCCACGCCCACTCCCGTGAAACCCCTCCTACTCCCTAGAAGCCCCTCCCACAGAAAGGCTTGCTCATTCTACTGAATGCTCTTAATCCAGCCTCACAATGAGCCCGGAAGCCCCGCCCATTCCCCGGGAAGCCCCGCCCACCCGCGCAGGCGCCGTGCATTCCCTGCCTCGGCCTGCAGGGGGCGTCGGTTGGCTTCTTTGAACGCTTCGTTCGTTAGTGAGGGAAGAAGAAGAAGAAGGCGGGAAGGCGAGGCGGCTCTTGTTGCAGCAGAGGGGCGGCCTTGCCCTGCCTCGGCCAGGCGGTCCCTTCGCCTCAGCATCCTCAGGAGGAAGGAGAAGCAGACAGCGACGACGACGACGACGACGACGCAGCCGAGGTTGGTCCACAGGGGCACTTATGATGGGGACGGGGGCGTCTACACCGTCGAGTTAACCCGGTTTGGTACCGCTTTAACTCTGTTGTCTGGCACAAAGCTATGGAATTCTGGGAGTTGGAGTTTGTTGTGGGCGCGGAGAGGAGCTTAAAGAAGGAAGGCCCCAACAACATGCTCCAACTCCCAGAATTCCATAGCCTTGAGCCAGACAACAGGGTTAAAGCGGTACCAAACCGGGTTATCTCTCCAGTGTGGATTGGTCAGCCTCGTGGTAAAAGCCAGGCTTCTTAGTGGTTGCTCTTTACATGGAGGACGTTTCAGGGGAAAAGGAAAAATGGAGGACAGGTGACATAGAAGCTAGAAACACTCATCGAAAGGACGTTTTGGGATCCTTCCCGGACGGGAGGCAGAAATGTAGGACATGCCCTGGGTGGATGGGTGGGAAGGAGGACTTATGGCAACCCTCTCATGGAGATTTCTCTGGCAAGGCTTTTGTGTTTTATCTACGATTCACTGCTTGAAATATAGTCCTAAAAAGTATAATTCCAAAGAGCAAACCTTGATTCCCCCATTTTATACAAGGGACACCATCTTAACTCTGCCATTGCATTTAATGGGACTTGGGCATCCACAGACTGTGTTATCCATGAGGGAACAGAAGTATAGTGTCTAGATCCAGGGAAGTCATAGTGCCTCTCTGTGCTGCTTTGGTCAGACCTTACTTGCAATACTGTCTCCACTATCTTTCCTTCCCTTTCCACCTCCTTCTCCTGTCCTCTCCCCTTCTGGTCTGTCGACTCTCAAAAGTGTGATGCGGCAGCTAACAAGGCCAATGCGATTCTAGGCTGCATCAACAGAAGTATAGTGTCTCATCAAGGGAAGTAATAGTGCCACTATATTCTGCTCTGGTCAGGCCCCACCTGGAATATTGTGTCCAGTTCTGGGCACCACAATTCAGAAAGGACATTGAGAAACTGGAGCGTGTCCAAAGGAGGGCGACAAAAATGGTGAAAGGTCTGGAAACCATGAAGCCCTATGAGGAACGCCTTAGGGAGCTGGGTATGTTTAGCCTGGAGAAAAGAAGGTTAAGAGGTGATATGATAGCCCTGTTTAAATATTTGAAAGGATGTCATATTGAGGAGGGAGCAAGCTTGTTTTCTGCTGCTCCAGAGAACAGGACCTGGAGCAATGGATGCAAGCTACAGGAAAAGAGATTCCACCTGAACATTAGGAAGAACTTCCAGACAGTAAGGGCTGTTCGACAGTGGAACAAACTCCCTCGGAGTGTGATGGAGTCTCCTTCCTTGGAGGTCTTTAAGCAGAGGCTGGATGGCCATCTGTCGAGGTTGCATTTCCTGCATGGCAGAATGGGGTTGGACTGGATGGCCCTTGCAGTCTCTTCCAACTCTACGATTCTATAAGGGCCCACTATCCAAGTTCCTAAAGAGTAAAGATACATAACTCAGCACTGAAGGCAGAATTGTCCAAGCCATTTTATTCCCCATCAGCAGCCACAGATGTGAGAGTGGATGGCAAAGAAAGTGGGTAAGAAGACAACTGATCCGTTTGAGATGTGATGCTGGAGAAGATTGTGGAGGATACCGTGGACGGCCAGAAAGACAAACAAGTGGGTCCTAGGACAGATCAAGCTGGAAATCTTGGCAACCAAGATGATGAAACTGAGGCTGCCGTACTTTGGCCACTTCATGAGAAGGCATGAATCACTGGAAAAAACAATAATGCTAGGAAAAGTAGGAGGAGATAGAAAGAAAAGAAGGCCACATGCCAGATGGATGGACTCAGTCAGGGAGGAGACGGCAGGACCTGAACAGAGAGGTTGAGGAAGCAAGGCTCATCCACAGGTTTGCCATGAGTCGAAGGCAGCCATAGCCATCTAACAAGCTCTTAAGGTCCAGAACACACTGCAGAAATAATCCAGTTTGAGACCGCTTTACCTACCTTGGCTCAGTGCTTGAGAATCCTGGGACTTGTAGTTTATTGTGGCACCAGGGCTCTCTGACAGAGAAGGCTAAACGTCTCACAAAACCGCAGTCCCCAAAATCCCTTAGCATTGAGCCAAGGCAGTTAAAGCAGTCTCTAGATTATTTCTGCAGGTGCTTCGGACTTAAGACAGCTAACAACAAACAGCACTTGAAGCGGTGTTGAACTGTGTTATTGCTACAGTGTAGGCGCACCTTGAGAGTTAAGTCTATGGAAAGCAATGGTTCAAACTTTCAACATGTAGTTTGTAAGGAAAATTTCCAGGGACAATGAGAGAGGTGTAGATTTGGAGGATATATAATTTTGCTGAACACCTCTATGCTTTTGTTTTGGGTAGGGAGAGGGAAAGCACTGAAGCTTTTTATTTCTGATGCTTGTCCCTGAAGAACAAAAATGGCTTTGGCTGACCTGAAGGTGTGAGATCCGTCTGTGCCGCTGAAAAGAGTGAAGCATGAAGGGGAACATGTAGAACTAAGCATGTTTCCATGGAGAGACCCAGATAATGTGCCAAGGCTTGCAGGATCTGAGTGGGATGTTCAGCCTCCCAGGCATGTTTAATTTTGGAGAGGGAGGGGAAAAAAGGTGTCTGTGTAAATCTCTTAATAAAAGAGGGTGAAGGAATAGCAAGTTCACACTTGGATTCTTTAAGAGTCGGCTTGTGCGGCTCCTGAAGACAATCCAAGCCCCACCTTTCATTATGTAACGCTGGGGAGGGGGTGTTGTTGTTCTGGATTGGTACTGCTCTGAAGCAGGGGTCTGGGCTCAGCTCAAGCAAAGAGAGCGAAATTGGACTCAACTGGTTCTTTGCCTTCCTGGGGATTAATGCAACCGATATTGCAAATAAATATGCATTTTACCCAAATCGTGATGATCTAGGCAGCTTTTGAGGTAATGTGAAAAGATATCCCAACCTAAGTGGAAAGATGGGGCTTGCTTGTTAAAAATCATCCTGTCTTGCATGCATTTTGGGGCCGGCTTGGTTCAGTCTTGTGTGCTCTGCTTTTCAGTGTGTTTTCTTATCTCCGTATCCGTTTTGCTGCACAAAATGTATAAAGCACCTGCTCTGGTTTGCTTCGATACCTAATTATCTATGCTTTTTAATTTTTAAATTTTAAGTGAGCCTGAATGCGCACTTTGTCGAGAGTCGTAAGAATGCTTTGCTGGAAATAAGACGAAGGCCTGCTTAACCCAGTGCTTTCTACAAGAAAACTAGCCAGAGCAACAGAGAGGTAGGGTCTTGGGAGAGCCAATGAGACACAAAACAGACCTGGTGTCTGTCACTCTCTTTCAGTTTAACCTACCTCTTAGGGCTGTTGTGAGGATTCAGGTCCAAAACACACTGCAGAAACTTGAGACTGCTTTAATTGCCCTGGCTCAGTGCTAGGGAATCCTGGGGATTGTAGTTTATTGTGGCACCAGAGCTCTCTGACAGAGAAGGCTAAACGTCTCACAAAGCTACAGTTCCCAGGATTCCATAGCCTTGAGCCAGGGCAGTTTAAGCGGTCTCAAACTGGATTATTTTTGCAGTATGTTTTGGACCTCAGTGGGGGAAAGGCAAGATTTAAATGTACTGCACTAACTAATATATACACAGCAGTAAGCAAGCAGGCACTACACTCCTGCTGAACTACTCCAGTTTCTTGTAGACCACTCAGTATCTCTCAGTCAAACCTACCTTAAGAATTTTAATGGAGAGAAACTTTGCATACACACTGTCTGAAGAAAACAGGCAGTGCTGAAGAGAGGCAGTACATAAAGTAATATGGGCCCCATATAGACAGGCCAAAATAAAGCTGCTTCAGGTCACTTTGGAGGCATGCTGTTTAAATGATGCATTTGTACTAAGAGTCCGGAAGCTGCACCAAAGCTGCACTTTAGTCCTTAGGACTGGATTGTGGCTTTGGCGGGGCTACCCAGATTCTTAGTATGCATGTATCATTTAAACAGCGTACCTCCAATGTGACCCGAAACAGCTTTATTTTGGCCTGTCTGTATGGGGCCATAGTGCAAAAGGCGCTAACCCTTTTCATCATGTATGCACTGCAGGGCTGAGCAATATGTGGCCCCTGGTGTTGTTGGGCTTGAGCTCCCATCATCCTTCACCATTGACTATGTTGGGAATTGCAGTCCAGCAACACCTGGAGGGCCACAGATTGCTAGTCTTGACCTAAAATAACATAAGCAGACCTAGAATATTTGCAAAAAGGAAACTGTACTCCTGTTGACGCTTTCCTCCTCTGGTTAGAATTGGTCCCCACTTGCTCCAGAGTATAGGGACAAGGTGATGTTGTATTCTTTTTTTAAAAATAAATCTTTTACACAGTTCCTGTAAAGATCAGCAAGATATTCAGAGGCCTGCTAGAAATAATGCTGCTTCCGTTGATCCTGAACCAGATTAAACTATTCAGTCACGTCTACATAAAAGAAAACCAAGCAGGCTTCATGTCTTATAATTGACCGTATTGCCTGACTGCTTCATGTCACCCACAGCTGTCCCTTGTGATCTTAGCATTGGCCCTATACAGACAGGCCAAAATAAAGCTGCTTCAGGTCACTTTGGAGGTATGGTGTTTCAATGATGCATGTGTCCTAAGAGTCTGGAAGCTGCACCAAAGCTGCACTCTAGTCCTTAGGACTGGAGCGTGGCTTTGGTGTGGCTTCTGGACTCTTAGGACGCATGTAACATTTAAACAGCATACCTCCAAAGTGACTCGAAGCAGCTTTATTTTGGCCTGTCTGTATCAGGCCATCGAGTGCCTTCAGGATTTTTGATGGGCTGGAATAATGTTATTGGGATAAAGTCTTGCAGAAAACAGACATGGAGGAACCTGTCATTAAGCCACTCTCTCAAATGTTAAATGTAGTTAAACCAGCATTTCAAAGGGGCAGTTGTGTTAACATTCTCTTGCAGCAAAATAATAGTCTTGAGGCACCTTTGAGACTAACCAGTTTATTTTAGCATGCATTTTTGTAGATTATAACTCACTACCTAAGGAAGAGATTTGTAATACATCAGAGTTTATCCTGAAATAAGTAGGTTAGTCTTAAAGGCTTCAGAAAACTGTTGTTATGTGGCTGCAACAGTTAATCTCTATGGCAGAGGTTCAAAAAAGGTGTGCCCATTATCATTGTTGGCCTGTTTGCTAACAATGTGGACTTGATCCTGTCTAAACTGTGGGTGTCAGCTAAATGCAGAAATGTCTTTGGCTGTGTTGCTGATCTGCAAGACAATCTTACCAAATTAGAAACCCTCTGTTTCAATATTAAGCTCCATGAAGATCAGCAAGCATTGAAAACTCACTTTCGATTTCCCAACTCTGGCTGAACGCAGTCAGGTACATAGGAGTATGCATCTCCAAGCAATTCAGGGCTTAACAGAGTTGCCTTTTTGGACTAGAGAGTGAATATCCCTTATCTGAAAATTCAAAATGTTCTGAAATCCAAAACTTTGTTCATGGGTGGCTGAGATAGTGACGCCTTTCCTTTCAGCATACATAAACTTTGTTTCATGCACAAAATGATTAAAAATACTGCATAAATTATCTTCATGTTATTTATATAAGGTGTATATGAAACATATATCAACTTTAAGTTTAGATTTGGGTCCTGTCTCCAAGATGTCTCATTATGTATATGCAATGGTTCCAAAATCCAAAATATTTCTGGTCCCAAGCATTTTGGATAAGGGATACTCAGCCTGTTTATCTTCCAGAACCCCAACCCAGTTGGGGGATCCTGGGAGTTCATACTTTCCAAAGATTCTAGGAAGATTTAATTAGCTGAATTGAAGCATAGCTGTTAGCCAGGTCAAACAAGATCTAACATGCTTATGCACAGGTATTTTGCCCAGGCTTGGATGCATCACAGCAGTTAAATGTTAGCAGTTGCTCAATGTTTGCTTCCTCTTCCAAAGTTGCCAACAAAGCTTCCTCCCTAGTGCTTGGTAAACTGGCAAATAATAGCCAACAAATTTGTCCTAAAGAGCAGCTTTGCTTACAGAGAAATACCAGCGGAGAGAACTAGGTATGCCAAATCTCTGGAAATATTGCAGTACTACATTCTTGTTGAGTCAATTAACCTCCCTCTTCAGTAAAGAGGCTGAGAAACCATGGAGCTGACAGAAATATCACTAGGGTGGAGCACTTCCTTTTTTCTCCTAGACCTAAAGGCTCTTTGAAAACTCTCCTATGTTTCTTTCTTAAAGCAACACTGTAGGCTGAAACAACAAAAAAGGCAGGTATTTGTGAGGAATAGCAAAATAGAAATAGCATTAATGGTGTCAAAAATAAGAAGGATTGTAAATACAGTCATCCCTCTGTATCCACGGATTCTTTATCGATGGATTCAACCATCCACGGCTTGAAAATATTAAAAATGTATACAAATCCCCAAAAGCAAGCATTGATTTTGCCATTATAAGGGACACCATTTTACTATGCCATTGTATTTAAGGGGACTTAAGCATCTATGGATTTTTTTACCCACAGAGGGTCCTGGAACCAAACCCCAGCAGATACAAGGGCTCATTGTATACACTGCTAGTGGATGCAAATGATATAAATAGAATAATGTATTCAAAATATGTGTAATATATATAGAATAATTAATATATATCTATATCTATGTATACACACATTCATACTTCTAGATAATGTCCATTCCAACCACTGTAGTGTGGAGGAGCTCAATTGAAACAGATCTCACTACCGACATGAAAGCCACTGTGGTATAGCAAATAGGTATTTGACTGGATTTGAAGTTTTTTTGGATGACCCTGGTCCAATTACTCCCTTTTGGTTTGACCTGCTTCACGGAGTTGTGAAAATAAAGCAGGAGGGAAAAGACCTCCATCCATTAAATAATACCCTCCCTCCTATGCAATACTGTACTAATATTGATCTGTCTAATGTTTTGCCCAGATAAGCTCACCCATTTCCAAAAGTAGGAAAAGACAAGGTTGTATGGATTATGAGCTTTCTGTGCCAATGACAGAGTACTGTTAGGAGCCCAGATAACATAAATACTGCAAAACATGCAAGCCACATGGTTCGAGATCTATCAAATTCTGCTTAGTTTCAGCCCCAGTAATAAAACCACTGAAGATCTTATCCCTTCTGAAAACGCAGTAACAGACTCCACAGAGAAGTCTATCATGGATATATGCACATCTCTCAGCAGCTGCTGTGACACCATTTATCAAGGGAATGGTAGCTTAGAAAGAAGACTCAGATTATAAAATCATAGGGGAGGTTTTGAACTGGACTCTGACAAAAGAGATGGATCAAATCAGTTTTTTTGGAGAACATTTGTCAAAAGTTCTTTACAACTGATGCATGGTTGACATCTCATTTCCATCCAGATGGTCCACATCATGAGAGGACAAGCTTGCAAATGTTGGAAGAGGAATAGAAGCCTAAAAAAATTACTTTTTGCACTATAAGCTGCCAGAGTCCCCCATCGAACATGGCCATTTTTGGTGTGCCGTAGTCAAAAGAGCCAGCGTTGTGTAGTGGGTTGAGCATTGGATTATGACTCTGGAGACCAGGTTTCAAATCCCTGCTCGACTATAGAAACCTACTGGGTGACTTTGGGCAAGTCACACACTCTCAGCCTGAGAAAACCCTGTGATAGGTTTGCCTTTGGGTCACCATAAGTTGGAAATGACTTGAAGGCGCACAACAACAACAAAGTAAAACCTACCCTTTTCCAAGTGCTGTGTCTCATAGAATCATAGAGTTGAAAGACAAGGGCCATCCAGTCCAACCCCCTGCCATGCAGGAACTCTTAATCGAAGCATCCCCAACAGATGGCCATCCAGTCACAAACCAGAATGTCACTTTAAGTACTGAACTAGTTTTATTAAGTATCCATCCTCACAGATTGCACAAAATCTCCCCTCCACCAGTATTTGACTGTATACCTGCTGGTAGCAACTTGACCTGAAGTGGCCACAGTGCTCTTTTTTATTGACCACGTATGATGTTGCATTGGCTGGAACATGCATGTAACAAACGAGACACACTTGGGAACAAAGGGCCCGAACAGACAGGCCAAAATAAAGCTGCTTCGGGTCACTTTGGAGGTATGCTGTTTAAATGATGCATGCATTCGAAGAGGTCAGAAGCTACGCCAAAGCCACGCTCCACACCTAAGGACTGCAGCATAGCATTGGCGCAGCTTCTGGCCTCTTAAGATGTATGTGTCATTTAAACAGCATACCTCCAAAATGACTCGAAGCAGCTATATTTTGGCCTGTCTGTTCGGGCCCAACGAGACTGCAACAAACCTGACTTGACAGAAATCACATTCTCTTTGTCAGTAATTACAACAATCATTTCAGCACTAGGAAGCAACCTCTTTCAGCGATGGAAGAATTTGTTAGGGTGAACATGAATGAGCGCAATGGCCTCACCCATTGTGCAACAAATTCTTTTTGGTTGGAAAATTCCTGTACTGTAGTCTGTAAAAGAAGCAACCAACCTCCTTATTTATGTTTCCATTACCTGTTGTTTGTATTGGATTTTTCCATTCTTTCAAGAACATACACAGCAAGTTGTAAGTGCTGGAAATTCCTTATTTTTAAAATCCAACTTTAATAATAAAGAATGGGGTGTGGGTGGAACAGCAACTGATTCCTTCTTCAACAGGCACTAAATTTCTGTGTGCCTGGAACCACTGCTGTTCTGTGCTTTGAAAAAACACATGAGGAGCATTCAAAAGTGATAAATTCCACTATCCGAAGTAGAATAGTTTATACTACAGCTTGAAAAGGTTCTTTTTTTTAACTACAGCTGCCCGAATTTCCCAACCAGTAATGCTTTAAACTGGCCTGCTGCTTCTAGCTGCCAGTCATGTTTGGGAGCAGGAAACCATTTTCTTGCTCTTAGCCTCAGGCAGCAAAATACCTTGGAGCAAGCTGCTGGCCCTTGTGCACTGGAGATCTATCTTGGCCTAAAGCAGTTTGAGCTTCCTAGGACATTTCTCTGACAACTTGAAAAAGTTACTTTTTAGAGTACAACTCCCACAGAACCCACCCAGGTAGCCATTCACCATGCTGTGACTGAAGACATTTTGAGAACTGTAGTCCAAAGGAGTAATGTAGGTTTTTCCAAGCCTACATTTCTTCCCTCTCCATGCATTGCGAAATCATGTTTGTTTGTTTTTTATTATCTCAACTGTAGGACAGTTTTGTGCTTATGGCCTTAGGCACTCCGTTCTAACTCTGTGTTAGCTGCCTCTGGCAGCGGATGAAAAGACGCCTTTGAGATTGTGAAGCAAAGGAAAGAATTTCCAGGAAGAAAGAGGTTGGGTTGCCTGTTGTTCATGGAGCTGGAAATCAAGACTGTTCTGTTCTGTCAGTTCACTGTCGTGGAACTGTTACCATGACTGATAAACCTCTCTAAACTAAAACCAGGCCCCAACTCTAGATCTAGTATGGGAGTTGATATACAGTCAGCCCTCCACATTTGTAGCTTTTACTTTTATGGATTTGATTATTTATGGATTTGATTAATACGTTCTCTCCAAGTCCTCCAGTGCTACTCTGCTGGACCTAGATATTCCTAGAGAAAACACGTCTCTAGGCATTTGTTGGTCCTTCAGTGTGATTCTGTGGTCAGCTTCCAACTGATATTGACCATACAGTTGCACTGGAGGAACTAGAGATTCCTAGAGAGGTTAGATAAATGAACTGATTGCTGTATGAATCATAAACTGTAATTTCTATGCCTCAGCAAAGTTCAAATTCTAGATTGATACAAGTGTGTATGTGGCTCTGGTACCACACTTTAAGAGTCCAATTGTTGAAATTGCAAGCTGCTTAGATGGTATTCCTGTCATTGCGTAACAAGTTGACACAAATGTTGTTATATACAGAAAGGTGCTGCCAATCCGGAGCAACTGGCCAGACTCTCATCTCTCCTGCCTGGCCTTGCTGCCCTCACCAAGCCTCCTAGGAAATTAATTTCAGGCTTTTCCTGCCCTGTTGCCTTGAAATCTGTCTCTTTATTCCAAGCAGAAATGAAAGCAATTAAACAATTGCTTTCACCATTGTTTAAATAACTGAATATACATGAGTTTTGCAGTCATTTTACTCTCCTGTTTGGGTTGTGTCCAGGGGAGATGCCGTATTTACAGTGTACTCCTATTTACTTGGAAGTAAGTCCTGCTGTATTGCTGTACAATGTCCCCCTAGGTAGGTATGCAATGGATTGGAGCCCAAGTTACCCTGCTGAGCATCTCCTCTTTAACTTGTCATGTACATTTCTCTTGAGAGTAGCTTCTTTCTGCTCACCCTAGGTTGCTCTTTCAGCCACAAACACAGTTAGATGTGTCATTTTACAGTTTAAATAAAAAATCAAATCGGACTGAACATCCTCTTCTCTTTTCAAAAGGGTTTTCTGTGACTGTCCGGTGCAGCCTTCCTGTCATGGCAACGATTGTGTCAGAAAAGCTTGGCCACCTTTTCCTGAACATCCAGCACTTAAGGAGGGTCCCTCGGCTCCTGGAAGAGGCGCTTCCCCCTTCTTCTTGCACCGTGGGGGCATCGGATGTACCCCGGGTTTTCCAAAAGCCCTACATCCACGCTGGCTACCGACCCCTCCACCGGACCTGGAAGTATTACTTCCTGTCACTTTTCCAGCGGCACAATGAGGCAGTCAACGTCTGGACCCACCTGGTGGCTGCCCTCGTCTTGGCAGTGAGGTTCTGGCAGCTCTCTCAGGCCGTGGATTTCTTGGGAGACCCTCACACACAGCCTCTTTTTGTCATTGCAGCCTCTTCCATCATCTACTCAACCTTCAGCACTTTGGCACACCTCTTGCAGGCCAAGTCGGAATTCTGGCACTGTGCTTTTTTCTTCTTGGACTATGTGGGAGTAGCCACCTACCAGTACAGCAGTGCCTTGGTGCACTACTATTATGCCATTGAGCCTGAGTGGCATGCACAGATTGCCAGCTTTTACATCCCAGGAGCTGTTCTGCTGGCATGGCTCTCCTGTGCTGGCTCCTGCTATGCCAAATACCGGTGCCCACACCTCTCATCTCTGCTGGGCAGGCTGTGCCAGGAGATGCCGTCGGCTGTGGCCTACGCTTTGGACATTAGTCCAGTACTTCACCGCATTTATACCTCCTCCTCTTCTGGAGTCACAGACTTGGCTCTTTTGTATCACAAGTGCCACGTTCTTTTTTTCCTGATCGGGGCCTTCTTTTTTGCCTATCCATACCCTGAAAAATGGTTTCCAGGGAAATGCCACTTTGTTGGCCAGGGGCACCAGGTCTTTCATGTCTTCCTCATCCTTTGCACACTCACTCAGGTGGAGGCCGTGCTTCTGGATTACGAGATGAGGCGACCCATCTACTCCCAGCTCCATGGCGGCCTGGCCCCACTCTTTTCTTCCCTGTGCCTTCTGGTGGTACTTTTCTGCAGCCTCACAGCTCTATACATGACAGCCAAAGTGAAACGCAAGTTGCTTCAAAAAGAGGATTGAAAAAGACCAAGACAGGGAGGGGGTGGGACTTGCTGGGAGCCACCTGCGAGTTTCCTTAGTTGCACACTTTGGGTGCGTCAGTGCCACAGCAGTTAAGGAGACGGGCCATTTTACCTCAGATGGCTGGCTGTTTTTGTGGGCATTCTCCCACAGAACGGGCCTGTAGCTAGTTCCCTCCATGGTGCTTCCTGTGTCTGAGCTGGTTGAGGGGATGGATCAAACACTGCCACCAGAGAGTGAGTGGCAGAGAAGGGAGGGATTCTTTTCTCTGGACAGAGGAGGAACCACCTTTCCATGAGGGAAACCTGTCTCCAACTTGGGAAAGTTATTTTTGGACTATAGCTGGGTGAGGCATTCTGGGAATTGTAGCCCAGAAAAAAAAACCTTTCCCAAGCTCTGGGTCTGTTCACTAAGGAGAATGCATTGTTCACTCACTGCTCCATAATCCCTAATCCATGTTCTTTGCTAGTCTTTTAACTCAAAGGTGAGCAGATGCTATACAGTCTTGTGGGATCTACTTATATTTCCTTTTAGCTAGTACTAATGGCAGCTGTTAACTTCCATGTCTGTGGGGTGGTGACCCTTCCTCAGGATTTAGCCTGAACTCTAAAGCTTACGGCTTCAAATCTTATTTCCTAAAATAGGCCCAGTAGCTTGGATAGCCTGCTTAAAATTCAGACTTAAATCTGAAGCAGATCCACTGCCCCACTGACATGGAAGCCATCAGGCATCACTGACTGGATCTCCAGAGCCTGATACCACATTTGTAGAGAAAGGATTCTGGCCCTGGAAACTGTTGTTGGATCATCTGAATTGAACAAGCTTTCATAGTCCTTACATACGCAGTCTGCACCTGATTATTCCCCAGGCTGCCTTCTTTTCAGCAATATACTTCAGGGTGTAAAAGGGTGTAGGAAGAGTGTTATTTTATTGCGGCTGTTAGCAAGAGCAAGCAAGGGTCAATTGGCCTTGTCCAATGGGGAGGAGATGATCTTCTATGGCTGGCTTCTAG
The DNA here is from genome assembly GCF_019175285.1 of Sceloporus undulatus. NCBI lineage: Eukaryota > Metazoa > Chordata > Lepidosauria > Squamata > Phrynosomatidae > Sceloporus > Sceloporus undulatus. The sequence goes on from NC_056530.1 coordinate 2,006,597, forward strand.
AAATCAGAATAAAGACACAAACACACTGCCATTAGGCGTTGAATCAAAAGATTACTACAACCAGCATGCCTGTTTTTGGCAGGGATATATTAAGCTGCCTTAACACCAAGGTTGTTTTTCTACGCAGCCTAAGATGGTCTGCCCTGGAGTTTGGAAATGCTACTATCGGTATTTGGGCTATGGCTCCTGAAATCCCCCAAGGAAAATGTTTTCAGATTCTGATCCTGATTAATAACGGCTCTCCAGAATCTCATGTGTAAGGAAATCATTCCCAGTTACCTGAGATCCTTCATTTCAGATCCCTGAAAAACCTGTCCTCTGCCACTGAGCCATGGTCTCTTATGCATCAGATGTTGCTGCAAACTCTACAGCAGGTCTAAGTAGGGATGGCTTCTCCCTCTTTCTAATCTCAGCAACAAGCAAATCAGAGGTATACAACCTCTGGATGTGGAGGTGCCATTTCCTATCCTGCCCTGCTTCCCACTTACTCATTTTAGGTCTCAATCCTATTTAAAATCTTCCTTTGCTCATGGATGTCACTGTAGCTTGTGCCAGTGAAGCCCATGTTAATTAATGCACTGTGTGAAAAGATGCTTACCTAATAAGTGGGAATGTTCCTCCAGGGTATGATTCCTATCAACCCTGGCCACAGTCGATGTCATTTAGGTGTAGAAAGACTGAACCTCCACAAATATTGTTAGATATACCTCCCATTATCCTTGACAACAGTCTGTGCAGATAAGACCTAATCGGTTGATGAGATCTGTTACTATCCCAGCCTTCAGAGGACCAACTATTCCTCATTCCTTGTTTAAAGGCATGCAGTAACACACTCTAATGCACATTTACTCTGCATTCTGTTGTGCTTTCTCTCAAATTAATAGGATTGCAGCTTACAGTGTCTTTGATGTGTCCTAATTCTTTCAAGTTGGGTTGCCATTAAAATCCTCAAATAGCAAGAAATATTCTTGGGAATAGTTCCATCAGATTTTAACACAAAAGACTGGAGCTAGACTAAGTTACTTTACTTGGGTGCCAGCCCTGTGCACACTACCTGAGGAATACATCACATTGAGATCAACGGACTTAGCTTCTAAATAGGCCCCTTGAATATTGTGCTGTTAAGAGATCCAGTGGGACTTGGGTTACTCACAACTGAGGTCTTGCCCTTATTTCAGTGGAGACCCTGGTGCACATAAAACAGTTTGGATCTGAACCACTGACTTGTTCATTCCTGAGAAGCCTGTGCATAGACAGATTGCAGCCAGCTGATCACCTGGCAGGATCCCTCCATATTTTCAAAAACAGGGCAATTCTTTGTGGCCTCACAGTCTTCAAAAATGGCTGTTGGGGCTCAGCACTTAGAAGTATATTTGGCCAAAATTCCTTGATGGGGTTCCTGTTGAGTTATGAGTTTCCATAGAAGGCTGGTGGGAAGATGTTTATTGGAAACTGGATGTTTGTCAATTCTTTTAAGCCAGAGGCATGGCATAAATCCATCTGGATTTGTGTCCTTTGATTTCAAGCGGGACTGAAAGCCAGATGGCCCCTTAATAAACAAGTGGGTTGGAGTCCCCTCTTGGGATTGCCCTCTGTCAAATTGCCACCCAGGATGCACAGAAATCAAAGCGTTGATTTAGACTGAATAGCAGGGATGAATAATCTTAAATCTTAGAACCAAACCTGGTCTGCAGGGGTTCTTCAGATGGCCCTATGATACCATCTTTTGGTGGTTTCCCAGCTTATCTATATCAACTCTTACGATCCCTGGAGAGTGAGTGAAATGGAGGTGATAGCTGTTATAGGCCAACCCAACAGTTTGGAGAAGGCTGGTCTAGAGGCTTGCCCAAGCTTGATCCTTTTGGAGCAATGTGGCTTCCTAATATACCAGCAAGAAGACTCTGCTCATGCCACAGCCACTTTGGATCCATGCAATATTTTGGAAAGGTGATTTCATCTGAAATCTTGAAATGCCTGTATCAATTATAAGACAATGTTGAATTAAAAAATGAAACCAGTCATGCCAGAAAGTTGGGCTCAGTGCCTTCTCCCAACTTGCCACTTTTCTACAAGCAGCAGACTTTTTACTCCACTACAGAGCATTCTAACACACACCCCATCAGAATTGCGAGATGGCCTGGTTTCAGGATTATTATATCCGAATGCATAAATGTTGGATTAAGCCCAACTCCTGGGTATGGTTGAGCAAGTATAAAGATCAGTTTCAAATGTTCTGAAGAGGGAATGCCTTTGTGTGTGAAGACTTGCATTATCCCTCTCTTGCCTGTCTTGTATTTTATACATATTACTGGGCCTCAATAATTTGTTTCTATAAAAATACTTTTCAAAAGCCAAAGGGTTTGTAGTCTTTTGTCTTGTTTATCTTTCAGAACAACCTGTGCAGCAGTAGTATAACTTGGCTGAGGCAACAATGGCAGGAGCTCCAGGTACAACCTTGACCAGAGCACAAAATAGATACCTTGGAGTGGGAAGCCAAGTCTAAACACAAAATTCATGAACGGGCCAAAACACGCTGCAGAAATAATTCAGTTTGACACCACTTTAACTGCCCTGGCTCAGTGCTAGGGAATTCTGGGATCTGTAGTTTTGTGAGACATTTAGCCGCCTCTGTTAGAGAGCTCTGGTGCCACAGCGAACTACAGTTCCCAGGATTCCCTAGAACTGAGCCAGGGCAGTTAAAGTGGTGTCAAACTGGATTATTTCTGCAGTGTGTTTGGCCCTATGTTTCATACACACCCTATACACATGGCCTGACAATAATGTTACACAATATGTTTAATAGTTTTGTGCACGGAACAAAGTTTGCACACATTGAACTATCAGAAAACAAAGGTTTCCCTGTCTCAGCCATCCATGAATTTTTTTTGAGTAGTTGGAATTCCGGATAAGGGAAACTCAAACTGTAATTAATAATAATAATAATAGTCCGTTGTTGTGCTGTGTGACAAGCTATTGTTTTTTTAGCTGCCCATTGGACAATTTTCCATTGGGGTCCCTGATCTGTGAATTTGGAACCGAAGCTTGGAGACTAACTTTTAAGAAGAATTAATGATTTGCTGAAGTCGGGGGTGTCCAACCTAGAGCATTATCCTGCCACTGTTTAGACATCTTCAGTGTGTCACGGTATTGTTTCTACTTTAAAGGGTAGTATCCCATGCTCTGCCTGGAAGCTGTAGTCATGCAAAATGACATGCAAATCCTACAATGTGGTGCCCCACAGATGGTGTTGAACCACAACAATGCCTATCCCTTGCCAGCATTGCCATCTGGAGGGCCTCAAGCTGGGGAAGGCCAGTGCCAAACATGTGCTTTGCTCACAACTCTAGCCCATCCTCCAGAAATCCAGGCTTGCGGGCTTGGAATTGATGCTCACGTCACGTGCTTGGAGTTGTTTGGGATGAAGGTCAGGACTTGTCTTGGTCTGTTGCCTAGTTCCTTTTCTTGGGAATGGTCTGTACAATGCTTGTGAGCTTGCAGAAGTCCAAAGATTTATTAACAGCCATGAGTGTTTGCATTCTGGACTTAAGATGGCCAAGCTGCTTCAGTACAGTGAATCAGGCAAATAGCCACATGATACTGAAGTTGCTGGAAATCTGTGGCAGCCAAAAAGTCAACATCTCTCTCCTGTGTTTGCAAGAGAAATATGGCAGGTTTGTGGATACACATGCATGCACACAAATACATATACGCAGCCTCACTTGTACTGGTTAGTTTCGTAGTGATGGTGAACCTCTTAGAGGCCAAGTGTCCAAACTGCAACCCAAAACCCACTTACTTATTGTAAAATGCCATGTCCCTTTGGCTTTCTAGTAACAAACTCTGGCAAATTCTGTGCTGGGGCGACAGCACATGTGCCCACAGAGAGGGCTCTGAGTGCCACCTCTGGCACGCGTGCCATAGGTTTGCCATCACTGAACTAGAGTAAATTGATTGGTGAATCCTCAATCTACATGCAGGTAAATCCCACTGATCTAATGGATGTATTTTAGCTGGGACTTACAATAGGATTCAGATCACCGAATATAGAACGTGATGTTGGGTGTACAAATGCATATATTCATTACATAACCTTCTTAACTTCATGTATTCATTCATTGATAGTGTTTTAATTCTAACTGACCACACTTGGCTATGGATTTTTTTGTTAATGGAGTTTCTCTGGCGAGATTGGTTCCTCAGACCCAACCAAGGGCACCATCACAACAACAACAACAACAATAATAGGATTTATTTATATGCCGCCCCAAAAACTGCAAGACAATGTTTCTTCCAAACGGTACTAATGCAAAAATAAAGTGAACGGAAAATGGACAAAAGCAACACCTTTTCACTTTTGGGAACTTCCACTTTCTGATCGCTTTATTTTCGCATTATTGCTGTTTGGTGCAAACGTGCCTGGAAAACCTCCCGCATTTGCGGATTTTCCCTACTTTTAAAATCCCATTTCTGAGCCGTATTTGTCTAGTGTGATAAGGCTTTAAGAAAGGGCTGGCCCAGCTATTGAACTGTTTCACCTCTGGCTTTTTTGCAGGTGAGCTGTCAATGCATATGTCTCTGAAGCAGAGTAAGACCAAGAAGGTGACCCTTGCTATCTACCCCAAAAGACACCAGTACAAGTACTAGGCTTGGGACACAATAGAAGAGCTGCCTGTCTTGTCTCAGAAGGGCTGTGTGGTCTTACACTCAGTTTTGTGTTGTGTGAGAGTCGCATGGCCCCCTCTGCCTCCCCTTTAAGCTCTGCCATTACAGTTGCAGAAGTCAACTTGATGCTGCCTTATGCGTTTGGGGTGGTGGATTAAATTTAGGGTAAGACACTTGAAGCATTGCAAGTATTTGGCCTGGAAATAAACTGAAGAAGAATCAGACTGCATCTATACTGCAGAATTAATGCTGTTTGACACTGTTCTAACTTCCATGGCTCAATGCTGTGGAAGGCTAAATAGTTTTGTGAACTATTTAGCCTTCTCTGTCAAAGAGCTCTGGTGCCACAACCTACAAACCCAGCAGCAGCCCCAAGTCAAAGGATTGCATATTTGCACGCTCCATTAAATGTGCTTGGAGAAAAGTTGAATTACTGCAAAGTCTGGCTAACAAGATGGTTTTTGTAGCCTCCACAGCACCTCCAGACTGCCTGGACCCCACCCTGTTCTGTCCCCTCTGAAATGGCAAATTGTTTTCCTAAAGCCTCCAGGAGACACAATTGACCGTTATAATACATTTAAAGACTTCAATGCACTATTTCCTTTTTCAAATTCTTCTGTTTCAGGAGGAGAAATCTGCTTCCAACCACTTCTAGGGCAAGGAGATAGTCCTTGTGGGTTCAGGGGTCTCAGACCTGCCTTTTGCTGAGAAATACTAAAACCTGGGGAGGCAGTAAGAGCAAAATGACACACATGAGCCAAGTTTAGCAGCAAATTCAGCCCCAAGGAAAACCAGGAAAATACCTTTCTGTGAATACAGTTTGGAAACTTGAAACAGTAGGCAACCTGGACCAAGGAGATGAAAAGAGTAAAATAACACATTTTTTAAAAATGGCTTGAACACTGTCGGTTAGTAGCAAGCCAGAAGAATATTCTTATTGGATAATGAGGTCTGGAAACTTAGGTTTAGGTAGTTGAAGGGATTGGGAGTGGGTGGCAAGAGCAAAATAACACATAAACATTAGGGAGTAAAATTCAGCCTCATTTAGAACCAATATCAAACCAGGACAATGTCATTCCTGGCCAAATAGGCCAGAAGACCTACATTCCAGTCAGCAAAATTAAGGAGAGGAGGTGATAATAGTAAACTCACATATATTTTCATATGCTTACAAATGAACCCTGTGTAGCACCTGCATCAATGCCAACAACAACAAAAAAAGCACTGCACAAAGCAAAAAGGCCCCTTTGATGACTCCCGATTTACAATGGAAGATACAATTCTCACTAGCTCTCAGTCGCATGAGCGCATACATCCACCAGCATGTTTTTCTTTAAATCTGAGCCAGAATGTGGTCAGCAGGTTTGCTGCTGCTGGTAGTTTCTCCCATAGACAGAAAAACAGCTGAATCAAAACAAGCTGATTCCAGCCATTTGCTTTCATTGTGCAGTTGGACAGAGCAGGAATTTGCGCTCACTGCCTTGGCAACCTCCATCGCAGGTCTCATTGGAGGTGAGATGCTTTCCATTCACCTCTCTGCTGCAAAATGTGGCCAGGAGTTGTTTTAGAGCACATGCATTGAAATCAGGACACTGCAGAAGCTTCCTAGTGCCATTCTGAGCATGCACAAAACCCAGGCATGCTTGGAAGCTGTTTAACCAAAGAACTGCAGGTTCGTCTAAATAATTTATTTAATTTCTTTCCTTTTCCCGCGGCTTACGTAACATGTAGAGTGCGGACAGTGAAGCAAAAGTAACAGGATTTCTTTCCTGAGTGTTGGGCTGGTTTGTTTTCTACATGCTTTGAAGGGCAGGAGCTCACTATTAGCACAGTCCAACCCTGTATGTTTGTGCACACCTATGTGTGTGTGTGTGTGTGGCAATGGTTCCCAATCTTTGACCCTCCATTTGTTTTGGACTTCAGATCCCAGTTGCCCCAGCCAACTTGGCCAACAGTCAGGAGTTCTCAAAGGTTGAGCACCACTTGTCTATGGTATTGTGCTGTATACAATGGTCTCTCCAGATTTGCTGAAGGACCCCCGTGAATGTGGAAAAATTGCAAATAAAAAAACCACTTCAGATCCCAGAAGCCCCAGCCAACTTGGCCAACAGTCAGGAGTTATGGAAGCTGAACTCCACATTTCTATGTCTCCTTCCTTGGAGGTCTTTAAACAGAGGCTGGATGGCCATCTGTCAGGGATGCTTTGATTTGGATTTCCTGCATGGCAGGGGGTTGGACTGGATGGCCCTAGTGGTCTCTTCCAACTCTATGATTCTATGATTCTATGATCCTCATGAATTCTTTTTAGCTGAGATAACACCTCTCTAGGAATCTCCATGTCCTCCAGTGGTCAACATCTGCCAGAAATTGATCGTAGAATCATGTTGGAGGACCTAAAAATGCTTAGAGAAGTGTTTTCTTAAGGAACTTTTAGATTCTCTATGGTCAACGTCTGGCAGAGTTGTGTTGGAAGACCTAGAGATCCCTGGAGAGAACATATTAACCAAAACCACAAATAATCAAATCCGCAAAAGTCAAAGCTGCAAATGTGGAGGGACAACTGTACATGCATATTTATGTAGGTGCACAGGTATCATAAAACATAGAATCATAGATTCGAAAGAGACCACAAGGGCCATCCATGCATGTATGATGCACATGTGTGTGTATTTTGATGCATGTATTGCATGTGTGTGTGCATGGCCCTATCACACCACTGTGGGTCATGGGGGACAATGTCTAGCATTGCAAAGAGAGAGAGAGAGAGAGACAAAGACCTTTCAAACTGTTCACAACTAAAGCTCTTCTATTTGCTGTGTTTGCTTTTCCTTGGTCATTTTGCCTACTTCTTTTAGTTCTCAGTGGTCAACTGTAGTTTTATGTTAATGCAGTGCTAGAAGTTTGGATTTGTAGTTTATCTTAAAGTCGTTTCCAACTTATGATGACTCTAAAATTATGGGGTTTTCTTGGCAAGATTTGCTCAGAAGGGGGTTGCCATTGTCTTTCTCAGAGGCTGAGAGAGTGTGACTTGTCCAAGGTCACCTGGTGGGTTTACATGACCCTAAGGCAAACCCATCATAGGGTTTTCTTGGCAAGATTTGCTCAGATTTGCCATTGCCTTCCTCTGAGGATGAGAGTTTGTGACCTGCCCAGGGTCACCCAGTGAGTTTCACAGCCGAGCGAGAATTGAACCCTGGTCTCTAGAGTCATAGTCCAACACTCAAACCACATTTGGATATGAAAGGAAAATTTAATGGCAGGGCATGGACAGAATTCTTCCTTTGAGGGTAGGCTCAATGCCCCTTTTAGCTTGCCTTCCAACATCTATAACCCAGTTCAGGCCTTTTTGGCTTCTTTCTCCCTTTTCCAGCTGGAGCTCTTCAAAGCAGAAGTGAGTATAAGATGAGTCATTTGATGAATGTATATACCACAGAAGAGCATTATTTCCTGTTGCTCTCATGAGATCAGGAATTGAGCAGTAGCTGCCAAAACAGCGAGAGCGAGGGGATCTTGTAGCACCTCTCAGACTAACTGAGGTTGCATCCGTACTGCAAAAATAATCTACTTTGGCACCACTTTTAACTGCTATGGCTCAGTGCTATCCTATTGTGGGAATTGTAGTTTTGTGAGACATTTAGCCTTTTCTGTCAGAGAGCTCTGGTGCCACAAGAAACTACAATTCCTAGAATTCCATAGCATTGAGCCATGGCAGCTAAAGCAATGTCAGACTGGACTATTTCTGCAGTGTGGATGCAGTCAGAAAGAAAGAAAGAAAGAGATGTTGATAGCAAAAGCTTTCATAGGGTGTACTTGCAGTATAGATATGATGTACTGTAGTTTGACACCACTTTAAATGCTGTAGCATATTATCATATCATCACAGTTCCTCCCAACAATTTTTGCTGTAAGATGGCTGGCTTTCTTTGGAAGCTCTTCTCACCATTGTGAAGTCCATCTGTTTCAGGTGAGGCAGAAAGTCTTGGTTTGAAAACAGTGACCTTCCTTGTTGGAGGTAAAAGGAGTCTAAAATTTAGGATCTACGATGGACCCTTGGGATCCACTGGGGTTTGGTTCCAAGATCTCCTGTGGATACCAAAATCCATGTATACTCAAGTCCCATTAAATACAGTGGCATAGTAGAATTGTGTCCCTTATATAAAAATGGCAAAATCAAGGTTTGCTTTTGGAATGTATATATATTTTTGAATATTTTCAAGCTGTGGATGGTTGAATCCGTGGATAAAAAAAAATCTGCAGATATGGAGGGGCCACTGTATTGTATATCTGGGTAGAAGGGAAAGTTGGATGTAGTACAAATTGGATGAGCTCAGATTAAGACCACACTGACAGCATAGCAGGGTTTACACAGCATCGCAATTGGTTTTCCTGTTGAATTCATGGGACCAGAATAGCAACTCATAAGATACACAATCAACTCCTATCTCAGTCTACCAGGAAGCAGATGGTGCTTCTGCGGGTTTGCTTTGCTCATGCATGTTAACCCCATGATAAGGTTGCCATAAATTGGAAATGACTCGAACATAACAACAACAAATATTTCTTTTAATATATTCAAGCTATGGATGCTTGAATCTTTGGATAAAGAATCCGTGGATAGAGAGGGCCAACTGTACGGTGTGAAAGGGTCCCTAAAAATTGTTGTTACACTTAGGTCCAAAACACACCACAGAAATAATCCAGTATTTAACCACTCTGGCTCAGTGCTAGGGAATCCTGGGAATTGTAGTTTATTGTGGCACCAGAGCTCTTCGACAGAGAAGGCCAAATGTCTCACAAAATTCTCTAGCACTGAGCTAGGGCAGTTAAAAAGTGGTCTCAAACTAGATTGGACCTAGATTCAAACTACATCTGCTAGAAGGGCTCACATGTTTTGGACCCTCTTTTAGGATTTGCCCGGGAGTCCTAACCACTTTAATCTGGTTTTGATGTTCAGATGAGGAACAGAACCAGGAGTACTTGATTTCTGAGCAGGTTTTATCAGCACCTTTGACAACCAAGTTTGTCCGTTGACCAACCGGGCAAACGTCCAGTTGTTTAGTCTGGGAGAAGGTCAGTTGCCTGAGTGTTGAAATAACCGGCTGAAAGTACTCCCACGCTGGAAATGCCTCTTTAGCCTCTAGCAGGAAAAACAGGAAAGATTCTTGTCCTAAAGACTAACAAAATATATTGTGACTTAAAAGCCGTTTTTATGGGCCGCCTTCACATGTGAGTCAGTCTTTGCAAGACATTTACTCCCTTTGTGCGTCTTATTGGAAAGAAACCTTCTGTATGCAAAAGCTATTCTGTATTATTTATTTTATGGCTTTATAGTCGTCCCTCCGCATTTGCGAATTTTTTTTTTGTGGATTTGGTTATTCATGGATTTTATTAATACATTCTCTCTAGGAATATTTAGGTCCTCCAGAAGAACTCTGTGGCCAACTTTAAGTAAAAGTTGCACTGAAAGACCTAGAGATTCCTAGAGAGAACACTCCGCTAGGCATTTGTAGCTCCTCCAGTGCAACTCTATGGTCAGTGTCTGGCAGATGCTGACCACAGAGTTGCAGTGGAAGACCTAGCGATGCCTAGAGAGGTGTCCTCTCAGGTAAAAAGTGTTTTTGTTACTCACGTTTTTCCATATTCACGGGGGTCCTGTGCCCCTAATCCCAGTGAATGTGGAGAGCCCACTGTATTCCTATCCCTACTCCATCCAATGAGGGTGCAACTATACTGTAGAAATAATGCACTTTGACACCACTTAAGTGCACTGTAGCCCCGTCCTGCAAATCCTGGGATTTGCAGTTTTGCAAACCTTCTCTGCCAAAGAGTGTTTGTGATCCTCACCAAACTACAAATCCCAGGGTTCTGTAGGATGGAGCCATGGCAATTAAAGTGGTGTCGAATGGCATAGTGTTTGAGCCTTGGATTGTGACTCTGGAGACCAGGGTTCGAATCTCAGCTCGGCCATATAAACCCACTGCATGTGTCCTTGGGGGAGTCACACTCTCTCAGCCTCAGGGGAAGGCCAGGGGCAAAAACAAAACAAAACCCAACCCTGAAGAAACTTGCCATGAAAACCCCATGATAAGTTTGCCTAAGGGCAAGGCGCCCAACAACACCAAATTATGTCATGTAGCTGTAAATAAACCCTTTGAAATGCATTTATATTTTAATATGAATGTTTTTAGCCTTTTTATTTGGTGTTGTTCTTGAATGCTCTACATTGTGCAGTGCCTTGTCCTCCTTTGTGGTTTTATGAGGACATCTGGTCAAAGAGTTATAGAACCATAGAGTTGGAAGAGATCCCAAGCGCCAGCCAATCCAACCCCATTCTGCCATGCAGGAACTCTCAATCAAAGCATCCCTGACAGATGGCCATCCAGCCTCAGTTTAAAGACCTCCAAAGTAGGATACTCCATCACTCTCCAAGGCAACATGTTCCACTGTCGAACAGCCCTTACTGTCAGGAAGTTCTTCCTAATGTTGAGGTGGAATCTCTTTTGCTGGAGTTTGCATCCATTGTTCCGGGTCCTGTTCTCTGGAGCAGCAGAAAACAAGCTTGCTCCCTCCTCAATATGACATCCTTTCAAATATTTAAACAGGGCTATCATATCACCTCTTAATCTTCTTTTCTCCAGGCTAAACATCTCCAGCTCCCTGAGTCGTTCCTTGTAGTAGGACATGGCTTCCAGACCCTTCACCATTTTAGTCGCCCTCCTTTAGTCATGCTCCAGTTTCTCCATATCCTTTTGAAATTGTGGTGCCCAGAACTGGACACAATATTCCAGGTGGGACCTGGCCAGAGCAGAATACAGTGGCACTATTACTTCTCTTGATCTAGACACTATACTTCTATTGATGCAGCCTAAAATTGCATTGGCCTTTTTAGCTGCCACATTGCACTGTTGACTCATGTTCAACTTGTGGTCTACTTGGACTCCCAGATCCCTTTCACACATATAACTCTAGTTCAGCCAGGTGTCCCCCATCCTATATCTGTGCATTTCATTTTCCTGCCCTTACATTTCTCTTGCGCTGAATATCATTTTGTTAGCTTGAAGAGAAAGGAGTAATAGGAATCTGGGACCTTAACTGCTGGGGCTTGGATTGCAATTCCCAGCATTCCTCACCACTGACCAGAACATCTGGGGCTGATGGGAGATGCAACCCAACAACAACAGTAATAATAATAATATAATATAATTAATATGCCACCTCTCCCATGGGATCAAATACAATATAAAATACAGGATATATTAGAAATACATTATATCACTTCCCTCCCTTCCCCCAGACAGAGTATATAAGTACTCTAACAAACAAACAAACAAACCATAATAAAATATTAACAACTAAAACAGTTAAAACAATTAAAATGTTTGTAATAAAGCAAAGAATGGGGAGGATATGAACCCCTTTTAGATCTGGTTTGGGTCCATTGTAAACATGATGCCCATTGAATGCATGAAAGACTGATTGAATTGGAACTAGCAAAACTTTGCAAAGAGAAAAGGAGGAACTGCGCGCGCAGCTGCAAAGGCCGAGTCTGAGTGGGCGGGGAGAGGGGCGGGGCCAGGCGGATCCCTCTCCGGCTATTGGTCCTTTCCTGGGAGGAGGGGCGGGGCCAGGTTGGCGGGAAATTGGACTGGGAAGAAGGAAGGAAGCAGAAAAGTTGGTGGCTGTTTCTTCTCTTTGTTCCTTATGGGAAGCGGGAGGGTGGCCTAGTGGTTAGAGACCCAGCTTCAGGGATCTCTAAAGGAGGGAGGGCAAGGCATTGGAGAAACATATGGAGGGCATTGGATTAAAGTGGAGGGCATTGGATTAAAGTGGAGGGCATAGGAAAAATATGGAGGGCATTGGGGAGGGGAAATTGGAAACACTAAATTGGTTGCATGTGGTTTGATTACATCGGCTTGTGTTTTATTATGTCCTCAGCCATATTTTTTCTGGTTAATTAAATATAATAATAATAATAATAATAATAATTGTTAACCCTTGACTGAATCTATATTCAGATTATTCCTTTCTTTTGTGCATTGTGTTCAAAAGTGGGGAAATCCTTTGACCCTTTGTGTTGTGCTCTCAAGCAGCCCATTGCCAAACACATTTGCTGTCGCCAAACATGTTTGCATCCTGAGCTCTGGGTGCGAGTCCTGTCTGTTGTTTCTTCATGGGAAAAAGACTTTTAGAAGGATCCTCTTTGCAACAACAGATGCATTTCTTGGAGGGGAGCAGCAAACATGGCGTTACTCAATGGGCTTCTTAAGTAAAGGACATTTTGAAATTCCTTATGGACAGAAGGTTTAAATGTAGGGCATGTCCTGGAAAAGGAGGACATGTGGTCACCCTACTCCCAAGAGACTGAGTAAACCAACAGGGGACGATAATGCGGAGGATGCAGTAGGGATTAAGACTGAGTGTGGTCTAGTGGTTCAAGCCCCATCTGCACATCTCCACTTGGGTGCCTCTACACCAGTGAGTCCTCCAAAATGTTTAGGACTCCAACTCCCAGAATTCTTGGCCACTGGCCAAGCTGGCTGGGGCTTCTGGGAACTGAAACCCCTGGCTCTCCGTTTCATTGCACTGCTTTGTGTTTGGAGTATTTTGTAATGAACAAAATGTGGGGATGAGAAGAAGACATTTCGTATGGTGTAGCATAGTGGTTTGAGCAGAAGCCTGGAGATCAGGGTTCAATTCTGTTGGACGATTTTTGCATTCTCTTTTCCCCTCCTTAGAGAGATAGGGATTTCCTGCATGCAAACTCCTCTCCCTCATCCAAACCAACCGTGTGATTCAGGCCACTCGCCCTTTGGAACTGACAGACTCTCTCTCAAAGAGTTTCAACCGAACGGCATGTTTTCCATCTTCGTCCTCTCCCAACTTTCTTTGGAAAAATGGTGAGATAAAGATATCTTTTTTACCTGAACTATTCACTAGCTAGATTAGGATCTAGCCCTTTATGTATATGTATATAGATTAAAGCCATTAGTAAACTTTGGTTTTAAACTACAAGCTATGTGTTCGTTGCTTTTAGGGAAGCGTGGTTAGACAAAGGCACATTTCTACTCTGCTGATTTAAAGCTAGACCCTAACTGGCTTGGCTTTGACATTTCTGATAGGTAATATTTTTGTTTAAGCCCTAGGAAAATGAATTAACCTACAGATTCCCCACTCGACCTTGGAGACCAGCTGGGTGTCCTTGGAAGAGAGTCACACACTCTCAGCCCCAAAAAACCCATAAATTGGAAACGATGTGAGAGAAGCAGTGACCGTTTTCATTCTGTGCCTGGAACAAGACTTGTTCTTCAGCACTTTGGAGAATGTATGAGGCATATTCAAAGGTCAGAGAGCACTGAAGTACGTGGATGGTTTGAAGGGAAATATTCAGAAATGTGAATGTTCCAGAACATTAGGGCCTGTTACAGACTGCCAAAATAAAGCTGCTTCGGGTCTCTTTGGAGGTATGCTATTTAAATGATGCATGCACCCTAAGAATCCGGAAGCTGCACCAAAGCTGCACTCCAGTGCTTAGGAATGGAGTGTGGCTTTGGCGTGAACTCCGGACTCTTAGGACCCATGCATCATTTAAATAGCATACCTCCAGAGAGACCCGAAGCAGCTTTATTTTGGCAGTCTGTAATAGGCCTAGAATACCCATAATCTGACTTCAGAATTTTGACTTTGTTTTTTAGTGGTAAAGCTTTAACAACAGAGTCAGTGGTGTAATAGTTACAGAGTATGACGAGACTTGGCCACAGACACCCATTGGACTAGTCATATCTCATGGCTTGATCCATCTCACAGGCTGATGTGACGATAAAATGGGGAGGAAGAGCTGGGTACACCGAGTGAGAAATAAAGAAATGAAATAAAATAGAAATTGCTAACGTGTGCACAATAGAGTCTAGCTTCTCTGTTGCTTTTAAATATTAATTATCCAAAGCTGTTTCCCACAGGGATTGCACCTCGCTGCTGGGACAGATTAGGAGCAGATGGCAAACGGCTGATGAATCCCTGATGAGCGGGATCTGTAGCACTGACATGTGAAGCCAGCGATCAAACTGGATGTTGGGATCCTAAAGTTTCTAAGCCATTAAGGTAAGCAGTGCTGTCAAAAGCTTTGAACCCCAGACTGCGTCATCTGGAGGACTAGGAACTTGGTGTATATCCCACCTCTTTTTGTCCTTTTTGACTGCAGAAAATTCCATCTTATTTGAACACAGAAGACAGATTGCTGATGAAAAGAAAGGGCAGGACTGCTGATGATAAACAGCATGAGTCTTGTGGTGTCTGGCTGGATACTTCAGCACTCAAGAGACGCAAATTGCAGGTAATGGAGCGACAAGGTTAGAAAAATATTTTTGAAAGCTTCATGTGTCTTAGTTGTCAGATGGGCATAGGATCAAGAAAACTGTGTAAACACTTCCTTCTTGTTGTTGAGTGCATTCAAGTAGTTTCCAGTGAACTTATCATGGAGTTTTCTTGGCAAGTTTCTTCAGAGGTCATTTGCCATTGCCTTCCCCTGAGGCTGAGAGAACGTGAATTAGCCATGGTCACCCAGTGGGTATACATGGCCAAGTTGGGACCTGAACCCTGGTCTCCAGAGTCACAGGCCAGTGCTCAAACCACTATACCACACTGGCTCTAACTCTTTCTTGCAAAGCCCCAAATTTCTAGGCATCCCAGCAATGTAGAGATGTGATGCTTCCATTCTATTGATAGGTATTCCAAAGGTATTGCCTCATGCATCTGAGGAAGGAAGCTCAAGTTTACAAAAGCTCATGCTAGTTGCAAATGTGCTACAAGATCTCTCTCCATACTAACACAGCTGTGTCTTTGAATTCATATTTATAGTTTGCTATGTGGCTAAAAAGTACAGCCCCTTGCCTGTAAGAATTGAGTCACATTGAAGGGCAGGGCAGAGGTGAAGTACACTTGCTTCTCCATAGAATCTTGACTGGCTTGTTTTGAATGCCTGAGGCTGCATGACAAAGCGCACATGATGTGGTTATTCACGTGCAAGAAAGAGGCCACAGTAGGTTTGCATTGATTTCTAAACTACCGAAGAATGTGTTTAGAGCAGGGAAGGGCTGACTCCTGTTGAGAAGAACCATGAGTGTTTTTCAAGGAGTACTCCATGGTCACCCAGTGTGGTTTGACCAAGCAGGAATATAAATCTCACACTTGAAAGCAAATCACACCAAAATGCCCCCTTGAGGGGCTTCTTGTGGGCAATGACCACAGGTTTCCTCCTCTGTCCAATACATAATGACCAAGAGCATCTATATTCATTTGTGTGTATATGGGGGAATCACCAGCATTCTTCTTCTGGGCTTTCCTTTCTGCCCCTGCGCATAACCTCAGCTGAGGGGGGACCTATGCTGGAAGTGTGGGGCAGTGACACCTCTGCATTTTCTCAGTTGCAAAGTTACAGCTGGATTGTGTTTGGGATCACACTGCTTCTTCTGACTATGGCAGGGTGAGCTCCAGCACCATCAGCTGAGATTGCCTATGGTGAGAAGTGTGTTATTGTGCAAGGAGATACTGGATATCTCCATCCCCAACAACTTAAAGAGTATATACACTGATGTAAATGGGTTTTAGGCCACTACATGCCACAAACAGGATGCCAGCTATGGTAGAAAGAAGATAGAAAAGTTGGTATAAAGATATAAAATCCAGCTGTGATTTCAGACCCATGGACCATCTTGCAAAGCCCAAATGTTCCTCCTCAAGGCCCTGATGGATAAATATCTTGAATGCTTGCACGCATACTCTGTCCTTTTGGCTGGCCCTAACGCTGGCTGGAATTCATGACAATAGTTTCATTTGTGTATTCAGTAGTGTAGGGAATATATAGGGATTTTACCATCCTTACACATATTCCCTACACTACTGAATAAAGGTAAAGGTAGTCCCTTGCTATGAATGTCTAGTCGTAACTGACTGTAGGGGTTGGTACTGATCTCCGTTAATAAGCCTAAGAGCCAGTATTGTCAAAGATGACTCCATGGTCATGTGGCCAACATGACTGCACCGAATGCTGTTACCTAACCACCAAAGTAGTACCTATTTATTTACTTGCATTTGCATGCTTTCGAACTCCTGGGTTGGCAGAAGCTGGGACTAGTGACAGGAGGCACTTGGGCCTCAAACTGCCAATCTTCCGATTGTCTGAGCATCAGAATTGGCATCTTAACCACTAAGCCACCACATCCACGCACTACTGAATACACAAGTGAAATTGTTGGCATGAATTCCACTCTACGTCCTCCATCTTTATTAGGCTTTATTAGTCCCCAATCCTGATTTAGTGGGCAGGAATCGCTGCAAGTGACGGGAGTCTGTTCTCTTGTTGATCAGGACTCAGCAAAGTGATAATAATAAATAATAAAACTTTTATTTTTATGCCGCTTTTCTGTGACGAGACAATCAAAGCGGCTCACAACATATTAAAATATCCACATTTACAAGATTATGTCCCAAATTCCCCCCTTAAAACAGGATTAAACATGATACAATTAAAATTGGAGACTAAAATATCTATTAATAACACAGTAAAAATATCATGAGGACAGAGCGGTGGGCTAATACATGATGTGAGGAGCAATCATTCTGTGGCCAGACACTTTTATTCGGGAAAGGCTTGCCGGAAGAGATCCATCTTGACAGCTTTTTTAAAGCTGACTAAGCTGGCAATTTGACAGATCTCGTCCGGCAGGTCGTTCCATAGTTTGGGAGCAATTGCAGAGAAGGCCCGCTGGGAGGTAGCAGTTTCCATTCTGTCCCATGCATGATCTCCAGTGTGAAGAAGAATTGTGACAGAAAGCCAATGTGGTGTAGTGGTTTGACAGCAACCCTGGAGACCAGGGTTCGAATCCCCACTCATCCATGGAAGCCCACTGGGTGACCTTGGGCAAGTCACACTCTCTCATCCTCAGAGAATGGCAATGGTAAACCTGCTCCAAAGAAACTTGCCAAGAAAACCCTGTGATGGTTTTGCTTTAGGATTGCAATAAATTGGAAATGACTTGAAGGCACACGGCAACACCACCAATCCTGCCTCTGTCACTGGAGGTGACTTGCAAAGGGGGTGGTGGAAATATCAATCTGCTTCATCCTGATCAACAGGAGAACAGAGCTCCTTTGTTTGCAGTGGCTACTACCCGGTATGTCAGGATTATAGGCATTGGGCCTGAGAGATGCTACTGAGCTACGTAACTACTAAATACATGAGATTGAATCTCAGCTATGGATTTTTTTCTTATGGCCAACCAACAAGGCTGTCTCTGGCTTTTGAAACAGGGCACCCACTTTCCATGCTGGAATATTTTAATTCAGGTTCCTCATTGCAGTGGAAGATGAAAATGTTACCGTCAGTGTTGGGATGTGAAAAAGAAAAGGCATTTATAATGGGGGTTGGACTGCACAAAGTACTCTGTGGCATTACAGTTGCTATAAAAGATAGGTCAGTGTTCTCCCACTGCAGCTGAGCAGTGGACTAAATAGTTTTATTTCCAAATAAAGATTTTATTGCAATGAATGAGACTTCTAAGTCAGTGCTAATATAAGTCCCATTGATTTCAATGGGTCTAATTTCATTAGGGATGTCATTAGATTTAGCCCAGTGGCTTCTTGATTAAGGGCATCTGATTCACTTTGGTTGAGGTGTTCTTGGGATATTTCTAATACAGTACTTGGAAATCATTCCCTTCTAAAAATTGGGAGTAATTTTTTATTTAAAGTGCAACTTTAAAGTGCAAGTTTACATTGCTGCCCACATCCTCTGCAACAGCAATGCACTGAGATTTTAACAGACATGTAAAAGCCTGGCTGGAAAAAATATTTTTTAATTTCCTTCTAAACATACATTTTTCTATTCCCCTTGATATTTTTGTATGCAGATAATATGTACTTTCATATCAACAGAAAACCAAAACAAAACCTAATTCTAGTCAACTCCATTTTTGTGCTGGAGTCAATTTAGCCACACTTAAAACCTATTGAAATCTGAGAGTCAGATTGATTTCAAAGAATCTGACCAAAGCTAGATCTAGCTACTTAATGTTATTGGCAGGACAGTTACTAAACTGACTGTCATGCAGCAGGGGAGGCCCAGCTTTTTAACCCTCAAAAAGCTTGAGTAAATTATGTTTGCGCGTGAATGAAATGAGCTTCAAGTGAAGGACAGCTTGCAAAATGTAGGAGTGACATCAGTTATGAAATGCCAAGAAACTTAAGGAACAGGATTTGGGGATTGTTAAACTCAAAAGTGCCCCAAGGTTTGCAGAAAATTTAAAAAATTATTCAAAAATAAAACTTATGGGAGATTTAAAAAAAACCTTCAGTAGCTAATGTAGAAGGGGTGGTGGAAATCAATCTGTTCATCCTGATCAACAGGAGAACAGAGCTCCTTTGTTTGCAGTGGCTACTTACCGGTATTCAGGATTGATAGGCACTTGGGCCTGAGAATGCTACTGAGCTACGTAACTACTAAATACATGAGATTGAATCTCAGCTATGGATTTTTTTCTTATGGCCAACCAACATGGCTGTCTCTGGCTTTTGAAACAGGGCACCCACTTTCCATGCTGGATATTTTAATTCAGGTTCCTCAATGCAGTGGAAGATGAAATGTTACCGTCAGTGTTGGGATGTGAAAAAGAAAAGGCCTTATAATGGGGGTTGGATGCACAAAGTACTCTGTGGCATTACAGTTGCTATAAAAGATAGGTCAGTGTTCTCCCACTGCAGCTGAGCAGTGGACTAAATAGTTTTATTTCCAAATAAAGATTTTGTTGGAATGAATGAGACTTCTAAGTCCGGTTAATATAAGTCCCATTGATTTCAATGGGTCTAATTTCATTAGGGATGTCTTAGATTTAGCCAGTGGCTTCTTGTTAAGGGCATCTGATTCACTTTGGTTGAGGTGTTCTTGGGATATTTCATACAGTACTTGGAAATCATTCCCTTCTAAAAAATTGGGAGTAATTTTTTATTTTAAGTGCAACTTTAAAGTGCAAGTTTACATTGCTGCCCACATCCTCTGCAACAGCAATGCACTGAGATTTTAACAGACTATAAAAGCCTGCTGGAAAAAATATTTTTTAATTTCCTTCTAAACATACATTTTTCTATTCCCCTTGTATTTTTGTATGCAGATAATATGTACTTTCATATCAACAGAAAACCAAACAACCTATGTCGTCAACTCTCCATTTTTGTGCTGGAGTCAATTTGCCACACTTAAAACCTATTGAAATCTGAGAGTCATGTATTTCAAAGAATCTGACCCAAGCTAGATCTAGCTACTTATGTTATTGGCAGGACAGTTAAACTGACTGTCATGCAGCAGGGGAGGCCAGCTTTTTAACCCTCAAAAGCTTGAGTAAATTTGTTTGCGGTGATGAAATGAGCTTCAAGTGAAGGACAGCTTGCAAAATGTAGAGTGACATCAGTTATGAAATGCCAAGAAACTTGAGGAACAGGATTTGGGATTGTTAAAACCAAAGTGCCCCAAGGTTTGCAGAAAATTTTTAAAAATATAACTTATGGGAGATTTAAAAAAAACCTTCAGTAGCTAATGTAGTTGAAGGAGGGTATGGCTGCAAGAACCTCGAACAGGAGAATCAAAGATCTAGTTTCGTGTTACTATGTAGAATCAATACATGTAGAGAGATCTTGTAGCATCTTTGAGACTCACTGAAAGAAGTTGGCAGCATGAGCTTTCCAGACTAAAGTCTACTTTCAGATGCTTTTGGAGAGTTTGTGCTAGAAGATGAGGGTTTACTACAGCTGCCTTGGTCCCATCTTGGGAGAAATGTGGCCATAAAGTAAATAAATAATAAAACATTTTAGATGATCTCATTTATAATTGTGGTATTCTCATGGATTTAAGATGAGTTAAAGCAAAACCATAGGATTTTGGATTAAATGGTATGTGGAGGCTGAAACTTCGCATGAATTTTGACCCAGAATTTCTTTCCCACTCAGAACCTAATAGGGAAGCCCGACATTAAGAATACTGAACCGATCCCTTCTTCTCCATCAAAAGCACCTCTTCCATGCACAAAACAAACCTCCATTTCCAACTCTTCTCGAGCTCAACCATCAGGTATGTTTTTCTAGGAGAAGCCACCTGTTTCATGTCACCGGAAGGGATAGGTGTTTGGAACTCAGGATTCTAAAGAGGAGCCATGACTCCTGAAAGGCCGTTTCCAGATACACAAAATAAGCAGACTATGACCTGTTACAGATGCCAAAATAACGCGTTCGGGTCTCTTTGGAGGTATGCTATTTAATGATGCATGGGTCCTAGAGTCCGGATGTTGCGCCAAAGCCACCATTCCTAAGCACTGGAGTGCCGCTTGGTGCAGCTTCCGGATTTTTAGGATGCATGCATCATTTAAATAGCATCCTCCAAAGAGACCCGAAAGCAGCTTTATTTTGGCAGTCTGTAACAGGCCTAAAAGAATTAGCTCTATTATTAGCACTGAATGTTCGGTTTTTGTCAGATGCTGAGAACTGGTTCTTCAGCTGAATCCCTCTCTTCATTTGCTCATGGCAAATTGACTGGATTACCATCTAATTCCTCCGAGGTAATTGGGCATTTGTTTTATAGAGCCTTTGTATGATGTATTCTTTCTTATACCTTGGAAAACCCATGAGTAAAACGTAAAGGTTGGATTTGGATCTAACATATTGAGCGGCATGTTGTAGAGAGGCATGATTCTGGTGAGACTAAATTGCATACATACCTGGCATCCTAAGCTAAATATCTGTAAACTCAGCCAGAGATCAGCAATAGTACCAGAAAGAAGAGAAGTGTGTATGTGCCAGGGACCAAGGCTGCATCCACATTGAGTATGATGGCCACTATGGCTACCATGGCTCAATGCTTTGGAACTCTGGGAATTGTAGTCTGTTGTGCTCCCGAGCTCTCTGTAGTTTGTTGTGGCCAAGCTCTCTGACAGAGAAGGTAATATCTCATAAAACTCCAAGTCCTAGAATTTCATAGCAGTGAGCCATGGCAGTTAAAGTGTCAAACTGAATTATTTCTTCGTGTGGATACAAACCAATTCCAATTCTGTTCCTGGGGGTTGGTCCTGTCATTAGATATGTTAGCACATGCATAATATCCATATATACACATTCAGTTCTAGCTAGGACTGTGCATGCAGATTCTCAAATCATTGGCCCTCCCACTGTGTTAGAGTAGACATAATTCCAAATAACTCCTCATCACTAACTATGTTTGTTGGAACTTCTGGGTGTTTAAATCTAAAATATTGAAGAGATGACTGGTTAACATAACCTAGTGAATTTTGCATCTAGGCCATCCACATCACTTTTGCGCAAACATTTATTGTAGCAATTGTTATATTCCATTTGAGAAACATCCTGGTAAAATGGGGAAATTTGGTGATGCTCCAAGTAGACATCTTTATTGATCCATAAAGGAAAAATGTGTGCCCCATACAAAGTCTTGGCCACTCTAATACAGGTATAAGCCTGAAAGTTGAATCAGGTCATGTTTTAGTTATTACTTAAGTCTGCAAATGTGTTCTATTGTAACCATCAGTGTTTTCTTCCTTCCCATAACTGTAGCAAGGCCTCTGTCCTTGTACTGGGAAAGGGATGACTGCTATGGTCTCCTTCAGACATTCTTTTTGTTTTGCAAAATCTCTTGTTCAAGATCAAGCAAAGTTACATGGTTTTGGGGTTTATTGTTGTAATTGCCATCAATTTGATTTTGACTTATAAAGGGATCCCAGTCACTTTACCATCCACAGCCTGTTTATCCTAACTTTGGTATTAGTTATATATCTTACCACTTCTTGTCTGTCTGTAACTGTTGAAGAGTTATCATGTACTACAGTGCCCTTTGTTTTATGCGGGGGATCCGTCTGGACCCCCCCCCCCGTGGCATAAAACAAAAAAACGTGCATGCTTGAGCCCCATTGCAAGTAATGGGGCTTGTGCTCATGGTGGCGCATACGTCATTGTTCTTCCAGCACATGGGCCAGAAGCAGCAGCATTGCTTTCATATGACGCGGGCACACTGTGTTCCATACCACCCCAAATAATGCTGAAACCTCAATTATTTAAAACCAGGAAACGATAAGAAAATGTACCAGATTTAATAATTTGCACATCATTGAAAAGATTTGCAGAGAGGTTTATTCACACTTCCATTGTACCTTTCTTTTGAGGATACAAAAACCCACACAATGTCACCCCAAAAGCTTGTTTTTCCATCCTACACCCTTTTATTCAGGACTGAGAGGAGGTTGGAACTTCTGTCTCATGGCTAGGTTCCGAATCACCTCAA